>NC_139829.1:28976151-29396151 GCF_963691815.1 Echiichthys vipera | reverse complement strand
GGCCTCCGTACTTACTGTTGAAGAAAGGAGAAGTGATATCTGTTTGCTCAGAAGTGCTCAGTTTTAGCGCCTGACTCTGTTGAAAAGGCCCGGTCTTATCTAATGAGCTCAGCATTTCCAGGTCTTCCACATCTGTGCTCTCTGTATCTCCGTACCATCATTGCAGCTGGGGAGTGACTGTATGGGCATGGCAGCAGCGCTTTCTGCTTGTATATAAGTTTCTGAATTTGAGTGTTTTGATACTTTCACAGTATTTATAGACCACATTGACCTGCTTTATAATGACAAAAACCACAGAAATCTCCATTTTTACAGTATGGGACCTTTTTAAATCATCATCAAATCACAAATCACAGGGATGTACTTCATATCGTATGTACTTCATATCGTATGTACTTCATATCGTATGTACTTTCCTGCCAAATGTTGTAGCAGAATCATTGAAGCGAGGTATCCAAACTGTAATCCGCATCACCCCGTCAGTCTACTTCCCTATTCCTCTGTTTTTTATTTATATATGATGCACCAAAATGTCCCCAATCTGGGACAGCGGCTGGTGTCATAACACAGAAGGATTTCCCGTGACACAGATCTCCTCTGTAGACATCAAGACTACATTGTCAGCGCACAGAAAGCTTCCACCTGTCAAGAGTCATCCTCTTCCTCTGATGGACCGCGGCGGTCCGGCAGCACAACTCTTAGAACTAGCCCACAAAAGCCCTCGGTATATTGAATTGTCAGCGTCTCCAGTTTTAGTTCCTGTGTGCATAGGGTGCTCACTATCTTTGCAATTATCTGCCTGAGGGGGCACGCTAAATGATGTCTTTGTCCTCCGCTCCCCTTTTGTATTAAGTTGATTTTTGGAACAGCATAAACAAGCTTGGAATTTATTCTATCCCCCTCAGCAAAAAAAAAAAATGGGAGCCATCCTAGTCTGTCAGTCCGCAATTAAGCGCTGCGGAGGAGGGGGAGTGAATTCGATCGTGTTTTTGTCGCTCCACTCTGTCTTTCAGAAGGTTTTATTTATGAGAGAAGGGACATTTACGTCTTTATTGAATTGAGTTGTAGGACCCCGGTGAACTGTAAATTTGCCTACTCCTCCCATGAATTATCCAACAATCTGATACACACACATACACACACACGCTGCCTGTCAACAGATAAACACGTCGCAGTGTGTCAGTGAACAGCAGTGGGATTTTACAGACGATAGCATGGAAAGAGTGTGTGGAAGCAATCCTGTTTGAGTTGCAGATGCAGTAAGTTGTTCAATAGAAAATAATTTTCAATAGTGTCTGTAGAAAGGACAAACCCCACTGAGGTAATGGCTGATTTTTAGCTTTCAAAATAAAAGCTCTAGTAGCTGCATGTCTTATATACAGCATTTATTTTACCCTCCTCTGTAAAAGGTGTGAGTAGGGATGCCCTGGTCAGGTTTGTTTGGTCTAGATCCAAATCTAAGTTCTTTAAATATTGGGCATCTGCCAATACAGAGTCATCTGATACTTCTATTTACCTAAATATTGACTTAATACGTATCCGACAGATTGAACTCATAATGGATTTGGCACATCTTATTTTCCAAAGCTTCTTATTTCAAATAAATGTGGGTCTTGAATCAGAACTATAAAGTTTATAAGCTAAAATTATTGATACGATAACTGGCAGAATGTGACTCCTGAAATCGATGTGAAGTGATCAGGTAGAGAAGACCTATCACTCTGGAGTTGTAGGGACTACAGCCGCAGTCCACTGGCGTTTGTTACAGAGTGATGTTTTTTTACTGTACCTCATAACCAGTCTAACTAGAGCGCAGAGGGAGCAAAAACCAGACAATAGACAGGTTTAGTTTTGTTCTTCCCTCAAGTTACTCACAGAATATATTGGATCTCAACTGATACTCATCTCACGGATTTTTGAGACCATTTCCAATTTTAGAGGGGAATAAGTCACCAATTACCCATACGGTGGCTGATATAGAACATCTTTGAGCAGGAATGAAAATAGACCTTTTCTATGTGGATTCTTTCCTGAAATGACTGTGCAAAGGTACGCTGCTTTCCCAAACAAGTAACTTTACTAAATAACGTTTAAATTCGTACTGAAGACACGTGTTAAAGTATTTAAAAACTACTCCAATATGATTGATATTTAGTTTAACATGAATTTCCCTCATAGAAAGTAAACAAAACCTCAGAGATGGAGCTGGAAGCACATCTACTGTTTCTCCCTCATTGAAGAATTCTGCATCTGGCCTCGCTTCGCCCTCCTCTGCTCACGCCTGCATGGCCCCCGCAATTCTAGAAATAAACACAGAAAATAAAGAGTAGATGAAAATACAATAAATAGTTAAAAAAAAACATATGTTCAGTATCAATTTATGACCATTTAAATATAGAACTCCTGTATGTAAGGACACCGTGTCTTAATCACCCCAAATATAATTTTCTGCATTATACAGTATGTTATGTGCACAATATAAAAAGGTTCACGTTTCCTCTTAAGCTGTTGAGCTTGAACTTTAAACTAGACCATTTAACTATCACGTATGCTTCTCTCTATTGATGTTATTGCTATTTTCACCACCCAACACATTCCTACATCATCGCAACTTGAGCGACAGGTTAAAAATCTTTCTTGTGCAGCAGAGAGAATATTTTTTCCTCCAGATGGGGAGAAGTCTTTGCGGATTCTTGAAATACCTTCAGAAGAGAAGGAAAATCGGGTGCTTCACTCTGACTCAAATGTAATGCTAACACATGAGAGGCACATACTGGGGCTCAGTGCGTCCAAACAGCCGTAGTTCGGGCTGCAGTTCAGGGGTAATTGGTGTTGTTAGGAGACGATATTAAAGAAATAAGCTTGACTGGCACTTTTTATCCTGGGGTTCCACTTGGAAATGTTTATTGTATCTCTTTTAGACTGATTGATTGCAGTTTGTCTGTGTCAGTACAGTGCGGCCCGGCCTACGCGATCGGACTTCTCACCGAGGTGATGCGGAAAGACTAATTATCATGGATGCATTCACGGGATCACATTCCAAAATCTGGAAATGATTTCTCCGAAAGTGGTTGAAACCACCGTGGAGATAAGGTCATGATTCACCACAGGGTTCCGCAGACTCGCTTTAACAGCTACCACCACCGCAGCAGCAGCAGCAGCAGCAGAGAGGAAATATGTTAATGGGTTTTTACACCACAAACATGGAACAGAGAGCCTGCATCTGCCTGTCCTCTTGCTCACCCAGTCACATATCATTGCATGTTCGAGGACCACAGTGGTGATAATTCCCAGCGTTCCACTTTTCCATGTAGGCTACGGTAAATGTCCCATGTTGGCTCTGTAAATACATTGTTGATCAAACATGCTATGGTTTGAAGAGGCCTTTCATACGTCACTCATGATGCACAGGGTGGTTTAAATGTGCCTAGCCAGCGCTGCAGTGGCCAACGAGGGTGACCCCAGAAATGCCTGGGCTTAATCAGGCGGCCACACCAGTTGTTTGTAAACTCACCCTGGCTTGAACTACAGCCACCGATAGCAGCCCATCAGTAAAGGCACGGACATCACACGGGAGATATGTGATATATCCTGGGCTCGTGTATCACTGCTTTTCACAGCTGCGGAGAATGACCTCAAGAAGTGTTTTTTAAAAATATCTGTGTACTCTGAGGTAGCTGCACAAAATCTAAAAACACAATCGTAGCCCAATGTTGAGTTGCAGCTGCTGACTCTGTTGTCAGAAATCTTAAGATGCGGCTGTTTATGATTGTTTTATGTGAAAAAGGAGCATTTCCTCACATGTTGTTAGTCTGTGTACCCCTCAGGCACTGTCTTTGTGTCAGTGTATCCAGCATTACTGTATGAGAAGTCTGTATCTTTCTCTACCAGTGCAATTCATACACATTTATTGCACTTTGAGAAACAGTGCTTTTTATTTAAATTAAATTAGTGGCACTGCTGCGTGGACTGCTGCTGCTTATGCGTTAGCCTGTGAAGCAGTGTCACTTTTCTCCTCCAGTAAACAGGCTGGTGAGTATTCCTGCCCCCTTTTGAGGGGCCCGCCTGCCTGTTTATGAGCCAGTCCAAATAAAGGTGTACTACCATATGCTGTTTTGTTGGGCTTGTTCACCTTTATACTACTAAGAAACAATCAAACAAAACACATTTTAGATTGATCTATATCTATCTATCTATATATAGATGGATATATATATCTATCTATGTGTGTATACATATATACATATTTATATGTATACCCACATGCGTTTATATGTATGTATGTATGTATATGTGTGTATATATATATATATATCGTATATGTAAATGTATGTGTATATACAGTACACACACACACATACACACACACACACACACACATATATATATATAAATAAATAAATTTTATAATAAATAAAATGTGACCATTTCAAAGGGAAACACCGCCTACATTAAGTATTCCAATGTTATTTTCATGGCCCAGGAAAGTTCAATCATTATTTGTGATTATGAGCTGCTCTCTTTCAAAGACAGAAACCAGAGAAGTCTCAAACTTGTGATGTTATCGGGTATAAGGATAGTAGTATAGGAGTATAGTATATAAGGAGTGTGGAGCTGCTCCAAAGACAGTGAATAAGACACTGATTTTGTCTGATGTTTATTTTAGATGAGCTTCATTCCATTATAGCGTTGTCAGCTGTGAAACAGAAAAGGTCCCCATATACCCCGAACATTCCCGTGGTTGCTCTCAGTGCCATCAACATCTTTCCCAATTAACAGTCTATGGAGCAGCTCCACACTTTATAATTGATGCCAATGTCACCCATGTCATCACCAATGAGGTTAATCACTCTAGTTTTTAGATACAGAAGAGAGAGTCGTTAATGTTAACTAATATCTTTAGACTGTCTTGGACCACAGGCATAACATGTATGAAATCTGAAAAAGGTGTAGTTCCCCTTTAATGCTCAGGCACACAGCTGTAACTCTTTCTCCCTGCATCCGGCCAATTTAAAAAATAAATGTTGTGTCTAATACAACAAGCAAATCATGTCTTCAACATCAATCGGTTAGGATTGAAAGCCGACTCGGTGGTAATTAGACAGACATATGAACCCCATCATGGAATGTGATTGAACCCCCTTTTTTTTTTAGAAAGATGTACTGACGCAAAGTGAAAACTATAGAACAATGCCATTTGTCAGGGGCCTCTCAGTAATGACAGCAGCTGGTCTGATGTTTCACTGAACAAGTCATTTCAGACAATTATGTGCTCAGTTGATCTACTTCTGTCCAGGGAAGCCCCTGTCAGTGGCACAACTGGGGCGCGATGACCAGCCGGCTCTTATGTAAACTTTCAGCTTGCCTTGTACTTATTAGCATCACTTCATTAAAATATTATCTGGCCTGCCCGTTTGTGTAGTGGCTCACCAAAACGCCACTGCGGCCCATTGTTTTGCCATGAGAAACGGCATCCTTGAATAATTAGCGGCCTGCCAGTGGAGCGGCCTGTGATGTAACAGAACGGAGATGTTTGGCATTATAAGAATGTCCCATTTCCATTCGACACTGTGGCACTTTGAGGCCCTTTCATGTGTAGTCTAGCATGCACATCCCATGGTGTTGGAGAGTGGGACCTCCCAGCCGCCTCGTCCTGCTGGGAGAGATAACAGTCGCTGTCCATGACACAATTCTCTTCTATCAGAGGCTAATAATTCATAAATGAGCGTTATTTGATTCATTTATATATACATATTTATAGGTATGTATGTGTTTATGTGCTGCGTTGCTGAGGAAAGCCCAGCAACGCAGCAGTATGAGCAAACATACGTTCCCTCACCAGTGGTCTTTCTTGCCCTAAAAGGGGACACGCTGTCCTTCTCTTCCCCCTGTTATGCCCCCATATTGTGAAGTGGTTCCCCTCATTGCGCAACCTCGCTGCAAACACTGCAAACCCCAAATCGGCTTACTCTCTCTTGGAGAGTAGGAATGGCAGCAGGAATGGCATTTGGCCTGTTCAAATGTCATCCGTGTAATTCTTTGCTGTAGTACATTCATTTCTAGTAAGTGTGTAGGCAATTTAGCACGCCGTGGGCCAAAGCAATTGCATCCAAATGTCAGCGAGAAAACCAGCAAAACAGCTATCTTTAAGGACTTTAATTATAAAAAAAAATTAACTCAGAAATAAAACTGTACATACCAGATACAATAAACATACCTTTCAACTATAATCTGAGGCATTATACAGATCTAGCTAAAAGCTGATTAACATCTCCAGTCCTTGGGCACGTGAACAATAATACAGTATTTACATGACATACAACAAACATTGCAAAATACTGTTCACTATGTACAGGATGCATATGATATTCACAGAACAGTAGTTATTAGATTTTTCCACCTTTAACCACCCTTTTAATACCATTGAAAACAGAAAACTGGGGAAGTTTTGTATATGGAATGGGAGAGAGTACCATTTTACAAGTTCAGCTGCGGACCTGTTGCTTATTCAATTTCCACTGAATGGTATGAGATGGGGATTTCTGATGGGCTTTTATCCACTGAAACGCCTATATGAAAACAAAATCACTCACCATATATCTTAACATGTAACTTCTAACACACACACACACACACACACACACACACACACACACACACACACACACACACACACACACACACACACACACACACACACACACACACACACACACACACACACACACACACACACACACACACACACACACACACACACACACACACACACACACACACACACACACACACACACACACTCTTTATCTCCGTAGGCCATGCTGCCCTGTATGCACTCTCTGAACTCCCACGTGTCACGGGTTTGATCCTGATGACTGAGTGAGTGGTCCTCTCATCCAGTCACAGTTAGTATTACACATTAGAATGAGGATAGTTAGTGTCTGGCTGCATGGACTTAAGCTTTCCTTGTGTCCCTGTTGCCCTCTTTCTCCCCTCCCACCGGAGCTGCATTCTCAAAGTGATCTCTTATAGCCCAGTCTAGAGTGTTGCCCGCGGGTGTTGGTTTGTTACCTGTCTGGTATGGCGGTCTGCCAGTCTGGGTCATTCCCACAGTCCACAACTGAGGCCAACAGGAAAACTCATAAACACATCGGCCCCCTACAAAGGTCTGGCCCTCAGCTTCCTGGCCCAGCCACACATCTGATTCTGCTTATGTAAGGTCCCTCTTACATCCCCATATACCTGGGATGAATGATGGATGATCAAACGATTTTAAAGAAATACCCTCCCCAGAGTAACCCCAACAGGCAAACACCGCATTTGATACGGAGGCATGGCGAATAGTTCAATTTTCAAGTCATGTCAGTGAGTAATCAGAGCAAAAGTTGAGTGTATTATTTGCTGAGGTACCTTGGCTGTTGGGTGCTTTTGACAAAGAGAACTTAATCACTCAGTGGCCATTATCTGAATACATGACTCATCTCTGAATTTAGGCAGAGTGTAATATGATACTGCACAGCACTTTTAAACATAATGCAGAAGAATGACATGAATGCTAGCATGGGTGGTACCAGTGGGAATCAAAAGCCTTCATTTTGGCAACTCTTTGTGCTGAGCTCTACCTGTAGAGCTGTGAGTCACGTGAATCGGGACTCAGAAGGGTGTACCTGAGGTAATGGGTAATGTACTTGACCGTAAATCACACATTCAGTGTGTACCTAAAATAAATCTTAAAATGCAGAGGTGTAAGGACATATTGATTCACTTGAGTATTGAAATGTTATGTTTTATGACGCTGTATAGATTCTCAAAGACACTGATGTTCAATTAGTAGTTTACATTTAAAGATTTGCGGCAGACATTGGTTAATTTTATGTTGTTTTAAACCCCCGACCGGTAGATAGCAGGGTTGTAATGGTAGATGCTTTCTTACAGTATCGCAGTATATTGAATTGTAACAATCATGTATCATGATACAAATAACGCAGCCCTATTAAATGTGTAATTCTTTGGATATAATTCCTTGAAAGCAGGTATTAAGTGATGACACAACTAACTTAATGTAATTCACATTGCAGGTATACTTTGACTGTGGTGCCAAGGTGGATGTGGTGGATGTCCAAGGCCTTATTCTATCCCCTGGCTTCCCCTACAACTACTCCTCTGGGACACACTGCGTTTGGCAGTTCTTTGTACCTGTTGATTACCAGCTTATCCTGGAAATATTTGACTTTGACGTCTTCGAAAGCCATGGCTCCGCTGCACAGTACTCTGCTATCTCTAATTTTGAAGAGGAAGAGGCAGACGAAGAGGTGACTTTCACTTCTGGCAGCTTAGTGGCAGATGAAACTTCATTACCAGCTAAAGATGCCATGCTTCATAGTGTAGAGGATGTAGGGGATGTCACAAAGACTCAGCAGTCCTCCCAAGACACTGAGGTCAAGCAAGTAGTGGTCCAGGAACAATCCACAAAGATGGAGATTGCCAAAGTCTCAAATTCTGCCAAAAGATCCACAGATGCCTCCTCTGGACTATCTTCTCCACCTCCTCCCTCTCCCGTCCTCCTCCCTGGGGCTGTGTCTCTGGGAGACAAGGCTATCAACTCTGCCTCCTTGTCTCACCTCAGGGGAGACCTCATCCCCAGTTCTAACCCAAGCACAGCTGTAGAGGAGACCACCCTTGCCTCACCACACTCCACTGACACTCCAGCTGAGAGCCCTGAAACCCAGCACTCGGTGCTTGACGCCTGCCCCCACGATGTCCTCTACATCTCAGACCTCATCACCTTCTCCTCCCGGTTCTGTGGGTCCAACAGGCCTCCCAGCAGCCAGCTGGTTTTTGGCTCCAGCCAGGAGATGGTTGAGGTCATCATGGAGCTCATCACTACCACCCACTGGGGCCGCGGCTTCGCTCTCCTCTTCCACTACCACAACCTGACCGAGCCAGGGGGGGACCGCCGTGCCTCTGCTCCTGCTGCCAGCAAGGTGGACTCTTTGCTGGCTGCTGTGAGTGGAGCTGCCTTCTTCGCAATGATACTTACAAGTGCCCTCTGCATCATTTTCAGGTAACATAAGTAGAGTAACTTTATTTAGAAGACACAAATAACACAGGCAAATAGTTTAGGGACAATAGTCAGCTTAGGGTGCACTCACACTGTCCATCTGTACAGGGCCCAAGCATGTTTCACGGGTAAAGTGTAGTTCGTTTGACCAGTGTGAGTGCAACCATACCGCGTCCACGGCCTGTTTGGGAGAGGTGGGCTTTTGTAAAGCACTTTTGCACGTGTACGAGCACGAGCGCAAGGTCTAGGGCGGTGCTGACGTCATTTTATGTGCGCCTGTTCTGACATAGAAAAAAGAAGAAGGGACCATGCGCAGACATTTAAAACAATGGCGGTGAAAGGTTCACGTTGGTGTGATGCGGAGGTGGAGTGTTTACTGCAGATTTGGTCGATGAAAAGATTCAAAAACAGTCGACAAGACGCACAAAAACTCTGAGGTCTATGGAAAGATTTGTAAACAAAGCGACCCATCGCGATGACGTCAATAAATGCGTGTGACGTGTTACGGCGTGATGACGTATAGACAGGTAAGAAGCATTTGCATGAGGCCCAGGTAGTGTGAGTACAAACGGGCCTGGGCCACGGGGGAGAGGGAGGGCCGTACATCTACCCTAAAGCACAGGGCACAGTACGGATGGACAGTGTGAGTGTGCCCTTACAGTTGGTTATTGACTTCTCTTTGCCACTATTGAACTACACTAAACGTAAAAAACTTGTAAAAAAAAAAACATTTTCACAATAGAGAGAGAAAGGGGTAAGCTCAAGGCATGTGTCTTGAGCTGTTTTTATAGAACAGATTACAAGCTGAGAAGTATTTTTCAATTTTAAAAAAAATATATCCGTGCCCTGGAGATTTGTTAGACAGATCATTTGTGTGAAGGGATAGAAAAAGTGAAAACACGTATTGCAGCTTTCCCAGGAAACCAGTCTCCCCAACTAGAAGGCAAATGTTTGATGTTTTTATCTAGTGCAAAATTGTATGAAACAATAATTCTAAAGATGGGAATCTTGGTTGGTCGTTAAGCCCCCCACTCTGTTTCAGGGCAAAATCTCCCAACAAACACTAAATGGGCTGCAACCGTTTTTTACAGACATATTCATGGTGTCCAGAGGATAGATTCTAGTGACATAGATGATCCCCCGACTTCCTCGTGTCATCAGCAGGTTGACATTTATGGTTGAGATTAAAATGTCTCAAAAGCATTCAGATTGACTGACTTAAACGTTGGTAAAGACATTTATGGTCCCCAGAGGATAGATTCTAGTGACATAGATGTTCCCCTGACTTCCTTGTGTCATCAGCAGGTTTATGGTCCCAAGAGGAGGAAGCCAAATAATTATTTGGTGTTTCCATCCACTTTCATTTATTCAAATCATCAGGTTAAAATTTCAAGTTGTCCAGCGGCCAAAACTAATAACATTCCCATCAACCTCAGCTTGACTTTACGTTAAGTGCTAAACAGATGTTGGCATGCTAACATGCAAAACTAAGATGGTAAACGTGGTATGGTTTGCCTGCTAAACATCATTAGCGTTGCCATTGGGAGCATGTTAGTATACAGACATTAGGACTCGGCTCAAAGCACTGACAATCCATAGTCTACAACAGATGATGGTCGACATGCCCCCAATTTGGAGAAGAAACCAGGAGGACAGAGAAAGAGGCTAAACAAAGTACTGGTGCGGTTGGGGGCAGCAGCTAAACGTAATTTAACCATCTACCTAAAAAAATCTGTTTAAGTATACACTATATTTAGAATACTTTCACCGCTTTACCTTACCGTTGGACAGCCCTGTTTATGTCGAGGAAACTGAAGCTGTTTTTTTTAAGATAATTTCTTTTGGCAGTTTTTCAAGCCTTTATTATATAGGATAGACAGGAAATGGGGTGAGAGAGAGAGGGGGGGAGCCGTGCAGTCGGAGTCAAACCCGCTGCCTCGAGGACGTGGGGCGACTGCTCTAACCACTCCCCTTGCTCTCTTTAAAGCTACCAGACTAAATTGCTGCCTTGATTGGTTAGCTTGTCAGTTTTGTTAGTTCCCACTCTTTGTCACAATAATGGCCAAAGTTCCTGGGGCTGCATACCTGGCGTGACAAAATTGTCGTGGGATGGCCGCAGCAGAGCACTCCCATCGTATCCAATTGAAGCAGCTACATGGGCCACAGCAGCTGCGCGAACTTTGGCTCAGGGCCCTCCGGCAGGAAAAAAACTTCATAGAACTGAGTTAAAAACAAGTACAATCTGTTTGAAAATATTAAGATACATACCTTATTGTACAAAAGGGGAATGTGAGGGCAGCACAGCTTCCAAATCTGCAGAACCAACTGTATTAAGAATCAGAGGAACACAGTGAAGCTGGCAGCAGCCACACGCTTCAGACACGCTAGATGGTAAAGAAAAAAACACCGAGCCCTACTTATGTACCATGTGTGTCTGTTCCCTTTGTAGTTTGGCTGTAACAGAAACAACCAACCAATCACGGCAGTGGTAAACGGTAAAAAGTGGTATGTCCTGTGTTGTGCAAGGTCAAACTACTATACGGGTGGCTTTTACATGAGCATAAAACAGCTCTAATTCCCCCAATGTCAACTTAAACAGGGCAAGTGGTGAAAATATTCTAAATACACACACACACACACACACACACACACACACACACACACACACACACACACACACACACACACACACACACACACACACACACACACACACACACACACACACACACACACACACACACACACACACACACACACACACACACACACACACACACACACACACACACACACACACACACACACACACACACACACACACACTTTGTTATGTTGACTCAGCTGGAAGCCTCTTTCCCTGATGTGGTGACCCTTGGTGATTAGTTGGGTTTGGCTGCAACTCTGCGGCTTCCTTGATGTAGAGCATTCTCACCATAGACAGTGGGGCATTCAAGGTACAGCACCTGGCATCAATTCCAGCGCACAAAAACACAGCGGCTGCATGAAAGTGAATGGGCGGAGAAATAGGGGAAAAGGGGACAACAGGGAGAATTAAAACTCAATGCGAGTTTGGTGCTCATAGCATTGCCAAACAATCAAAAGGTGTAATTTACAAGCTCTCAGTACGACCTCTAGTCCATCCCTGGGGAGTGTGAACACAAGCTGAGTGGTTAAATTG
This sequence comes from Echiichthys vipera, assembly GCF_963691815.1. Taxonomy (NCBI): domain Eukaryota; kingdom Metazoa; phylum Chordata; class Actinopteri; order Perciformes; family Trachinidae; genus Echiichthys; species Echiichthys vipera. The sequence goes on along the minus strand of NC_139829.1, from coordinate 29,383,909 downwards.
GAGGTTTGTAATATTATCTGCTCTGACAAGCCAAATGTTTTACCCGACTAATCCAGATAGATTCAAAATCCAGGAAGGTTTAGATTTCCGTTGGCCTTAGTTTCAGCTTGTTGTGAGAGACACCCCCGTTTATTGTGATTTGCGTTAATTTCAAATGCAGCTCAGTGTCTCCAACTCATCCGTCAGGCACAATAACTCCACAGGTTCTTACTATTAACGACAGGGAAATTGGAAACATGTGTTCAATAAAATGAAAGTGAAATTAGCGAGAACAACACAAGTCATTGAGAAGCAAGGAAAGGCAGTAGCTGTTTTTGTTCTCAGTCTGTTGTTCACGATTAATTTAAATGAGTTCCCAAAAATAATTGAAAAACAACTATCCTGGCGAGCAGGGCAGCAGTGAGATTAACTCCCAAGGTCCCCTCTGGTCAGGAAACAGCCAAAAGGTGGATGAGAGTCACAGCAGGGGTTGTCCGAAGTTGACCCGTGGCTGGTAATGAACTCATTCCACTGAGTCATTTTTTAGTGAGAGGGAAATTGCTCAAGTATGTCTGCATGCTTCATTGGTTCATATGGACTAAAGAGTAGGACAGGAAATATCTCTATATATATGAATAAATACAGTATACAGTATTTATATGGTTTTATATATGTATATATACTGTATATATGTGTATATATATATACACACACACACACACACACACACACACACACACACCATGGTTTCCTGTCCTATTCTTTAGTCCATACGAACCAATGAAGCTTGCAGACATACTTGACGAATTTCCCTCTTATTAAAAATGACACACACACACACACACACACACACACACACACACACACACACACACACACACACACACACACACACACACACACACACACACACACACACACACACACACACACACACACACACACACACCGGAGATAGAAATTAGAGAACAAAGTATTAATACTTTATTTATTCTGAAATATTGTTATTTTTTATTGTTCAGAATTTGATAGAATATCCAATGTCTCTATACCACTGCTGTACTAGAATGTTCTTTTAAAATAACCAAGGCACTTCAACAAAAAACTTTATTTTGTGAAAAAAAAAGTAGAGAACAGTAACCACTGTGTCAGAAGAGAAGACTGTCAACAGTGATTTCTTAGGGCTATAGGATTAAAAAATGAATAGGAAGTGTAGAGGTCCAAATATAAACCCATAGAGAATCTCTGGAAAATCCTGGGCGACAAAGTAATGTTCAAGAAACCCACTACAGTTACTAGTGGTTACTAGTGGTTACTTACTAGTTACTAGTAACTGTGGAAGAGACTGAAGAAGAATGGACCAAGACCAAACCAGAGCAGTGTGAGAAACTAGTGATTTTTGAATCCTATAGAAGAAAACATTGTTTAAATCCTCTTTTCTGACACAAAGGTTACTGTTCTCTAATTTTGCTCACTGTTAAAATTCAGCAAAAACCTTTATTTCACAAAATAAAAGTTTTTGTTGAATTCTTAGCAAATTCTAATCAATAACAAATAACAATATTTCCGCGTAAATCTAGTATTTCTAATTTGTTCTCGAATTCTGATCGTGCGTGTGCGCACTTGCGTGTGTGCGTGCGCGTGCGTGTGTGTGCGTGTGCGTGCGTGTGCGTGCGTGTGTGTGTGTGTGTGTGTGTGTGTGTGTGCAGTATGCAGTATACATACACACAGGAAAAAAAGGCAATGTGTAGCAATAACATCTCAGTAACAGCCACTATGTGTACTGCTAGAGTTATGGCATGTGTGGATGCAAGATGTGATGCATCTTGTTCCATCCTCCCAACGCCACAACAGACCAACTATTGAAGGAAAATAGCCACGGGTATGTTGGAGCTATTACATGTTGCGTGAGATGGTTACCATGTGAAAAAGCTCCCATGTTTCTACTTAGTCCAGCTCAATGAGATAGTGTCCATTTTTACATTTCTGGTTTAACTTTGAAAACCAGAGGAATCTTTATTCTTTGGAAAAATGCCAAGAGAGAAAAATAGGGGACATTGAAACTGAATTGCTATGGTACTGTATGTGTTTCAGACCCAAACTGTGTCCAAAAAGAGCCAGCTCCTGTGCATCCAGCAACTCTGAGGTACAGACACTTCTGTGTACTTATTCCCCCTGTCCTCTCTATATGTCACTTTCCCTCCTGCCCTACCTGTCTTTCTCTCTATTCACTTATTTTTCAGTTTTTTGATAACAGAGCTTTATCTGGCACAGGGGTGGGCAAGTCCGGTCCTGTAGAGCCACTGTCCTGCATGTTTTAGGTCTCTCCCGACCCTAACACACCTGAGTCTAACAATAATCAAACTGTGACAAGCATCAGCTGCTTCATAATGAGCAAATCATTATAATCAGGTGTGTTAGAGCAGAGAGATACCTAAAACATGCAGGACAGTGGCTCTCCAGGAGTGGAATTGCTAGCCTTGATCTAGGATCACTGGATCTTTCTTTAATATTCTTTGCCATGAAGTCCACTGCTGAAGCCCCCCCCCCCCCTCTTCAGGGGAGGGGGATGTGAGTCAGTTTGATCAACAATGGTTGATTAACCTGATGATAAAGCAGGGGGGATTTTGAAATATTTGTTATATGAATTTACGTCATGAAATGATAAGTTGTAAACCGCTGAAGTTGATACTTGGTGTTATTCAGATTCTTCACATCAGGATCATTTTTGCATTGACACACCGTTTGTAATATTCATCTATTGTAGAAAGTGAGATTGCCATGTCTTTTTGGATTATAAATCAGGTTGCAGTGCTATATAAATACTGTGGAAAAAGTATCAAAACACTCAATCCACAGAGAAATGCACACGGCCAGTATTCTGAAACTGTGCCTTTACACGAGCAGTCAGGACTTTGTGAGGTTATGATGTCACAACTCTACTATATATAGGTAGAAAGTGCAGCTACTGTGCCCTTCCTAAACTATAAGGGCACAGCAGACTGGGCTTTTTCAGGAGGGGGTCTTAAAGGGACAGACACTAAAACGGAGCGTTTTCCAGCAGAGGGTGAATACAGATATATTCAGACAGACGAGCAATAAAAAGCACGTACTCATGTTCTGGCAGAAACCCAAAATACAAGTATGCACCTGAAAATGAGCACAATATGTCCCCTTCAAAGCCTGTTACCTCTCCTGACAAAAGCAGACATTTGAAGGCATCATCCAGTGTTGTGGGAAATTATAACCGATATCTGCAGATGAATCTAAAATAATCTATTACGTTCAATTAGTGTTGACTGTCACTGCGCTGTGCTGTGGCTCTGTGCATTGCAAACCATTGCCTCAGCTGGCTTCGGGGCTTGATACCCTCTTGGAACACATGTACGTAAGATGTTTGGTATCATAATGTAGCACCGTGTATAAACCGAATAGCGCGCTTGTGTTGCAGGTGCAGGAGGGAGTCCAGATCACCGGGGCTGAGGTCAGCGAGCTGCAGCTGATGGCTGAGAATCAGACCAACCTGGAGGTGACCACGGGGCAGGACAACAACAACGACAGCCTGCCACACTCAGGTTGGGACGACACGCACCTGCACACACACAATGGATAGATTGATTTATTGGATCGCTGTTGCTGTTGGCCCTTAAACAATTAAATGTACCGTATTTATGATGAACCTCTTGCGAACACCTAAGATATGGCGTACGCCAAAAAAACACTAAAGCCCTCAAGCTCAGGAACTGCACATCGCTGTGGATGCCATTCATTTTGATTTCTTTGTAAAGAAGAAGTTAAAACTTTTGACTAGAATAATTTTGGGAATGCCCCCTGGGCGCCTTCCTAGGGAGGTGTTCCAGGCACGTCCAGCTGGGAGGAGGCCTCGGGGAAGACCCAGGACCAGGTGGAGAGATTAGATCTCCACACTGGCCTGGGAACGCCTCAGGATCCCCCAGTTAGAGCTGGTTAATGTGGCCCGGCAAAGGGAAGTTTGGGGTCCCCTGCTAAAGCTGCTGCCCCCGCGACCCGACCCCGGATAAGAGGATGAAGATGAGATGAGATGAGTAATACTGATGATCTGATAAAGTGTTAGTGCTGTCATTGGACGTTTGAGATTTGGCGAGTGTGACTCAGTTGCTGTGATGTTTCGTAAGAGATCACTTGTCAATCACACAGTGTGGGATTGCATTTTCTGCTGACGAGTGTCTCTAGGCGGCGCTCTTTCTTTATATGTTTATCTAATAGCGGTTGCCTCTGCTCACGCCTACCACCTAGTTCTTCTTTGATTCATTCCAAGCAAATGGCCATGGCTGTTTCTGAAAATGGAAGCGGGAAACCTTTCTTGCCTTCCAGGAGTTTCCTTGAAAAGATTTACACAACACTGAGCATTACAGGCTTCACATCAATACTGTGTTATAAAAATGTCATGAGATAAAACTCTTAATGAAAACAAACTAGGGATGGAAAGGTGCATGTGTTATAGTGACCGAAATCATCACAGGTATATTAGTATGATACTGTAGCTGTATTGTTAAAATGTGCTGAAAATGTTAAAAGCACACCACGTTTTACATTGAAAACCACAAATGTAAAGTGCAGCACTTTGCCCTTTTTATTTGTACAAACTAAAAAAAAACGGCCTTGCGCAGTGAATATTTGCAGACCGCATGACCATCTTCGATCAGGTTTCCCTCAACATTTATAAAAAACAACATACGACCTCACGTCAGACTTGGACTCTCTTAGAAGGCTGAAAAATATCTGGAGGGCTGTCACTGCCCTCCGCCATGTTTGTCCTAGTCGCTAAACCGACCCAAGTTGCTGACCTGCATCTGGGAAACAGTTGCCAATGTTGGTTTGTGCGGGACAGTATTTACCGTGAGTTCTTCAAATGTGGTTTTAATGATAATTCAAATTTGAAACAGTAAAACTAACCGTTGAGAGTTCTAACATGGTTTAACATTAAACAGGTAACCTTTTCATCCCTAAAACAAACTGTATGAGGAACCCTCTGTGGGTGGGTCTGTAGACTTTTCAATGGAAAGGAGAGTCGCATTAGTTGTGGAGCAGCACACAGGCTTGATCCTGGAACAATCCAAAGGCTTCACTCTCTCAGTGGGACTGAACCCAGGCCGAGAGATTTGTGGGTTGTGGCATTTAACCCACAAAGCAGCCTGGGAGTAGTTTGAACAACAGGGGAGTACAGTCCCCCTCTCTGTGTGCTTCAGTCATGGTGTAAGGAGTTTACACAAAAACACACAGCTTATAAACAGGGAAGGAGGTGAGATTAGCCTACTCTGCATGTTATTTCATTGAACCATTTAAACTCCCAGCACAACATCATAAACTCTGCTGCTTTCCTGAGTGGCAAACAGTCCTTACCAGAGGTGGGCTCCATGAAGTCAATGTGACGCATTGGCGTAAATGTAAGGTAAAGGCGAAAACAGTTATACAAATTTTTACATTATATATCTATTTATTTAACCAGCTAAGTCCCATTAGGATCTCAAACCCTCTTTTTCAAGGTATCCTTGCCCTAGCAGTTCAAAGTAGTTTCAAACATGCACATTAAAAACACATAAAACCTATAGCATGCAATAAAGTGTTTCAAACAACATGCATGCAAAAATAAAAAAACACAAGGCAGACGGTATCAGGATCTAACCATGGAAGCAAATACAAGTTCCAAATGAATAAACATCCAAACCTTTACTACGTTTTCAAATGCTCTAATTGGGATCAGCCTGAAACTGTCTGAAAGTGGTTCCAGACTATGAGGGTTGAGAATCTTAAGGCCTGTTTCCCTATTTCAATGCAAACCTTACATACGGTAATTCCTGTCATTACATTAAAACTGTGCAAATACTTCTGGTATCGCTCATTTACAGTTTAATTAAACTAAAAGTGCCATATTTTAAAACTTGAGATTTCCTTTATTTATTATAAAGCAAGTCGAGATGCTATATAAATACTGTGAAAGTATAAAAATACTCAATCCACAGAGAAATACACACAGCCCAAAACTGTGCCTTTAAACGAGCCCCCTGTCACAACTCTACTATATATACAGGTAGGTAGAAAGAGCTGCTAGAGTGCCGTTACAGTCATTCCCCGGCGTCAGTGACGGTGCAAAGATGCTGAGAGTGCTGATGTGGAAGACCCAGCAACACTGACCAATCAGAGCAGACTGGGCTTTTTCGGGAGGGGGATGCTAAAACTGAGCGTTTCAGACAGAGGGTCAGCGGGTCCAACAGGCCACTACATGCACTGCATGTTTTTTTCTCAAACGATCAGAAACAGACTTCATGAGGGTGGTACAGGGCCCGACATCTACAATGTCTACGTCTATTTTATTGAGCGGTGTATTTTGTGAATATTTTTTTCCCTTTGTTTCTGCAGTGAGTGCTGGTGGTGACACTTCCCACAGTGCAGAGGTGGACCTCTCCTGCAGCGGTTTGACTGAACTCGACCTTGGTGCGGATGAGGTTTTCATCGTCTCTGCAGCCCCTAGTCCAAACAGGCTACCCTTCTCACCTCACACGGTAACGCCTAGTTTCATGTCAGTGCAGTTAGGCCTGGTTACGCTGAGTTAGGACATTACTTGCTTCAAAGCTAAACATTCAGGAGCCCTAAAAATCTACATACTACCAACGTGGCTCTGTCCGACACTGTGGTTCAGTCTGCAATATTTCAACAAACAAACAATCTAAAAGTAGCTTTGATAGTGAATCCCTTTCCTAACAATAGAGAAATTCAATTACCCATTTTTCAAAGTCAGATTTAGCGGTGCTCATTTAGGCAAGGCAAGGCAAGGCAAGGCAAGGCAAGGCAAGGCAGCTTTATTTGTATAGCACTTTTCATACACAAGGCAGACTCAAAGTGCTTCACAGCACAACATGTCATGAATTCAAATGTATTACAGGAAGACAAAGAGAATAAAAACATAGACAATAATCAAAACAGTGCGGACGTTAAAAGTGCGAAGATTTAGCAGAAAGCTAAGGTGAACATAAAAGTTTTCAGTCTAGTTTTAAAAGTGGTCAGAGTGGGTGAAAGTCTCAAATCTTCAGGAAGTTTATTCCAGCTGTTTGTTGCATAATGACTGAAAGATGCTTTCCCTTGATTTGAGTTTACTCTGCGAACCACTAACAGATTGGTCTCAGAGGATCTTAGTGATCTAGAAGGCTTATGTAGTGGGAGCATATCAGTGATATACCTTTATATATATTTATAGCTGTATTATATATATTTAATACAGCTCTCTCTGCAAATGCATTTCTTTCATTTTTACAAATACAACTACAATAGCCTACTGCAGTTTATTTATTCTTTTACTTATATTTATTGTATGTTGTTGTTTTAAAAACAAGTTAAACAAAGAAAGTAGCCTTGATGCTACACAAGGACAGTGAGAATGTCCATTTAAATGATTCAAAAACAGTCTGACAAGACGCACAAACACTCCGAGGTCCATGGAAAGATTTGTAAACAAAGCGACGCATCGTGATGACGTCAATCAATGTGCGTGACGTGTTACGACGTGAAGAAGTATGGACAGAAAGAAGCATTTGCGCGAGGCCCAGGTAGTGTGAGTACAAACTGGTCTGGGGCGCGGGGGGAGAGGGAGGGGGGACAAGTACCCTAAAGCACGGGGCGCGGAAGGACAGTGTGAGTGCGCCCTTAATCTCAAGGCCAAACTCTCAGTGGGTGATCCCTCGCTCTGGGGAAATGATCCCTGAACCGTTGAGCATCGGAGGTGATGGGCATTCATTGCTTTGAATTGACCCAGTGTTCCTAATAAGACTGACACCATTTTATTGGCGTACGCGTGGTCCAGTCTACACCTATGAAAACTGAGGACATAAATGGCAAATGAGGATAATTAAAAGATGGGAGACGGGTTGAGGAAGCATCGACAGTGTTTTTTTCTCTCTTTTGTATTGTCTTGGAATAAGAGTTGGCATCAAACAGCTCTGGCAGCTTTTTTGAAGGACTGGCAAGCGTCTCTGCAGCCCAGGCTAATGGAGTATTATCTACAGAGCCAGATTCCCAGCTCTCTCTGTGTGTGTGTGTGTGTGTGTGTGTGTGTGTGTGTGTGTGTGTGTGTGTGTGTGTGTGTGTGTGTGTGTGTGTGTGTGTGTGTGTGTGTGTGTGTGTGTGTGTGTGTGTGTGTGTGTGTGTGTGTGTGTGTGTGTGTGTGTGTGTGTGTGTGTGTGTGTGTGTGTGTGTGTGTGTGTGTGTGTGTGTGTGTGTGTGTGTGTGTGTGTGTGTGTGTGTCACGCTTTGGCACACAGTGTGTGGTCTGCCTGTGTGTGTCCTCGATGCAGACGGCCATGTAAATAATGTCTGATGGATGTTGCTCCGCTGAAAAATGCTAAATTCATCCAGGTTAACGTTTTGTTGCTAAGGGCGAGATGAGAAGACTTCAAACCCAACTTGCTATTGGCAGGATGAGGAGATCTAAGCAGAGAAATCTGGATCAAAATAGTCTTGAACATTCCTCACTGTCATAAATTCAAGACACTTAATTTCTACCTTTTCTGAATTTTCAGGGGAGTGTGTCACATGCTTCTCCAGGTGCCCCTTAGGGGTCTCAGAACCCACCTTTGTAACAGCGACCTGTGTCGACTAGCTGATTTCTCACCCCGTGTGTCAAATCTAAAAGTTGCCATTGTGTTCGTGGAGCTTTAGTGACCAAAAGAACATTTTATTTAAAGCCCTAGCTAATTCTTGTCTAGACAAAGCTAGCTGCTAGTGACTCTGTGCAGAGGATTATCTGCACTCGTTCTCTGTCTGATGGTTGCAACCCCTAAAACCTGCCCCCTCCCCCGATCAACAGCAGCTGAGCGATCAGAAAGGATAATGTGGCCTTTGCACATCTAACCTATCAGTTAGCCTTTCCTGATTGTTGAAGCATGTATGACCTATACAAGTCTCAATACAGTAAACTGTCCTTCTCTAATAGTTTGGATATAATCACTTGTAATGTACAGCTTAGATGGTAAGTGTTGTGCATATTTGACATCGCAGATGTGACTGAGATCCTTCCAAAGCCCCTGTTGTTCTCTTGACAGCTTTACTTAATAAATAATGATTGAGACTGCCATGTCAGCCACAGACGCTTGGCTGGCTGGCTGCGTGACTGAGCGGGCCAAGCTAATCAGCACAGCTCCTTCTTGTTAATCCATTAATGTATTACACAAAACAATCTGCAGAGAGACATTCAGGTGTTAGGAGGAAATGTAGCAGGTGCAAACAGCAGACTAGCAGCCAGTCAATTCCTAATATCCCTACCATAGGGACTGTGTTGCTGCATGCAGTGATACTACTTAACTGTCAGGCAATAGAGTACCCTTTTTTTTGTTTTTTACTAAATTAGATTTAATGACTTTTTACCTGATAGTATTATCCATCTGTTTTCATTCATATTAACTGTTACAATGAGCTAAAGCAGTGCCATTGTAAGTATCTGAGCTCAGTCTTTCGATCAATGCTCAATACCAAAGATGCGTGCGTGATTCAATAACGAGCCTTGTGCTCCGTGCAGGTCATTGACCATTGGAGGTGCAGTTGAGTGCTTGAGCACAATGCCACCTCTGGTATGTGAGCTATTTATGTTGTGTGGTCGTCTTCAGTCCTAATTAGTTTGTTTATCCTCTCTAGGCCACTCTTGTCTTTTAACCTGTGTTCTTTCAGCGGATGTTTGTGTGTTACATATGTATTTATCATAAATGAACACATTTTCCTATCTGGACCCACAAGGTTTGCCCAAGGACACTAAGCTGTTGCTTATCATGCGCAGCAAAGAGAAAATTATAATTTTGCAGGCAGCAATATGTCAGTGGAGATCCTACTGTATGTTGGCCACTGCAGACAGGCCAAGACTACTCAGTTTAATGTATACATTCATGTAATACTTACAGCGGGAGAGGTTTCTGCGGCACAGTGACACCGGCCCCGGCCCTGCGAGTGACTGGCCCTCACCGGACTGCACCGCCTCACCTACTGGTACCAGGTCAGCTAAGGAAGGCAGCGGCGGTTGTGCCAGACCGAGAGCGTGGAGTGTACGTACCTTCCAGGACTTTCTCCCTCCAATGCCGCAGTTGCATAAGAAGTGGTGCAGCTGGAACTCCAACAGTCCCTTCACCAAGCTGGTGGACAGCGTGAGTACTAGGACAGGTTGATGGTTTCACTCCTAGGACCGTTTATGGCATGTGTGGTTGATGTGATGTGGTTGGTGCTAGAGTCTGCCGAGGTGCCTGTAGAATCAAGTATTCTTATTTGACTTAAAGGGTCAGTTCACCAAAAGTACATGAAATATTTCTCACTGGCTTCCTGTGGGGCTTAACCAGGCAGATGGATTTGGTGTTATCAGTAAATTGGACATTGTTTCTGGAAAGACATTTGGATTTTGAGTTTTTCACATTACTGAGGAGCATGTAGAAATCTCAAATATGGATATCTCAGAACCTGGACCACCTGTTTGGATACCACCAGGAGTTAGTAAGAGATTTTTTATCAATGATTAACAAATATATACTGTTATTTGTTACATTTATTTAAGTAAAATTAGATTTTAATACTTCACTACTACTGTCTGCAATAGCTGAAATATGAGTTAGGTTTCCTAAATCCCCATATATCCCCATATATACTGTATATATATATATATATATATATACATATATATATATATATATCATCTCATCTCATCTCATCTTCAACCGCTTATCCGGGGTCGGGACGCGAGCACGTAGGTATGTTCTTGTTGTATTGGGGATGCAGAATGATTGCTTTGAATAGCACTGGCACTTCTATGTCATGCAGTCCTTTTTCACTCCAGATATTTTTGTTATTTATCACAGCATGAAAAGTATTTGTTATTTGTGAGATTTAAATGGATGAAATTGTAACAGGTTTAATCATAAACTGTGGTAAAAATTCCTGAAGGTTAATATTACTGTTCTGAAGTTTGAATTATCATTAAAATAGGGTTTGATTACTTTAACTTCACAAACTCACCCAGATGCGGGCGCAGCAACGTGGGTTTGTTTTGTGTCACTGAAAACATGGCAGCAGGCAGTGACAGCCCTTTGGATATTTTTCAGCCATCTAAGAGAGTCCAAGTCTGAAGTGTGGTTGTAAACATGCAACATGAAAACCTGAGGGTCACACTGTCAGCAGAACATGCAGAAAGAAAATCACTGCGAAAGCCTGTTATTAAAAAAAAGAAGTTGTTACCTTTAGTTGTGGTGTGTCAATATTTAAACTTGTGTAGCAGCAGCCAGACAACCTGTTGGATTGTATCGTGTAACATACTATACTTTGATTTCTGTGGGGATGGGCCTGAAAAAAAATTCAGTCAGAAGATTATTATTATTTTATTTTGCTTTAATCCCCGTATTACACCAATGCTTTTCATTGTGTGACAAGTCTAAATGTCCGAACCTCATGTCTCATATCCTTCCAGGCTCCATCCAGTTTGGTCGCAGACTGCAGAGGGGACGACAGCAGGAGGGTTTTCTCTGATGTTCACCTGGACGGTAAGGCAGACACCAGCACCATCTCTGACTCATCCATCAGCAATGCCTCCTACCCCCTTTCGCAGTCGGCCCAAAGGCAGCGGCGTCTCAACTCCACTAGCAATCTGCGGCGCACGCGCTTCACGGGGCCATGCTTCGGCCTGCTTGCCGGGACGGCAGACCCAACGAAAGCCTCCGGGGTTCCTCATGCCCAGGGTTCCCCCCCAGAACCCAGCTCTAGCTCTTCTCCCTCCACCCAGTGTCAGATTGAGAGCGGCCCGGCCGGAAAGAGGCTCGACTTCCCGGGCGAGGGTGACCACGTCAGCGTGCCCGTGTTTGCCATCTCCGAGGAGGAGGACCGGCAGCCTCTGGTCTCAGCCGAGCAACTGGACCAGACCTCTGCCTCCGCCGTGCTGAATGGATTGGTCAAGGGGACATATGAGGAGAAGGCGCCTGCCGTTGGAAGCACCAGCCTCAGCCTACAGAACCAGAGGGCCAGACCAGAGTGGAGGCCATGGGGGAGCCAGGTGTCAGGAGGGGTCGGTCCACTCCACTCCAACACACTCCCCACCATGACCGCCTCGAGCACAGTCAATGACAGCCAGCCGCCTCTCAGTCAGTCCGCAGTGCTGTGCAGTGTGACCAACCAGATGTGACCAGGCAAGCTTTAAGTCGGTGACAAGAGCAGGGACTCCGGTGGGCCAGTTATGCATTTCTGAACCACTAGTGCCACTTTGTGAAACATATAACCTTCTTCTTTAATTGCCGAAATCAACTGTTACAAAATGATTACTATATATATATATATATATATATATATATATATATATATACTGTAGCCTCCTGCTGGAAAATAGTCTTCTCACTCTAGATGTTTTCTACTTTTATAAGTTGTTTGGACAAAGATGGAATATTATGCTGCTTACTATGCCAAGGCACTGACCGCTGTGCTCTTAAGTGTTTTAAAAAAAGATATGACTGATGAACCACATTTATTAACCAGTTGAATGCTGTTCAATGACTTATGATCCTCCACCCAACCGTTGCACTTTGCTTTCAGCAGCTCATTCATCGTGGATTTTGTGCTGCCGTTTGCCAGCTATCTGCTTCTTCCTTAATGTGGATATTTCTTCTTAGCACAAGGTAAACAATGCTTCTACAACTACTTATTACCCCAAAGTGTTCTGCAGAGCATAGAACCCACATTAATATCAACGTTGCAACAGTGTATGCATACTGTATGTACTCCTAAAGCTAATACTGGATTATAAAAGGGAAATCAAAGTGACGTAAAAGCAAATAAAGTACTAATATTCACCATTATGTAGTATAAAGAGAGATCTAGCAAGCACAATAGTATTTAAAATGAGTTCTGAATTAATGTAAAGTTTAAATAAAGGCTATGTCATTTACATGTCGTGTCCCTGATCTGATGTTAGAGGTTACACCATCGGTAGGAACCTCACTTGCTCACCTGCTTCTTTGGCTGCATTTGCCTGAACTCAGTTTGTCTTCTCCACACTTTTTAAGACCTAATTCATGTCTCTGCCTAAATTGTCTGATATTTTTTTCCACAACAAAGTCCAGTTACCTTACGTCTACTATCATTTAAAAAAAAAGATCCAGAATATATAAATATGCTCCAAAAACAAACAAAAAAATATCAGCGTCAGGCTTGTTTTGGGTCTATTTAATTCAGATTTCCTCCACATTTTCCATTTCAAAATTCCACTTTTTCAGACTCAAGTTTCAGACTTAGTTTCAGGTCAATATCAAACACCTGGAAACCAATTGTTAGATGCTTATTATGTAAATAAAAGGCTTTAAAATCCAACTTTTAACACACGTTAAATTCTGACTATGTATGTATGCCACTATGTTAATTAATTACAATACATTTTTACATACGTACTGTAGCTCATAAGTGAATGAACCCCAAACCGAGACCTGTTCAACGAAGGGCATTTTCTTCAAGCTAAATGTTTAAAGAGTGCAGTTAATAACTGAACCCGTGACTGTACAGACAGGAACGGTAGAGATGGACAATTAACCAGGAACTACAGAGGAAAACACAAGTCTTCGCTTCAGTGGCTTTAGATGGAGTAAACATCCTAAAATAATCCTAAAATAAAATAATCATGAATAAAATGTAGATGACAAAAAAATTCAATAAATGAGAATCGCAGTCTCAGCGTAAATGGTAACCATGGTATCCCGACATCCTTCTACAGCCAGCTTGATTAGTTTCATACCTACAGGTCGGCTGTGTCGCCTTAGTAAACTTGTTTTGATTTGTTTATATTAATATATTTAATTTTAGAAAGTGAGATAATAGTCTGGAAATAATACAAACATTTTTCAATACTTACCCAGACCTGGAAATAACTCAAATGATATTCCATACTTCCATACGTAGGACCTCTGTTAATGCCTTGCTGGCAAACAGCCCTGTGCGACGGGGAACTGGAGTGTTGCTCCAGTGACTAGACCAGTTCTTACTGGTCCCCTGCTGTTTCAATGGGTTAGTTTGTGTTATTGTACAACCTTGGTGTTTTAAAGAGTAAATTCAGTTTTTATTCAGGGCTAAAATGTTTAGTTGGTGCCCCCAAAGCTTCTGTGCCTGTACTCCTGTCTGCGTGTCCAAACTGGGGGAACGCTGACCGTCATCTACTGAAGGTAACACACTGACTATGGATAAGAACCTTATACTACCTAAACTAGTGTTTGAAACGACCCCTTTAAACGCAGATTTATGGCACACATTTAAAACACAAATGTTCCACTGTCAGCAGATGAAAGTAAAAGCAGCCTTCTGGTGTCGAACACGAATCATTCTGCACGGAGGAAACACATTTTGTTAAATGAAGGGGGACATTTCGGGGTACTGAAAAAAGCAAGTCAGTCTCGACAGACAGCTGTATCAATCTTTTAATTTGTTAAAATAAAACAGGCAAATCAGATCTGTATGCATTTCAAAGACACTTTTAGCATTGCTAATACAACATACAGGGTATATCGGCATCTATCAAACAAATCCTCAACATTTCTGAACGTGCCTAGCGCTACTCTATAATGATTTAACTACAAGTTGATAATAGTCTAGACTAACTGTTCAAATAGTGCATTGCATACAAAGTTTACAGGCATCAGTGAGGACTTCCATCCCTCATTGAGTAATGCGCCCAGCTGATGCAAATGTGACTGATGCCTGTCGAGTCTCCCATACTCCTGGGAGTTGTGATGAGGTAGAATGAAACCTGCCTCCTCCATACTGCCGAGCAGCCTGGTCCAGACTTTTGCACAGGAAGTGAGTAAATATTTGCCTTAGTATACAACATGTCCTCCCGCCCCCCCACCGCCAGGGAGATTGCAAAGCCCTCCTCCAAAGCCTCTTTATTACCAATTCCAGATTGGAGCGGCTTGGGACTGTTGTTGGCTCAGGGTGCCCAGATCTCCGGTAGAGAATAATTAAAACTCAGCCAATCTGTCGGGGGATCGACCGGGGCTTGTGCTGAGGGCCTGAGCCGCTAAGGAATGCCAGTGTGGTCCCACCATGACTTAGGGGGTAAAAAAACAAAAAACAAAAACACAAACAAACACAAAACACAGAAAGTACCTTCCTAACACCACAAATTAACCACGCTCAGGCAGAGGCCAGGAAAAGTGCCCATTCACAATCCCAGTTTGCCTCAGACGCTTGCAATGAAAGTACGAAGAGCTACATTCCAAAACAACACATCTCCACATTCACTAAGGCTAACGCTACCAATACGACACCAAAATGCACTTACGTTTATTGAGCTATCAAGGATGTACTTGGATAATTCTGTTTTTCTTCCCTCAGATGTACAATGTACATCTGATTTTGGAATGAAACTCTTCACACGATTATACATTAGAGATAAGTCAAGAGTATAACGAAGCATTCACACTGGCACATTCCAAGTGGGCTCGCCCTGACTTTAGCCAAGGGCTTGCTGGCCCTGCTCTGGAGCAGACAGTCCTGAGTATACAGCGTTATCCCCTGAAAAATCAACTTAACCCAGGACTTAACATTGCCAGTGTGAAACAGGGCTAAATAAACAATGTACGCAATTGTAATTACGTGTTCCAATAGACACTTAACCCGGGGCTAGTAGAAGTGCAGTGTGAATAGTACAGCCCTGGACTTAGGTTTACAATGTGTGTGTGAAAGGGGGCTAAGTTAACCCAGTATCAACTCTTAGACTCTAAGAGAATGCAGTGTGAGAAGACATCCCATACGCTGGATGAAGACGGTTCTTTATAAATGTTTGGTTCATATCATAACCTTTCCGTTTGTGAGACGGGTTATGTGCAAATACCCTCACAGTTGTACAATATAAACACATTTTGCTAACTAAGCTATTTAGACATCTTTAGTGCGGAGTCTTTGAAATCGACTAAAGCATTTTGACACTTTCTACTCC
Organism: Echiichthys vipera; assembly: GCF_963691815.1. Taxonomy (NCBI): domain Eukaryota; kingdom Metazoa; phylum Chordata; class Actinopteri; order Perciformes; family Trachinidae; genus Echiichthys; species Echiichthys vipera. Next base: position 29,367,960 of record NC_139829.1, on the reverse strand, counting down.
ACCTTTCTCCCCATGGCCACCACCATTTCCTACACACCAAACTGAACCCGAAAAAGAATCATCACGACTTTTACTTCATCCTTGTATTTCAGTACGTATAAGGCCTCTTAAACTATTGTCAAGATGTTCTCACTTGACTTGGCTAAATAAGTCAGTAGACACTAATATTGGCTGTGCATGTTTGCATGACGGCGACCTACGAACACTTGGGTGATGATGGTCATAAATGAGATGTCATCCAATTCAACTTGTCTGTTCAGTGACATGTTGAGAGGTGAATTTTTCTAACCATCAGAACGAGGTTAACCTGCGATTGAAACAACAAAACAGCAGCTTTGTGTACCTGAGGACCCATAGAAGATAAAACCAAACACAAACATCCATCTACGGAAAGTCGATGCCGTTTTCTCGAGATGGCGATATTTTGTTATTTTGAGAAAAAGCGCTTTGCTATCACGAGAAAACAAAAGACTGTTTCCTCTTTTTTACTTTTGTTTATCAGAGATCAGGAGTGCAAGGCTGTCATGACCTGCAATCAAACCAGCGGCCACTTGTCATCACAAATCAAAGAATAAAGGCATTCCCCTCATAATTTGGTGGTATTTTCTTTTTAATTTATCAAAAAGGGTTCCAGGTATACTTATAATTATATATAATAATTATAATTTAATTTAATATAATTTTAAAATCTAAATACTCCTTTGTCTGGTTTTTAATATAAGGTGTTGACAGTCCCACGTGTATCCTTTCACCAACTTCATCACGTCCGTCTGCGTTAGCTCAATCTGGCCTGTTTGAATTTCTGATCGATGATAAACATTATAAGTAATTAGAGGAAACAATCCTTGGTTTTCTCATGATGACGAGTTAACCGTCTTGTTACCTTGAGATAACAAAAGAATTAACTTGTCATCTTGAAATAACGGCAATAAAAAGAAGAAACAAGAATTGCAAGCACGGCTGTTCTCAGCTTCCCTACATCTGAATAAAATAATCTAAATTTCTTCCAAGCTAAACTAAAACATATATAATCAAACAGTATTGGCACAATTCTCTAAACTGTTGCTTATGCAAGTATCTCCTATATATCCTCTATATCCTAGGTTTCTCTATAGGCCAATGCCACCAACGGCAACATCCCCTTCGGCACATTTGACCACTACTGGTTGCCTGGAGTGCAACTTACTTCTTCCCTCTCAAGAGTCTACACGGAGTGACTGTGCATTTCATCACAGCTTAGCCCTTACTACAAGGCCTCGGAGAAAGCGTCCCCTCTACACCGCGTTAATCACCTTGGAGATGATTATCCAAAGGAAAGCATACAACAGAGGCCCCCGTGCCCTCTGACAGCGTTACAACACATTGATCCCCTTCCCAATCCTCCACAAATATCACATGGGATTATAAGTCTACACTAGTATGTATGCAAGGCTAACGTGGCTTTTTGCCTTTGTCTGGGAAAACGGTAATACCCAGGCAAAACAAGAGCATTGCACCCGAGTTGAGACATTTACACCTTACAATGTAGTTCAATGGTTTTGCCTTGGCCCAAAATGGTAGTATCACTATTAGTCATAGTCAGAAGCCCTGGATTCTTAACTCAGCATGTCATAAGACAGTAAAAATATATCACAAATAAAGAAGGTCAGTGTACATTAGGTGATTTAGCCTCAATGACCAAGCCTGGAGGAGGCATTTTATATATATAAAGCATACATAAATGGCCTTAATCCGTACAGATTGCCTTAATCGCTCTTCATCTGAGAACCATTTTTGTCACATAGGCTGGAGGACAAATCAGGAAGTAGTTTTGACAAACAACAAATATACAAATAACAAACTAGACGGATGCATTTGCCACGGACAAAATGGATCTATATTCAAATGGTGGCTGTTGTTAAATGCCCTCACAGGTCTCCACTCTAAAAACCAGTTTAAACCTTTAGTAAACATAGAACTTTAATGTTATTGTGCATAGCATTATTTAACACAGCCCCGTGTCAACAAAGACACTGGTCACTATTGTAAATGGATACTGATTGTAATTTCTGCATTAGGTTATTGCATAACATCTGGAAGGCAATGATCTACAATGGGCACAAAAACACCTTAAGAAGATCGTGTCGACAAGATACTCGTATCTACATTTGACACCGCGGTGGAGAAACGAACCGCTCGGCTCCTTCAGCTCTTGAATCGCGTCTGCTCGCATATGTGGTTGAATTTCCTGAAATCAAAAGAAAGGAGAAACCAAATGAGGTACTGCGTGTAAAAACACAGCCAAGAAGCCGAGAAGATAGCTCACACAGGTCTTCAAACAGCAGACGCGAGGGACTGTAGGGCCACGTTGATACAAGGACTTCCTCTAGTGGTTAAACAAGTGAACAACACGCGCCCAGTGTCTCAGATCCCTGTCATGTCTGTCCAAGGTAAAGCCACAACACTTCACAGCTGTTTTATGACTCAATGGCTCAGCATATACACGGCACAACTTATTTTGTCTTCTGATGATATCCATCAATCAGGAAGAATGCTATAAAAAAAATGAGTGTATGTAAATGCAGAGGAGACTGCGCTGAAATGTCATAAAGTTCAAGTGAAGAACTGCAGCTTATACCTATTTTACAACTGCCCCATACCTTAAAACATGTCACTGTGATACACATGACATTTAATACATATTATCATTCATTCATCCATCTTCAACTGCTTGTCCCTGTCGGGGTTGCAGGGGGCTGGAGCCTATCCCAGCTGACATTGGGCATGAGGCGGGGTAAACCCTGGACAGGACGCCAGTCTATCGCAGGGCACATAGAGACGCAGAGAGACAGACAACCATTCACACCTACGGGCAATTTAGAGTCATCAATTAACACCTGCATGTCTTTGGACTGTGGGAGGAAACGGGAGAACCCGGAGAAAACCCACGCAGACACGGGGAGAACATGCAAACTCCACACAGAGAGGCCAATTATAATTCCATATATGTGATTACAAAGTATTTAGTCATTTGTGTTACTGTACATTTGCTTCTGATTGGTGCATGCACGTGGGTTCTAGTGCATATTTTATCATGAATAATTATTCAAGATGGGTTTGTGCTGTTCACTAGTAAAAAATTATTTTTTAAACAATAAATGATGACTGAAATAAAAACAAACAGTATGGTTGAGAGGCAAGGCAAAGTTGGAGAATACAGAAGAGAAGCAAAGTTTAAAAATGACTCATGGAAACATGCCACTGTTGCAGAGAGGCTTTGAGTCAGGCATGCAGTTTCATCACTGTTGTCAGTTGAAACTCCAGTTCCCCTATATAACCCCTGAAGGGCAGATACTAGACTAAATTAGTTATTAATGTAACTAATAACTTTATTTGTGTTGCACCTTTCCATCAAAAAATGCAGCAGAAATTGCTTTTAAATAAGAAAAATCGACATAATAAAAGAGATATAATGCCAGTATTGATGAAAAATAAAGCACACTTGATCATTGTCATTAAATAATTAAAAAAATAAGATGATGAAATAATAAAAACCAGTAGCCTTCTTTGCACACATACATCAATAACCATTGCAGCAGTTAATGCGGTCTAGGTAAAAAGACTTACATTGCATGATGTGCCTTCACCTGCGTACGACAGTTGCGTCCCCAGTAACAATCGGGTCGAGATGTTACAGCAGCTGAGGAATGAGTGTCAAATACAGTTATTACATTGGTATTACATGTTTACGATATACGATACGATACGATACGATACGATATGTGGAAGTCTTCAGTCTAAAACCTACAGTTACCCGATGCTTGTGTTTAAAAACACGGTTATATAAAAATAGGTTTGGGTTAGTCTGACCTGGCAGTTCAGGTGCGGGGATGCTCTGTCTGTACTTGTAGGCCAGCTCCTTGAACGATCGCAGGCCGCAGCAGAAGCACAGGATTGCATCTGGAGAGATACTACAATCTGACAGAGAGCGACGAGAAGGACAGGATGTTACAACGCTCTCAGTATATGTATATATACCTGTATATGTCTATGACTCAATGTTGAAGTGCCTCGGGCTCACCTGACAGGTAGTAGCTCCCCTGCTGTAAGGTCTGCAAAGACTCCTGCAGCAGATCTCTCCACGACTTCCCTCTGGAGGACAGGTAGTTCTGGTGGAAGGAAAGAAACACACAAACAACAGCAATCGTAATATGAGGTTATTTAATTTAGAGTAGCAAAAGCTGTTTGGTGGACACACAGATCCAAAGATGGTCAGAGAGCATCATGAATTTTTTGGCAGCAGTTGTGGTTATAAGCAGTAGGCGCTACAAAGCTGCCCTAAACACATTAAGAAGAAGAATTCCTTAATTAATCCCGCAAGGGGAAATTCATTTTTTTTTCACTCATATATTCACATATTCAGGTTTCACACACACACGCACGCAATTAATGGAGAGATCTCAGAGCGAGGGGGCTGCCAAATGGATCGGCGCCCCGAGCAGTTGGGGGTTCGTTGCCTTGCTCAACAGCACCTCGGCAGTGCCCAAGAGATGAACTGGCACCTATCCAGCCACCAGTCCACATTCCATTCATGGTCCACACAGGGACTCGAACCACGACCCTATGGTTCCCAGTCTAGTCACATATGGGCTGAGCTACTGCCACCCTTCGGCATTCTAATAAATAATATATATTTGGAATATCGGACGTGTACAGGAAGTCCATCTTACCTGGAGGATCTCTGATTCATAGTTATTGTTGTTCAGCACACCATCAAGACATTTGTCCGTCAGATTGAGCTCTGAAAAACAAAATGGTGGATTTTCTTTGTAAAACATTTAGAAAGCAAAAATAAAAAGCAGTACAGATAAATATCTGAGAAGCTAATGGGTTGGATTGGGTGCAGTCAGATGGCTGAGAGGACTACTCCATAATTCTGAATGGTCTATATGCTTTTTATAATAACAACAATAATAATAATAATAGATTGGATTTATATAGCGCCTTCAGTACTCAAGGTTGTTTCCAAAGTCCAGGTTTCATTCATTCCCACAGACCTACATGATGGTGGTAAACTCCGATAGTAGTCGCAGCTGCTCTAGGGCAGACTGACGAAAGCGTGGCAGCCAATCAGCGCCTACGGCCGCTCCGACCACCTCCTCAAACATACAGCAGTCAGACACATTCACACGAGGCAAGGTGGGTGAAGTGTCTCGCCCAAGTACACAACGACCATGACACAAGTAGGGCAGATTTGATCGTAGAAAGTCCTCTTCACAACCACATGCTATTTTGTATGAAGGGTTTGTTTTGTACATGGGGAACAAAACGCTGCACAATGGTTCAAGCAGACTGACAAGAGCAGGAGACAAAGATGCCTCTGAGCATAACGTACGAAGAGGGAAAAAATAACATGTTTCTTGTTTTTGTTAAACCTTGGTTTTAACATAGCATCTTCTAATTTTTAGTTTTCATATTATTTTTAGCTTCACTTGAAATACCACCACATCTAAATCCAAGCATGAGGCTCTGGTATATGTAGAAGAAAATGATGGGAAGGTTCCTTTTGCTTTTTACTGCAATATCATTTCACTTCATGATCCCCAAGGACCTTCACAGAGTCTTTGTACAATATGCTGTTTGAGGGGAATTCCTGTTATCATATTGTTTTGCTAGGATGAACAGATGTGTCTTAGAACTCCCATGAGATAAATAATGATGTCTGGGTTGTTTTGAAATTAAAATACAAGACAGCTCATTGTGAGAGACGCACGCCTGAAAGGCATCTGTTTCCGCGTGATAATTATAAAACTGTGTGTGTGTGTGTGTGTGTGTGTGTGTGTGTGTGTGTGTGTGTGTGTGTGTGTGTGTGTCTGTGTGTGTCTGTGTGTGTGTGTGTGTGTGTGTGTGTGTGTGTGTGTGTGTGTGTGTGTGTGTGTGTGTGTGTGTGTGTGTTTGAATGATAGATGCAGCCGGTAGGAAGATAAGAGACGACCTTGAGTGAAATCATGTTGCTGGCAGTTTCCTTGTGAAACAGCGCCTCGACGTGGGTGAAACTGAAATTGCACATGATTTCATTTTGGATTCATATCCAATCAGAGACTCTCAGAGACTTCTGTGTTTTGATTACTGACCAAACAGGAACATCCCAATTAAATAGGAGCACAAACTGAGGTTTCTATTAAAAATAAATAATAAAAAGGTTGAAGAATCATTCAATCTGTATTCTGCATTATATTACAATACAGATTCATACTTGTATTTTGGGTTTCTACTAGATGTTAGATAATGTGCTAAAACACATTATTCTTCTCATACGGTCTGTGTGAATATACGTATATTCCTGTATACCTGTAACGCTCTGCGTCTCTGCACCATCACTGCAGCTGCAGAATAACTGTAACGGCACTGTTCTACCTACAGTGCATCCGGAAAGTATTCACAGCGTTTCACTTTTTCCACATTTTATTACGTTACAGTCTTATTCCAAATTGTATTAAATTAATCTCTGCCCTCAAAATTCTACGCAAAATGCCCCATTATGACCACGTGAAAAAAGTTTTCTTGAGAGTTTAGAAAATGTATTAAAATAAAAAAACAAAGAAATCATATTTACATAACGCTACAGAATAACTGTAACGGCACTGTTCTACCTATATACAGTATAGTATAGTTGTGAAATCACTAGGGCTACAACTAGCTATTTATTTTAATTTGAATCAATTGTCTGGTCCATGACATGTCAGAAAATGGTAAAATTTCTGTTTACTTAAAGTTCAAAAAGACTGAACGGAAAGAAGAAAACCACAGGGTCAGTAGAAATAGAAGGTGAGTCTTGGGTTGGCACTTATGCAGTTGGATCACAGAAAATCAGCTGAACATACTATGAACTGACGACTGTTTAAACCATCCAATCTAACAACTGTGTCTACCACTGAGTAGACTGCTGTGAAAGAAAAACAATTTTACGCTTTTCTGGACTGAAAAACAAATTAAAATATCCACGCTCCTGCAGTATTCCCCCCTGTCGTCCAACACTGTGGGGACATCGACTAACTGGTCGTTTGAATCACTTCATTATAATTATTTTGGGGCGGAATACATTTAGTGAATCATACGGTTTTTATTTGTATTAAAATAGCCCTTATTAAAGGAAAGAAAAGCATTACTTCTGAACAGCAGGGTATATCACAGAAAGTGATTTTTAGGGTTGCAGCTTTAAATTCCTATAATTTAAATACTTTGGAGTACGGAGGCACAAAATCCTCTGAGCTTCTAAAGCACGTTTATTTCACACCGAGTCACCCCACAATCCCGCTGAACTGCGTATGAAGCTTTAAATCTAACACTGTGTTTCGTCATTACATTACTATTATTATTGCTCAAAATCTGATACCTTAAATATGACGTACACAGTGATTACATGTGGTAATAATGTAAGGAAAGAACATGCAGTTATTCTGCTGTGGGATGTCTTTCACACAAATATGTGGAAATACGTTTGAATAGTTTTCCACTCTGCCAAGAATAACATGTTGTGGGGAAGAGAGAGTGCTTATAGTCTGAGGCTGACAACCATCACAATTGCAGATACCACATTTAGACGCTATTCAGGAATCAACCCTTTCAATTAAAAAAAGGTGCCCTAACATCAGCCCAAAAACTCTACCCAGCAAAAAAAAAGCCAAAACCGTGGAGATTCCCCTGGGGCTGTTTTGCTGAAAACAGATACATACCGCTGAATCGAGCCAGACAGCCTTGACAGCCAATCCTCTGGCAACCCCAGTACATATGACAGAAGGGTCGCTGGCACAGCACACCTGCCAACACACAGCACATCATGCATACAGTATGAGCTCTTTAATGGGGGTTGTGCAACAATCTATCCATGCATGTGAATGACTGGCAAAGTTATACTTCACATGATTGACTTCACATGTGCTACATACCTGACAGGAGATATATATATATATTAAATATGTTTTTTTTACATTATAGCCCTACAAAATTTAAAAGTATACTAGCATTGACTGGCTTATATTATCTAGGAGTTTTACTTAGTCCTATATTATTTCACTGTAGTGACATTAGAGTATAATTGTATCAGCCGTATTACATTACATCTCTGCAGAGGAACTAACAAGGACCACTCACATTGTTGAGCAATAACCTGCTCGCCGTTCAGCTCGTTCCGTCTGTCTGGCATCGGCTGGAGGCAGCAGGTGCAGAGGAGATGGAAGCCCTGAGGGGGGCAGCGGTACTCCTGAGGAGCTGCACACAGGATGGGAGCAGAAAAAGGTTTTAGACGGGAGCCAAGGAGTGTGCTTTCAATCGCAACTGTAAGTCTTGCTTATTGTTTTTGGCATTGGCACACTTCAATTTGCCATGGAGTGAAAAGTCTAACTTTAGCCACTGATCTTCCCGTCTAATCTGCACCCATAATCACCTGAGGGGATGTCAGAGGATGTCGAAGGCTGCTCCCCTGTGGGCTTTGAAGACCCCTCCTCAGCTGCTGGTTTGGGTGGAGGAGGTATAGGTGGCGGAGCTGGTAGACCAGGGAGCCAGTAGTTGGATCCTGTAGCAAACAGCATCTGACTGACCTCCCTCCTGTAGCCAGGACACTGTCTGCACATTACTAGAGGCTGACTGGAGACGAGATAAGATGAAAGAGAATCGTCACATGGAGAAGTTACTCCTTAAACAAGCAGAAAACAAGCTCCCAACACTGAAGGCCTTTGTGTTCTGATATTCTTATGACTGATCACTGATTTTCATACACACTCTGTGCACATTTACGGCTTTGTAGACCTGAAAACATGTTCAAACCTTCTGATTTACTTTAAGCTAATGTTTTAATTTGATATATTTTACATATCTCAATTTTTAATCATTACCTATGCAACACATGGTTGGCTATATTTTATACTCTTGACCACTGTTTCCTACAGTGGTCACTTTGTCAACAAAAACTATAACAAAAACAATATTTTTTAAACCAATTTTTACGTTGAAAAAAGGACTGAAAACTAAATAAAAAGTAACTATTGACTAAATATAATCACGTTTCATGAATAAATTATGATAATGTAAAAGGACGAAAGGACAAATGAACTAACTTTTTTAATGTAAAGTCTGTGAACTGCATGCAAAAGTCAAACGACTAAAACTAAACTAACTAAAGTCAGGTTTCCTACAAAGACAAACAACCAGACCTTACCTAAAGTCTGAGGAGTCACTGTCATTGTCAGAGAGCTCAAAGAGGTAATCGGAACTGCCCTCCTCATCTGAGAACGAGCGCTCAACTTTGGGCTGCAACATGTCCTGAGTGATCTTGTTACGGCTGTCCATGCCCTTCAGGTCCTCATCACTGCGGCACTTTTCTACGGGACAGGAATTGACACTCAAATGTACACAAAGGGACAACTTTAAAATGCTTTTTATGCTAGGCTATTCCCCACTTACAACCTTTTCAGTTGAAGGCAAAAAGGGGCTGACATTTTGATTAAAATAACGTGTCATGTCTAAAAGACGCTATTAAACTGATCTTTGTCTGTGCGAACCTGGGTGCTGGATGAGGTAGGCCTCCACCAGGTTGTTGAGGATGTGGTTCTTACGAATCCTCTCCACAGGGCAGCGGCAGGTGGGGCAAAGAGAAGAACGCTCCATCCAGCCCGAGTAGCAGGCAGCACAGAAGACATGCATGCAGGGCTGCAAGCTGAAGCAAGAACACAGGACTCAGAATGAAACGCCCTGTTGGCATTTGGTGACATGCTGCTTGTGGGCAGAGTGCCTCACAAGATCACAAAGTAGATTTGAACCCCCAACCTCAGATATCTGTGCAGATGCCAGGGTTCTTGTGATCTTACCTGACACAGTCGTGCAATAGGTCCTGACAAATAACACACGTCAGGCTCTCCTCCATCTTGTCCGTCTTAGTCCCTTCCACTGGTGGTTTCGGCAGAAGACTTCCCTTAGTTGAACCGACCACTTCTGTGCTGGAGGTGTGTGGCAAGTCCAAATCATAATATTTATCTGTAAACACAGTAACTATATATTACATGCTGCACTGAGTCGGACTTTTTTGGCAGTTGTCTGAATTGGCTTACAAAAAGCCTCCAGGCTGGGCTTGAGGTCTGGCTCTGGTAAGACATAACAAGCCCTATTTTATTTGTGCAAGCGCATCAACCGCTGCAAAGTGGTAGCTCCTGGGAGCACAGACTGTGCGGGCTCCTCCGAGTCCACCTGCTATTTTGGTTCATGTATGTGCAGCAGTTCAAAGGGCTGGCTGAGGTAGACTATAGATCAGAGGGTGTGGAGATTACCAAGTTCACTCTCATCCTGTCACATTACTGGTCTCATAACTCTGAAACGACTGTACCAACACTGTCTGGATTTTCCTTTCTGTCCTAATTCTACAACATTTGCACAGTTTAACCGTTACATCATGTCTTATAAATATTTTAAATTGGAAAGGAGGTTATGACACACAGGATAAATGAGCCCCCATACTCCGCTCTTTCATGCATAAACAGGTAGAATTCTAACTATTGCGTAGCAGCCTACTGTCATTTGCAGGTGATTTAATGGTAAACACAGTGGACACGTGTGCGTAATGGCACTGCGCTCGAGTGTGGCTCTTCCTTTAATCGGAGGCTGCAAACTTAACAGTCCTGCTGCCTTCAGAGGACTGCAGGGATTTAATGAACTGAAGGAGAGGCTCTTCAGAGTATAAAGCAGCTGTGGACAAGATACAGGTGAAGATGCTGTAAGAATCAATATTATTTGTTAAACACAGAGAAAATATTGATGTTCTTACTTTAATAACATTAAATGTTATTTCATGCCGATTAAAATGCATCTACTGTCTGAAGAGTAATAGTCCATTTGCATTTTAAGCATTATTTTGTCATATCTTTAGTCTTTAGTTTGCTCTTGTTGATAAAATCCTCAACGTGGCAGCTAGGTGGTAACGTGAAATAACTTACTGTCATCAGTTTTCCTCCTCTTGCTTTCTGGCTCTATGTTGTCCGTGTCTTTCTCCTGTGCTGGGGAAGCCTCTTTAGCTTGGCCTGAAAAGATTGAGGAACAACAGATCTGGGTCAAAGCGAGGTGTCATATACCAGCTCCACTGAGAAGAAGTTGGTTCAACAAAAGGAGCTACGTAGGTGCTGTGGGGGTTTGATGACATTATCTTCAGAGAAAAAGAGCACGAGTGCTACTGTAGAAAACTCTTTATCATCCCGAGCTACAGCACACGACAAAGGACACTTACTCAATCATCTCAGTAAGAACACCGACCACGAGATGAGTCACGAGTGAGCGATCTAGGTTCAATCAATCACACGTCGTTTTGCAGGCAATTAGTCAGAGCAGCATGTCCCAATGTCGTGGAAATTATAAAACAACCTTGTGAGTTTTTAAAAGTTGTGAAAGTGTAGGGAAACGGCTCAGTTAATCCCGGTCAGGCGGGGACTCGGGAGAAAAAAGCCAATGCACAACGCAGACTGGCTACAAAGTCGGAGCGTAACTTACCTAGTTTAAAGAGACACAGCTCTGCCTCTCTGTATGCTCCTCTCATTACAATTACTGTATGGTATCATTAAACTTATATTTTGACAAATGCACTGCGATATCATGAGGTTGTTTTCGGGCCATATCAATAACTCCTACTTTATACAATCGCAAAACAAAGAAACCACTCTAGACTCCTACTGAACCAGCATAGCCTATACTGTTCCTTTAAAAAGGAATAGTGTGACATTTTGGTACTTGTGTGCTTGGGTGCTTAGCTTAGGCTTGCTAGGCTCTGTCCAAAAAAGGTACAGATACTGGAGTGTAAAGACATTTAGTAGCCGTATTTAAAACCACCTACGATACTAGCAGTATATACTGATTTGGCCAAAACGAGGCATAGTATACAGAATGCAAACAAAAGAAAAATCTGTAGTATGGCAAAAATACCCTGATGTAGCACTGATTCAGAAAAAAATCTCCAATATGCAATACACCAGTTTAGCTCACCTAACTGTGTCCAACAATACAAAGCTGTGGGACGGTCATAACTTTTACCAGCTAAGCCTGGCCTAGTATAGTGCAAAATAAATCAATTTGACATTTTGATACTGCATACTCGGACCAATGCAGTATGTGTTCATGGGTAGTATGTAGCAGGCGGTTTCAAATACAGCCAACTTGTTATGGTTTTACAAGTGGTTATGTGCTGGACTCTTTCTCGGTTGGAAGAAGTCACTTCCTGGAGTCTGTGCAGTGCGCAGACCTTCTTTTGTTTGCTTCCTGGGGTCTTGTCATCACCTCGAGGTTACCAGGCAACCGACTCAGAATCTGGGAAGTCACTGTTCCCAGCCAAGAAACAGACCAGGACGTAACCCCAGAGCACTCCTCCCACCAAAGGAACTCAAACGTACTGTAGCTAATCATTAACGATCATTCAGCTTCACAAGTTAAATTATGTATACATTTACTAAAACTGATAAAAAGGTAAAAAGAAAAAGATCACCACCCTTCAGCAGGGTGTTAGCAGAGAACCTACATGAGGCAAGACAGGCTGCGGTTGCCACGGGAACAGAAGTGGCAGGGCTCCCGATACAGAAGTGGGAAGTGGAGGTGGAGGGCTGAGGTTCCTCCTGCGTGGGACCACGAGGAGCCTTTGTGAGCATCACGGGCTCAACAGAGAGCGACATCTCTGAAGGGGGAACAGGAGCAGGACTGTGGGCTGAACTCTCCATGTCTGAAGTTAAGATACAGGGTGGGGGTTAGCGGGGGAGGCACAATATAGCTGTGGATAAAAGTGGTTACAACGACAGAGGGCTTGCGGGGAATTACCTCGCTACTTACCATAACCATGTTGAGAAATAGCCTGGTCCGTCTTGATTGATTGATAAACATAGGCAATGTCTACAGGGCGACAAGAGAAGATGCTAATCCGTCTTACCTTCTTATGAATTCATGTGAACATTACTGCAATGGCTAACTAAATTAACGACTCACTTTGTTCCGGCTCACTCTTCCTGTATACGAAGTAGATGACATCGCCGTTCTGCAGCACGTGGGTTTGCTTCTTGACCAGTTTGGACATGTTAATCACCGTGCCATTGGTGCTACGGACAGAAAAGCGCAAGGATGAGTCACCGTACAATAACCTGAACGGCTCAAACACGTGACATTTTTTTTTCTCCGACATATGGTTTGTGGAGTGTAATTGTCTCGTACCTCATGTCCTCAAGCCACACCAGCCCTGAGCTTTCATCCTGCACGATCTTGCAGTGCTCCCCTGAGACCAGTTTGTTGGCAGGGAAGGACAGATAACATCCTGTCAACAAAATAATAAAACGCCACGGTGAGAACAGTAGACATAATACAGATTGCTTTGGCGCAGACAGAAACTACTTGAGGAATGTTCTAGCTTTTTAGAGCCCCATTTGGGCGAGGATAATGGGCAATAGATGCATCTGTTTTAGAGTATGATAACACGTTTTTAATCATTTCCTTTTCCCCTCTCTAACCATTCATAGACAAATCATCAGCAAGCTGGCTGCACAGCCTATTTAAAAAAACAACAACTTGAAAATCCAACATCATTCTACTGAGAGTCACCTGAAACTCTGTCGCATGGGCATTTTTAAACCTTTTATTGCTCAGACACAAGCTAACCAATTAAGGCCGGTCGCTTTGCATAGCAGAAAAAGTAGACCCCAAAAGCTCTCGACAACAAAAGCAGACACGGGGGAAATATAGGTCTAACCTTTTCTTAAGCAAAACCCATACAAAAAAAAATCCACTTAATATTCTGCACACATGTTCTCAATGGACGCCTTTTGTTATCATCACAAGAGGCTGTCTAAGTTTGGCGCACTAAAGGAGGCTTTGTGTTTTCAAGGGGGAGGTTTTAAGAAGGCTCCAGACACTGACAGCCACGTCTACGCGACAGGCAGGACTGCCCTTTGTTAATAGGCATCACCACATTTAGAGCGTTTTAAAGCAGGGGGAATGTTGTTAACAAAGTTTTAAGACATAAGATTTGAGGGGAAGGCAAACCTTTTATTGTCCAGGCCGTAATACATACATATAGATTTAACGTACCTTTCTTTCTGCCAACTGTGCATTCCCTGTTGAAAAGCAGGACGGTTTCACAGGAGTCCACTTTGACTAGTTTCCCCCAAGGTCTCCCTCTTTGATAGCTGTCCATCTCCAGAGAAGTCCTACAAGAAATAATGAGAAACAAGTATGGACGTCACTTTTGTGGCTTCATATTATTTTTTTATTTGTAATTGTCCAATCATCCAAAACAGTCATATTCTCTATTTTACAAATAACCATACAAAAACAATCCCAACAAAAAAAAGACAAAGGCAGACCGAACCCAAAAACAACCTGACAGACTTGTCACAGACGGACATGAAATAAGAGAAATAAATAAATAATACAAAGAATAATAGTAAAACAACAAAAAGGGGGTGGAAGGTGCAACTAACTTGACTTATAGGCACATGGTTGCATAGCGAAGGTGACATTAAGCATCGGTGGGATGTTTTTTGTGCATGCTGGTGAAAACAAAACCTGCCTAGCATTTGATTAGGTCAGTAACGTTACTTTATAACGCATGTACGCATTTACATACATGCATTTACAGCATGTATGCATTCACAGCCAGATGGGATCCAACAAGAAAAAGACAAAGACAGACCGAACCCCAAAAACAACCTGACAGACATGAAATAAGTTAAATAAGTAAATAATACAAAGAATAATAGTAAAAAAACAACAAAAAGGGGGTGGAAGGTGCACCTAACTTTTTGTGGCTTATTTGTTATAGACCTATAGGCACATGGTGGCATGGAGAAGGTGAAATGAAGCATCAGTGGGATGTTTTTTGTGCATGCTGGTGAAAACAAAACCTTCCTAGCATTTGATTAGGTCAGTAACGTTACTTTATAACGCATGTATGCATTTACAGCCAGATGGGTTCTCATGTCAGATGCTGAACTAGGTTAAAAGACATTTAAAGACACTCAGGATTTTGGTAGACATGCCCTTATAAACCATGATACACGTTATTTGTCTTATTCTTCTGATCACAACACTAAATAATAACTTTAAGTAGCCAGTTTGGGTTTTGATTGTAAATGCAGTTCTGCTGGATACTTCATGTGTGCCGAATTCACAAGTGAACTTTATCAATGTGTATATATATATATATAATACTATACATGAGCAACGTTATTGTATTCATACGCACCTTGTCAAATAAGCAATGGTATGTTAAATTGAGAGAGTTTCTCATGGAGTTTGTCAAACTGGGGCAAACTGTGCTAACGAGAGCATGCTAAGCTTCGCTCTGAGTTCACCAACATTAGCTTAAACAGTATTTAGCGCTATTAGCTCACTTTGTTTTGGGACAAGTTAGCACAACAAAAAGTAATTTAAATCGTCAATTATGTTTCTATTAATTACACAAAATGTTTCACGGTCCACACGCTGTGGGATTTCACCACACCTAAAGTGAACACACACACACACACACACAACTTGGATCAATAACACTAAGCTAACGCGATTGCTAACATTAGCATCCAAACACACTGCGTATCCAAGGGAAACATCGGGGGCTCACGGTAACGACTCCGACTCCCCCGTGATGTTACACTTGTCTGGTGTCTGAAACGGTTACTTTACCGTCAAAAGCCAAGTGTGTTGTCCCGGGAGCTCGGTGTGAAACAGCTTCTTCTCCACATATTCCAGCTAGACACAAAATGCACTTCCTGCCAGGCTCAGGGTTGACAATATACGCGTCACCAGCTGGTGGAGGAGGGGCTGTTTGGGTTTGTGTATGTGTGTGTGTGTGTGTGTGTGTGTGTGTGTGTGTGTGTGTGTGTGTGTGTGTGTGTGTGTGTGTGTGTGCGTGTGTGTGTGTGTGTGTGTGTGTCTGTGTGTCTGTGTGTGTGTGTGTGTGTGTGTGTGTCTGTGTGTGTGTGTGCGGTGTGTGTGTGTGTGTGTAAGTCAGTGTAAGTCAGTGTAAGTCAGTGTAAGTCAGTGTAAGTCAGTGTGAGTACGCTCTTTTAAGTTAAGGATCTGAATACTTCTTCCATCACTAGGTACATGCATTTGATCCCAGGGCAAAACCTGTGATTTGTGTGTGCGTGTTTGTGTGTGTGTGTGTGTGTGTGTGTGTGTGTGTGTGTGTGTGTTTGTGTGTGTGTGTGTGCGTAAGTCTGAAGTTAAGGATCTGATCTGAATACTTCCTCCATTACTAGGTACATGCATTTGATCCCAGGGCATAACCTGTGATTTGTGTGTGCGTGTTTGTGTGTGCGTGTTTGTGTGTGTGTGTGTGTGTGTGTGTGTGTGTGTGTGTGTGTGTGTGTGTGTGTGTGTGCGTAAGTCTGAAGTTAAGGATCTGATCTGAATACTTCCTCCATTACTAGGTACATGCATTTGATCCCAGGGCATAACCTGTGATTTGTGTGTGCGTGTTTGTGTGTGCGCGCGCGCGTGTGTGTGTGTGTGTGTGTGTGTGTGTGTGTGTGTGTGTAAGTCTTAAGTTAAGGATCTGAATACTTCCTCCATCACTGGGTACTTGCATTTGATCCCAGGGCAAAACCTGTGATTTGTTGTGTGTTGCGTTTGTTACCAACCAACCTCTGCTAACACACACACACACACACCCACACACACACACACACACACACACACACACACACACACAAACACAAATCACAGGTTTTGCCCTGGGATCAAATGCATATACCCAGTGATGGAGGAAGTATTCAGATCCTTAACTTAAGACTTAACTTAAGATGCAAACATCTTGCATTGTGTATAATTTGATGGGGTCGCCTCTCCTCATGTGGTGATACTAAGGCTCAGTTCCCCTGCTGACACCGGACCCCCTAAGAGATACAAGGGCCTTCATGAGTCCAACAGTTTTCTCATGGGGATGCCTCCATTGCACACTATTGTGGGTGGCAATCTCTACAAGGTGCAACCAAAAACGCACCTCAATGTACTCTGCGACCTTTAGGATTTTCTGCGGACCCTTCAGGAGCAGGGAGGGCAGCGTCCCTGCCATGTGCTGGTTGCTGAGCAGCAGGTCCGTGCAATCTGGAGGAATGCTGCAGCGCAAGTGTTGCATCCACAGTATTTCTCACAGAGACTGACAGCCTGTGAAGTGCTGTTCGGATCTGTCATATGCTTCTCTGCCTCTGTCACGTCATAACTGTGGAGAAAACTGATAATTATTTCCTCTGAAGCTGCTTCTCCTGAAGGTTTGCGGTGATTCTATTATCATTTCCTTCCGCAGGGTCTGAGCAGCAGTGAGGAGAGTGCGGTCACACTGGGCTTCTCTGTGGTCTGGGCATCCACATGAAGAGAAATAACCTCAAATAGAGTCTTGTTAAAGTTCAATTAGGATCTATGTAATATTTATAATAAGGTAGTAAGTAAATAAGTAAGTAAGCTTTATTTATATTACAAAGCTTTATTTATATAGCACTTTTTAAGACACACACACGCTTCGCACAAACATGAATACTTGATCAAGTAAAAAAGAAAAAGAAAATTAGGTTTTTGGGTTTGGCAGAGAAATAGATCGGTGTATCATCGACATAACAGTGACATAACACCTCTTGAAAGCGACTGAACAAATGACACAGAAGGAGCATGTACGATGAAAAAAGCATTGGCCCAAGGACCGATCCATGAGGGACTCCACACACTTAAAGAGGATACATGGTTCATTATTACAAACACTGAAATATCTATTTGTCAAATAAGATTGGAGCCAGTTTAAAGCTGTGAAATGCCAACCTAGTTATGCAACCTATCAAGGATTAAATGTCAGTAAGTAAACTGTTTAAAAGCCATTAAATATCAAAACAAACAAAAAAGACTTTCCATCCCAGTATTGCTCAGTTTGAACTTTGGCCCAGTTGAGGTTGTTATCAATAAAGCATTAGTTGATTTTCTCCCTCCTACTTCTAGAACATTTGCATTTGTAACTAAGATCATTATATTATGCTCTTCTCAACTTAGAATAATTTCTTGCAGATGGTGATGTATATAATTTTTAGCTTTATATTTGTATAATTTGCATTTTATATCCATAATTGTGTCAAACAAAGTTTTGAAAAAGAGAAGAAAACACAAGATAAATGTCCCACCCCCAGAGGCCGCAGCACATGTTGCACACTGTGGCTGCCTCTGGTCTCTCCTG
The DNA here is from genome assembly GCF_963691815.1 of Echiichthys vipera. Lineage (NCBI taxonomy): Eukaryota > Metazoa > Chordata > Actinopteri > Perciformes > Trachinidae > Echiichthys > Echiichthys vipera. The sequence continues at coordinate 29,349,752 of NC_139829.1, read as the reverse complement.
TTCTTCTTGACCCTGTTGTTAATCAAGTTCCTCTCAAACTTTGATAGAGGAACTGAAAGTAAAGTTAAGAAAAGAAAAAAAAAGAGAAAGTAGATTTTACTCTTCTTTGTTTGTCTTCTGTAAGTAGGAAGGACAAGAGTGGTTGTAATCAAAGGCTGTGAGATTTTCATCTTAAACCACAGAATATCAAATGTAACACAGAGGTGGTCAGATGAAAGTGATGAATAAATAAGTGATCAACTTGATATCGTCCTTTCACGACTGGCTTCATCCCACCTGTGCATCAAGTAAATGTGCATTAAAATAATCAACGCGCCTATCTACCTAATTATGCACTCAAACAAAATGATCATGAGTACTTTATGTTGTAATGGTAAAAATACAGTAGAAAAACTGCAGCTTTACAGAATCACAGCAAAGAAAAAAACAGGCAACAGCAAAACCTGCATTTACAGAGAAAAAGGTGGGTAAATGCATGTGTTTGAATGTTCTAAATAAATGAATCCACCCCTACTATATATATATATATATATATATATATATATATATATATATATATATATATATATATATATATATATATATTATATATATATTATATATATATTATATATATATATTATATATTATATATATATATTATTATATATTATATATATTATATATATATATATTATATATTATTATATACATTTTCTACCTGGACCTGAACACCCTGCCATTTCTACTCTATTTGTACCGCTCTAACGTCAGTCACTCAGCGCTGACATCAAATAGGTCAGATTTTTTATATATAGTAGGGTAAAGTTTAGAAAAATGGCCGAATTTCCCCTCAGGGGATCTATCTATCTATCTATCTATCTATCTATCTATCTATCTATCTATCTATCTATCTATCTATCTATCTATCTATCTATCGATCTGTCTGTCTCATTACAATGAAATGGCTACTATGGGGACTAACATCATGACACATGGAAACAATTGGGCTCAATGGATGCACAAGAGTCTCACCTTTCCAGTCAAACTCAATTTCCAATTTTATCCATTCAGATTGTTTATGGACCCCAGTACGCAGAAATATTCAAATTCTACTTTTTCTGATTAGGCCAAAATAACACATTTATGCATGAAAAAACTCTGCCAAACTGCACCATGGGTACCTGTACAATACGTTTTTATTCAGATATCTTGACGTAAGAGATCAAGGGACCCTTTGAAGATGACCATGCCAGTTTTTCTCTCAACAAGTTTAGAAGTCCTTTCAAATCTGAAACCTTCCTGACCTGGTAGCATGACATGCATGACCGATGCTGTCTAGTTTAATATTCAATTCAATTCAATTCAATTTTATTTATAGTGCCAAATCATAACAAAAGTTATCTCAGGACACTTTACAGACTAGGTATAGACCACACTCTATGACTTATTTATGATTTATGATACCAATATATTCACACTAGCTTTGAGCTTGTGGAGCTCTTAAAGACAGTCACGTAAGCTAGTGGTAAAGTCTCTTATGGTTATATATTTTAAAGGAAAAAATTCTGACAAAAAAGACCAGCAGGTTATATAGTCAGGCCCTAAACACACAGCTGGTCTGTGAGTTAGTAGCAGTTCCACCAAAGACAAATTTCCCCTCTAAACTTCACAGATGATTTCTGTTAAAGGTCCCTGTGTTGTAAAATGAACTGTGTAACATGAATATGTCATATATTCTCCTTGTACAATGTGTAATTTGTTTGTTATTTTAAAATCCTACTGTAATTTTGTTTCTTTCCTCATCTTTGCAAATCCAAATCCTTTCCTCACAGTCATTCATTCATTCATTCATTCATTCGTTCATTCATTCACGGACATACAGTTATTCAAAGCAGCTATAATAATATTTCTATAAACGCGACTCTGAATTAATGATAATGTTGCTCTGTAACTGCTGGATGTGCTAACAAGGTCACCATATCAACTTAAAAAGTGACGATATCAGCTTTGTATTCTCGACTTGTTTTCACTGCCTTGAAGTGGCCAAAAAACCTGTTATTGCAGATTTGAATGTGATCTGAGTTGTAGCAATAACACAAAACCTTTTGCGGTTTCATAACAGCATTCGCCATGTCCACATATAAATCCCACTGTTCCCATTGGAGATGTATTACACAGCTTGCTTTGTAGGACCGCTAACAATTTTGACGTAGGATTTTATAGTCCAATTTCAAGTGGCCTGATCTTTCTTGTTTAAGAAAGACCAACATGTCTTTCTAATAGAAACAGCAAGCGAGTCCTTAATGGAGGACTAATCCCCGCAAACCCCCCATCTATTCCCTGGCAGTGCATTATTAATGGGCAGTGTGGAGGCTGGTGAATACAGGGGCCTCTCCTCACTAATGCCTTCATTCCTCATTGTTAGTTGTCTAGTGAGGAGAACACAAACACATGCTGCCTTCTTCTTTCAGACTCTAGGCACACACACACACACACATGCACACACACACACACACGCACGCACGCACGCACGCACGCACGCACGCACGCACGCACGCACGCACGCACACACACACACACACACACGCACATGCACACATACACACAAAGGTGTACCATCCATGCAGGATATATTCTTAAGGGAAATTATTATATTTTCAGTTGGCATTCAATGTTGAACACAGAATCCTCTGCAGATCCTCTGATAAGGTCACAATGGCAAATTGAATGCAGCGTATTGAATCCCACATCCACGCTGTCAATCAGCATTTCCTAATTGGATCAAAGATTACTTGTGGCAGCTGTATAAAACATCAAACGAGTAATTAAATGAAATAATGAGAAAATAAACCTTAATGTTGCCAAGTGGGAATGCAGGCGAGCGGAGGAACGTGAATCCGCTGTGCTCTCTGAAATTATCTCTCTCCGGCTAGGGCTAATTGCTGGAGGATGTCCTCTTAACCGAGTGTGAAAAGCTGTGTCTAATTACGGCAACATTAATCAGGCATTAGCATGTTATCACAAGGTTAACTTATCAGGAGGGGCCCAGAAGCAGCTGGAGGTGCCATTTACCAGTGCTGCACTGGGCCAAGTGAGCCACAAGGGGTAGTGCTTGTTCTTCCTATATATCATTACTCAGCCGCCGTGAAGCTCAGAGCTGGAATCAGAGGCGACCATGTTGGATTGCACTAGGTGGGCATTGTGCTTTTGAGATTCCTCAGTGTGGAATCGTAACGTCCAGAATCAATACCAGCTATTTCCTGCTTAGTGTGGGGCGGAAATGAGACCATTCATCCTCAGGGGGTTTCCAAATTTTAGGTCATAATTTGTTCCCACCTTACTTTGCACGGACACACCGACTATACAGTGTATGAAGAAATACATGGATGGAGAGAATCGGCAAAATCAATGTCAAGCAATTGTATGCTTGGTGGAGCAGCAGTTGAGTCCAATCTAATGAAGACTGACTGGAAGGTGATTGCATCCTAAATTACCCCACTAGTCAAATATGAATACAGATAAAACATCAGCCATCACTTGGGAAATATTAAATGTAAACTATTTGCCGTAACAAGCAGCATAGATGATTCAATTACTATTTCTAGCTGAATTGAATGTACCTACACACATCTAAATGGTGTGTTTCCCACTATTTTTGTGACATCTCACTGAAAAACTGCTACATGTAATAGCACAGAGGTGTATGTGCAATTTTGAGTCATCGCATGCCAAACGACCTGCATGTGTGCAGATTAAAGGTCATTTCCTGCAGCAGTTTGGTCCTGTGCCCTGACTTCATTACCAGCAGCTCCAGAGTAGTCTCATCAGGATTCCGGCGGGGCAGAGAAGCCGTACCTCCAGCAGCTCAGCCAAAGGCGTTCATTTGTCAGAGAGGCATGGAGATCACAGGCCGACAAATCTCCCACGTCTCCCAGACTGTCAAGCTCTTTGCCTGCATATCAAAGACAAAAGAACAGAGCTGGGGAGCGAGAGAGCAGAGCAGCCGTTCTATGTAGAGAGATGGTCTGCCGTTTAAACCCCCGAGCGTGCCCTTTGAAAACGCCTATTAGCCTGGGTGAGAGAGATTACAAGCAAATAAAATTACATTCATTGTGATATTTGATTTCATAATACCCCCGGAATTATAATTACACCGCACTCACACTTTTCATTTAAAAACCATTCGCCGACAACAAAGAGTCAGAGATGGGAATGAGCAGGTTGTGCATCTAGTGAGTGAGTGCACATTATCAGGCCTGTTTCACTCGAAGTAACAATAATGGGAGAAGAATGGAAGCACTAATAAGAATGCAATCAGGTGAGAGAGTGGGATTTAATGATATGAAACACAGGGCTTTATTTTCATCTCTCAGTTTTTCTGGTGTAACAACAGGACGGCATGTTGGGAAGAAAATGCCTTTTTTATATTCCTCCCAGAGAATGCAATATGGAGGCTCACTTCTTATCAACCAACACATGGGTTATTTCCCCCATCACATCTCAGTTGCAACCTGTCTGACTGTCAGCATTGCACCAAAAGCACAACGGTGTACTACAGGGGGAATGTGGGCATATGCTGTCTGGCTTAAACCAACAAGCAGAAGGGAAGAGATAAGAGACATTCTTGGGCGGCACAGAAACGAGGCATGAGAAGGGCCAGCTTGATAGCAGTACTTGTTGTTCTGATGTGTTAAATAGCTGGCCTTCAACACCCCAATCAATCGCTGAGTGAGCCACTGTGTAGCCAAGGGTTGTGTGTGATAGCCAGATGGCTGAAGTCAATGGAGCTTTGCCTGGTCTTTTGTGTCACAAAGGGATGAACATGAATCTGGCCCACAGACTGGACAAAATACATGAAATATTGCATGCTGCGTGTTGTCCTAGGTTGGTAAGCTCCAATAGATGTCGTTTCAGAATGTATCACTGATTGAGGCATTGTGCTAATCAGCAACGGAATAATAGTCCTCAAAACATTTAACAACATAGTTGGCCTTGGGAGGCTATCATGCACATTTTTGCTTTGGCTTGCATGCCTGGCTCGTCTGATGTGATAATTATTACTGTAGATCTTTCGGTTCGTAATGATGCCTACTAACCATTGTGTGGTACTCCTGCCATTTGACACCGGAAAGCGGGAGGCAGCCAACACAGCGCCAATGTGCGCACACAAGAACGTCTGTGGGACAAGACAAGCATTTTGAACGTGCTCCAAGACCTCCAGAGGCCTGTGTTGACTAATCTGCAAACAATCCGCTCTGCAAGCCCCATTGCAAGTGAAAGAACAAGCCCCTTAAGCTGTGACATTAACGAACACAGCGAGATAAGATGGGGTTCGTTATCTTGGTGCATGGAGCTCCTGCCCAGATAGGAGATAAGAGCCTTTCAAAGCATGTTTGCTGCCAGACAAATTTCAAAGAAGCACGGGAGGCGGGCAAAGCCAGGCCTGGAATGCTGAGAAGCCCCGTCAAAGCCAGTCTCATGAGGAATATGATCCCTGTGCCCTTTTCCACCTTATTATAACCGCCTTTGGTATTTTTTTGAGTGAGGGTTATAACTTGTTGATGACATGAATGTCTAAAACCAGCAGCCATTCTGTGCACAGTAGCCTGGACCTTCCTGTGCTGGAAGAAGCAATAAGAATCCAATATGCATCGAGACAACAGCCTCACACAAGGATGATTGCCTTAATACGGCATCAAACTGAAAAAAATAGACCCTCACAGAATAGTAACTGCAGATCTAGTGTATTCGAGCATTATTTTTGATTGTTTCATATATTATTCACATGCTCAGAGGAAGTGAACCACGTTTAACCGTGTCTCCCTTTGAGAGTGATTACACACTGACTGAGAGAAATACTATGTTCCATTGTATGAATCAACATATGGCATTATTGTCTGCATAACATTGTTTGTTTACCAGCCGAGATTTATGATTTGTTACCACTGAGTAACCTGGATGTTGACATAACTTGATCCATTTTCTATTAACATTGGGACGACATAAGCTCTCATCTATTGAAAATGTTCGTGCCCACAATATTGTTCACAGAAACAACATTCACTCATTTAGTTAGTGCAAAATCTTAAAGGGGATTTTCAGGTTCATATCAAATGTTTACATGCTTTAATGATAACTTTCTGTCTGTCTGAATAATAAACTATAAAGATAGATTGCTCGTTGGTTCCCTGAAAATAAAGCTAAAACATATCCCCCTGGTGACTGGCTCCTGTAGGTCATAACCCCAAGTACACTTTTTCCTGGGTATATTAGGTAGTAGTTTGGTTTTAATTAGTTAGTTGTTTATATGCTATAGAAACTTGTGATTGGTTGTGAAGGTGTATGGGCTTTGATACCTTCAATACTGCGTGGTTGCAAAATTACAACATGGCAGCCCCCGTATCTAGGATATTTTGGCTTCACTTTTGTATTGTAGGAGGAAGTTGAGACACGGCATCCATTTTTAAACACAGTCTATGATCTGGATGGTCTGAATCACTTTTCCAACACAGATTTTTCCTGCTGGTCCAGTGGATGAGTCACAGTCATCTGCATGCTTCCCTTGTTTTTAAACATTCTGGTTGTTGTGGTGGAATATGATCCGGCTGCAAGTGTATACTTAAGGTGTTAGCATCTGAAGCTATAGGGGCATATATCCAGCACATTTTGAATAGAGTCCCAAAACCAACCGTTAACTACCACCAATCAAACTGTTTCAGGTATCCTGCAGAATTCCCTTCAACATTGGGAGGTCCATCCCAAAATTTAGTGTTTAACACCTAATTTCCTGCTTTCTGGTGGATTTTTCTGCACCAATTTATAGTGGAAATGTTTTTATTTATGTAAGGTATTCACAGGTGATAATTTAAAATATGAACATCTAATAATATGACTCAAAGCAACATATTCTCAAAATCTCATATTATTATATTTTTTTCCCAACAGTGAGCATAATTCTCCAATTGAGGCTGTAATTTGTCAAATCAAACCAGACAGAAACCACCCCATTACTCATCAAAGCTGAATACAGATGCTGTGCTGTTGCTGGTTTTGGAGTGCTGGTGGTCTTATTCCAACTACTGGTGGTCTTATTCCATCTTGAGCCCTGGCTCTAAGACAAGTCTGACAGTTTAATATTTAAGCTCTGTGTTAGAGCTCGCTTTCTTTATGTGGGAAGATAGGGTGTTTTATTATAAAATGTGTTATTAATTCAAAGGCTGTAAAAACAACCTTTTTGTCAATTTCATAATTTTATATTGGAAAGGAAATCCTCACACATGGACGCCAAGAACTAGGTGTTGCGTTTCTGCCAGCGTCAAACTGAATAAATGCTTATGAATATGCCCACACCACCGGAGGGGATGGACTAAATCGTAATTCTCATTCTGCGGCTTGGAAAAACTTCCGCCTTCCCGGATGCCAAGCGGCTCTGAGGCGATCCCCGTGATGAGCCAAGGAACGCTCTGCTAACTGAGCTCTGGAGAAATACGGTCACGGCAAGATCCATATTCAAATAAACTTCACTCTTGGCCCGTGCACACAAGCCATGTTGTCACCAGCTGGCAGTGCCTCTCACCGCCCCTTCAAATACTGAGCCACTTTTGATTAACGTCTCTACGGCTAATCATGCGGGTTGGCTGTGCCAAATTGGACGAGCCACGTATGGCCTCCATTTGCCTTGAAACCTCTTATTTTTTTAAACTCATTCAAAGCATTTGAGAGCCTCCCTTTACACCACCCACCCCTCCCCTAAGTCTTCTCTTGTCTAGTGCCCATACATAGAACAGAGAGGGTGGTGTGGCGGCACAGTGCCATCCTGTGGGTCCCTGAATGAGAGGACTATCGCTGCCAGATGCACCCAGCTGCATAAATGTTATTCATTTTTTATGGCTTGTGTACATAATATGGCCAATGTGGGAGATTGTGAGGTTCTACTAAAGGCTGGAAAAATCCTCAAAATTGAATCAATGTGGAAAACTTATTTTGGCTGGTGACTGTTGGACCTCCTTCTTTTCCATCTCCCTTAATACTCCTCTACTCCTCCCTGTCTCACATCGTGCTCTCTGAGGTTCCTCTGGGAGTGATTTACAGTATATATACAGCTTTCTCCAAGGCTGCATTGGCTGGTCTCCTTGTACAGCCATATTGGTAGTGCTGTGATACAGCCGGAATATTTGTCACAGGTCCAGAGGTGCAAAGACATTAGACAGCACTTTGTCACCAGGGTCTGGAATTCACACCATTTGGCTGTTTCCAAGTCAGCTCCTTAACCGCTGACTGGCCTGGTTTCTGTCAGCTGCCGCTCTGTTGACACTGAGGGCTAAAAAAAGATAGCAACATGGAAGGATGCATGCTACTAGCCTTTTTAGGTGGTCAAAACAACATGCAGTCTACAAAGAGCGCTGCGACAGGGATCCACAGCCAAAGCCCTTGACTCTGTGCGCTCTCCTTCAGTTCGCAGTTCAGATATAGTTTAGTGGTTGAGAATGGCTCTCGTCAGGGTTTGCTAACCCCCGCAGAGATGGGCTTGAACTCTGAGCAGAGCCACCGTCTCCCAAATCACCAGGCCCAGCGGAGGCCCCAGCAATCCAAATGTGATCATGGCGGGGGCCTCCCGTCTCATTACCAATCTCCATTTCAAAACAGCCTTCAAATGAGAACTAATGCATTAGCTCTCGCTGGGGGAAAAGTCTAGGGAGCCACTACATAGCGGCTCAGAAACGCTTTCATACATGTTTTATCAGCGGGGGAAGAGTGAGCAAGAGAGAAAAGGAGCTTGGGCCGAACCATTCATTTGTTGCCCATCTTATTAGCTTGGCACTGTGTTATTAGCTGCCATTGTGCTCTGTAAAAGCCCCTTAGGCCTGTTCCACTGTTCGCTGAATCTGGGGTGAGCACTGTGCCAAGCACTTTTTGGAGGTATTTGAGACCATGAAAATTCAATCCTAAACCCTCAGCATTGAGGTTTCTCACAGATAAATGAAGAGGATTAGTGGAACAATAAAACAATGTCTTACCTCAGATACCACCGTATCCTATTAATTGGGATTATAGTGGTGAAATGTGTGTAAAAAAAAACCTCAATCTCGTATCACAGTTGCTTTTTTGACAATTATTGGTTACATGTTCCATCAAATAGGAAATTATAAACAGGTAAATACAGAAAATCATGAACAATTGTGGCAACAGCAAAGAAGAAAAGGCCGGACACGTAAAGAATAGCTCTGGAAAAAAGCTGACAATTGCAGAAGCTGTGATAACCCACCTTGGGTTGGATATGCTAGGCGATGTGTCAATTGATTCCCATCTGATGATGGACTGTGTGCTGAAATAAATTGACCTTGCCAGACGATGAGTGAAATTGATGGAGCTTTTCATCTCCGGAGGGCCGTTCCACACTCAGCCGTAAAATGGATAGAGCACAGGACAGAGTGATTGAGTCGGGGGAAAATGTAAGGTGTGTGTTTTTCTTCTACCAAAGCTTGCTTGGTAAATAATAGTTACAGGAAAAATCACTATGCTGTAACAAGTACAGGGGTTAAGTACCTGCTGTTGACTAGATGATTAGGACTAAAAGCACACAGCACTAAACTGAAGCTGGCCACTGACAGATGCTACCCATCAAAGGAATATGTGGCTCAATTACCAGGAGCCTAAATTGAAAGTGATAGTGATTTAAGCCTTCCCAATACGCCGGCCTCATTCTGGCAAACAGTCTTTTCAAGGAGCCCTTTTAAAAAAACCCTGCCAGAGTGTGTGAGACACTGGAGCGTCATTGATTTTCAATAACATCCCCTAATGACCTGGCCACGGTTTGATCCACGCTGTCATTATGGGCTGATACCCTGGGACAGGATTGGCGGGTCTCACAGCACACAGCAGCGAGATGAGTAGTCAGGGCATTATCAGGATGAATTGGCCGTCTCTGGACAGGCGGCAAGCACAAGCGAGGTCTTGTCAATAACAGGACAGGGCGCCTCAGGGCTCCCTCTGCGGCTCACTCCAGAGTGCCTTCCGGCCTCATTAGAAAAGCAGATGAGTGGTGTGCATGAGGAGAGGGGGCGTATGAGAAGAGAGAGGAGCCTCTCCTCCACCATCCGATAGCCTGCCTCCCAGGCATTGCTCCTCTTAATGAGTCCAGACCGCGGGTCAATATGCGGCTGGGCTGCCAGTCAATACCGGTTACCTGCAACACAAACACTCAAAACCTGCTTTCATACAAAATCAATCTCCTATTAGTCCCTCCCTGTATTGCCTTGGCCCAATCTCATCGATTCCCTCTGAAGAGCTCTGCAGCCCATGTATGAAAGATTATGGTCAAATGATCGTATGGCTTAGGCTACTCTGCCAGCCAAGTCTGTTGCCTTTATGATTTCAAAGTAATAGCTTGATATCAGATGAGCAAATACTCTAAATGTTGAAAACTGAGATACAGGCATTATTGGCAAACCCATCAACCTCACATCAACATTCTGCTCCGAAGCCTTGGCTCACAGACAAATGCAGCACTCGTAGTCAGCACTGATAACGAGTGCCAGGATGAAAAACAAGCAGCAAATATATGACATTAGGTCCAAACTTTATTCCGTACATTTTAAACCAAGAATGTTCATTTTCATTTTTTTGCACGCCTAAAACTCTACTTGTTTTGTATACAAGAGTCTAAGAAAAACAACTGCACAACACCACAAGGTTGACAGAGAAAGTCCTTTTTGCCGCCCACTAAAAAGTGTCCTTCGGTTCTGTCTGGGGCTGGTCCAGTTTTTGACTTGGAAGTCTTTCAATAATTCCATCATTATTTATAAACATGTGTTAATCCAAATTTCTCTCAGTATCACCGGTATCGTCCGCTCCCTCCGGGTGATCTCTTCATTAGGGTGCTGTGTGCTGCTTTGCATAGATTGCAGATGATCCTTCCAGGCCCCCTTACAACACCCTCCCGTCGTACTTCTCATCCATTGGCCAGGCTTGTCTGTTGCCATGATATTCAACAGGGAAAATGAGTCCCCATGTTTCATTTAATTTTGTTTTTCTAGAAATGGTTAAAAAGACTAATAAATTTACACAGTCATTTTGCAGCGAAGGAATATTAACAAGTTATTTACATCGGTTTACTTTACAGAGACCGAACAAAGACCTCTTAATATATATTTATCTGCATATCTCAAAGGCAAAACAAATGAACAAAACAGATCAGTCGTGTAACATTGTACATTGTCATCATTGAGGATATCCTGGTACCATGAGGTTAAATTACTGAAGATTGAAACCAAATCCAGTCTTTACAGTGGGTCATAATGGATATGTCTCACAATCAGCTGGGATAAATATTGTAAAAGGCGTGACTAATGCACAAAATACATAAAATTCATAGAAATGATATCTATACATGGAACAAGGATAGGAAATGTACAAACTCATTTTCAGGACCTCTCTTTTCGCACAAAGCTGAAAAAAGGTATTTGATTAATATATTAATAATTATCAAATATTTAAGTCGGATATAAACATACACATATTTATGTTCTCTTTACCGACATTATTCAACCTCCAGTCCACTAAAAATAAAGTCATGGCATGTGCTTAATCAGCCTTACACACCTTTACTTTGTACAATCATACCCTTTCCCTTAGGGAGGTTTGCCCTCTCTGGTGAAGAGCAGTGCATTTTGTTCACAAAGAGATTTCAGATTAGGGGAGTGGGGCTTGTGACTTTGTCTAGTTAGACTTTGTGCACTCAGAAGCTACCGAGCCTCTACCTCTTTGGGGTTGCGCGATGGGGAGTAGTCTCGTGGGTCCTGGGTGTTCGTGAGGGGGGTAGTCCTCCTGGGTGAGGCTGGCCTGGCACTGCCGGCTGGCACGAGGGGTGGGGGCGCACTGAGTGCGGCAGTAGGGGGCGTTCTGTTCAGAGGGCCATTGTGTCCTGTGGAGGGGCTGAGTCTAGGGTAGGGCATGCCACCTAGGTGGGGCATAAAGGGGGGCATATGGGGTAGATGGCCCTCCATGGGAGACTGGTGCAGCTGATGGAGGCGTGCTCGGTCCAGCTCCTCCCTCAAGTGGAGGCGCTCTCGTTCCTCCGCTTGCTGTCTCATCCTCTCGTGCTCCCTGCGCACCTCCAGCAGGTGCTCGTGATGAGAGTAGTCATGAGCCTCCCTTTCGCGGTAGGCCCGCTCCTGTTCGTACACACTGGGGAAGCGATGTCCTTGCTCAGCCCTGAGCTGGAAGTCCATGCGCCGCTGCAGGTCCAGGCTGCGGTAGGCCTCTCTAAGTGGGTCCCAGGGGAAGGACGGGTGGGGCAGGCGTTCCCTTCCTGCCAGAGGGCTCACACCCATGAAAGGAGCCATGCGTGCTCGGTCTAGCACATTGAGGCTGCCCATCTGGGGCATGGCACTCATGGAAAGGGGCAGAGAGTGTGCCATGGGGACACCGTGCATGCCAGGTGCTGGAATGTCACTGCCACGCGGTGAAGGAAGAGGGGGCTGGTGGGACAGAGGTGGATGGTGGTGGTGCGGATTTATAGGCTGGCTGATGGGAGCAGGGAGAGCTTGGGCTTGTAGTTGGGGGGCGGGCTCGGAACTCACCACCATGACCTCCTGCTCCTCCTTCCTCTCCTCCTTAATCTTCATGTCACTTTTCACCTTGTGGAGGAGCTCTGCAGGTGGGGGCTCTTTCCTATCGCTGTCCTTGAGTGTAGGCGGGGGCCCACCTGCCATCTTCATGCCCTGCTCATTGATCACCGCCTTGGAGTATGGGGAGGGAGAGCGGTGAGCGGGTTTGATTGAGTCTTCTGACGACCTCCTCTCAAGCATCTCCTTGCCAGGCGAGCGGCTCTCCTTAACCTTCACGTCACCCAGCGCGGAAGACTCTCTGTGCCGTTCCAGCAGCTCCTTCTCTGCCTCACGGATCCGATCGACACTCCCACTGTGATGTCGACCCGAATCACAGGAGTTCTGGCTGTTTGAGCGAATCAGGTTGCTAATCTGGTAGCTGACTGGCGCGGAGGCCGGAGATGAACGGTTGGAGTGGCGATTGCGATCCACAGAATCCCTGTAATGACATTATAAAACAGTTCAGTGAATGCCAGTCATGTAGGTGGGTTGTTTTTACCTTGATTACATTTTCAGAATAAAATCTGGGTTACCATGCTGTTGTCTTCCTCTGATAACGTTTACTGCCTTTAAATTTGACAGTAAACTGTTTTTCTAGATTGCCACACAGAGATCCTTCCAATTAGTTTTTGAAAGATTGCTCCTCTCAAAGCTGCTTGTTGCCTGTTTGATTCACTTCTGTTTCTTGTTGGATCCTTGAATTCAATTTATTCAGTTTTCAGGAATACGACTAATGGACTGGAGAATTGTCACACTTTTGCTTTTGTCTTTGATGGTACATCTTTGTGTCTCCAGAGCCGATCTGGGTGATCCGAGTGTTTTTTTGGTTTGTCAAAACATAATTTAATCATCTTGTATATATGCTAATACTAGCAGAATAAGGGATCATTGTTGTGATCATGTCTTTAGAGTTGTGATGATATATTTGAATACTTATGAGGATAGTTTTGTTACGTGTATGAACATTTCTGTCCTGGACATCTTTTTATGTATAATCAGATTAGTTACCTTTTTGGTAGAATCATAAGGCTTTGAAACAATACAGCGAAGTGTATCGTCATTGCATCATTAAAGAAATATTCATTTTCACTGAGTTAGATCTAATAGCATCCAAAAAACACCTGACAAGTTCATTTGCATCTGCCTCAAACTCACCTGTCTTTATCCTTCTCCTCTTTACCGATGGACGAGTCTCTTTTCTCTCTTTCCCTCTCCCTTTCTCTTTCTCTTTCCCGTTCTCTCTCTCGCTCTCTCTCGTGGCTGTTGGCTGAGCTGCTTCTCTCAGCATCAGCAGTTTTGGGCCACTGCGGTGGGGTGGGGAAAGATGGCGGGGTGCGTCGAAGTCTGTTCCAGGTGTCGTGGTGGGGGCTGCCAAACGTGGGCAGTCCTCCTGGCCCCTCCTTAGTGCCAAACATGCTGTTGGACCCTGGAGGAAAGGGGGAGACAGGCGTGGGATCCACTGTAAGTTAATTGGGCACAAAACCTTCTCGAGGACACATAAGATGAGAAAGACTCAACAACAAAAGCTGCTTTTGTCTCTGGAGGTTCTCTCACTGACGCTGTTTGAAAGAGTTAGAGGTTAATGGCTCCCCCCACCAGAGGAAAAAAAAAACTACTCATTTGCTTTTGGACTAAGGGGCTTCTCTCCCCCTCCCTTTTTTGCACTGGATGAACAGGGGAGACTCACTTGCCCTCTGGAGTTGAGGGCTGTGAAAAGCCAAGGGAGACCTTAGCATTCCACAGCATGTCTATTCCAATCACATCCATTTTCACAACAGCGTGACCGATTTGGCACACAAAATAGGAGGGATGAAGAGAAAGAGAGAAAGGCATAGAGAGAAGGTGGCGGGGGGGGGGGGGGGGGGGGGGGGGGGAAGAGAAAGCCCTCCATGGTGGTGCAGAAGGGGCTTGTCAAATAATTAATAGATGAATTGCCACCAAACAGCAGACCAGAGAATGCCTGTTGGCAGCAGCGCAGCCAGATTAAAGCCAGACTAACGCCAGACTGTTGGGGATATGGTGGTGGATGAAGTGGAAGCAGGGAGGAGGTTTGCTGTGGTGTGTTGTGCTGCCTTGTTGGGCCTCCATGGGCTAGGGCTGTTTTGACACAGAAAATAGAGCTAAGTGTCTTGACTTTTTTTTCCTCCCCTCCTGGCTCTCCCTGTGGTCTAACGCTGTCCTGCTCTGTTCTGTTACTGGCCACAGGGGCCGGATTGAAAGGAGGAGCGGTGGAGGAGGAGAGGGGGGCCAGCGCTTACCAAGCGAGGGGTTGCCTAATCCTCCGAAGGCACTGCTTGAAAGGTTGCCGAGGCCGCCATAGGAACTGGAGCGACTGAAAGGATCTGTAAAATGCCAAACAGGGATTAGCAAACGGGGGGGCTGGCTAGCGGTGCTCACCCCAACACCAACCCGTTCCACTCGGCTTTTCTCTTACAAGCGAGCTCTGTTTTTTTAGCGCTGCCACCCTAGCTCTCTGTCTGGTAATCCTGCAGTAGCCAGGTTGCCTGGATGCTGGATTCACTGCCACTAACTGGAGTGGAGTGTCCCTGAGCCTGCCGGGGCTAGTGGGAAGAACATTGCTTGAAGGGGAAGTTACTTTTGAGCTGTCGGAGCAGAGCTGAAAATAGACAACAGTGGTAGGACAGGGGAATTAGAAGAGATTCGATGTGTGATGGACGCAGGCTAGAGCCTCCAAATTTATAGGAATAACACAAACATTTACCCTGAGAAGTCGGTGAGCAACATTCATCAACTGGTAATTTGCAGTCCCGTTTTAATTCAGCAAAAAGAAATCCATCAGGATATGCAGGACTTATCAACAGATTAGGGTTTAAGGATTTTCAGCTCTGGGGCTTGTTAATGTATTAGAAAAGACAACAATTAAGAAATCTCCTCTGCCTCACACATGAATTCCCTGGACAGGAAAAATGTGTCCGCTAAATCTTCCTCCTCAGTGCACCATGTATTCATAAGCACTAAATGGATTGACTCAAGGGCTTATTCCATTAAATCAACTTGCCACTCTGAACCAAAACAGTGTCTCAGATAGAATAAATGAATGCATGAAAAATAATGAATTGCACAAACAAATCCTGTTCACGCCCATGAATTACTTATACAAAAAAAAATATAAAAAAAATAGCGTCATATATGCTGCTGCACTGAGTATTGTTGGTCCAAACAAAAGGAGAGACTGAATGCCGGGCTAGCTAAGACTTTCTAATGAACCCAGGCAGACTGGACTCCACGTTAACCTTAAAATGAACCCGGGAAACTAAAAATATCAAGGCTTCAAATGACACCCTGGTGGATCGTTATGTGTTTAAAACATGAGTGTAAAAGAGACAAAGAGAGAGAGAGAGAAAGAGAGAGAGAATGACGGAGAGAAAGAGGAGATTAATGTATGAAAAAATTTGAACATGGGGTTACTTACACTTACCTGCCAAATGGCTAGGAGGCAGGAAGCCGCTATGGTGGGGGACGTGGCCGTATGGAGAGGGAGCAGGGTGGCCAGAGCCTATCAGGGTAGAGAGCATATAACGGGGTTATTCTTATCCAATTTGACAGTTAGACATTCTCTAATTAGCCATGAAGAGACAAAACAAAATGAATCAACAATCACACTTCTGACCCCTGTGATTAACCAGGACGCAGCAGGGTTTTTTTTGCAGCAACGTCACAAACTTGAATATACATCAACGAGAGGACTTTAGAGACGGCTGAGTAATGCCATTGAGAAAATTAGCCATTTATATGTTGCTTTCATTGCAGCTGCTGTGTGCTTGTGTGTGAGTCTATACTTGTTTATTGAGGTCAGTTCCTTACTGTGCAACAAGCTGGCCCCTTTCACAAAACACTGTTACCATCATCCATATTGCATGAATTGTTAATGAAAGAACCAATTACGGCAGTGCCTCTGACACACCACTGCATAATTACCAGTCAAAGGCCGTTCGCCTCTCTGTTGCCCTCCAACGCAGGGCAAATCAGTCAATTACCTAACTGAGAGTCATCCATATTCATAGACATATCTGACTCCCTTTACTGGCAAAACATTTGCTACAAAAGCACTATAATTAAGTGAACGTTAAATCCGAGGAGAGAGAAAAAAGTGACGCTATTTCATTACAGTGGTGAAGGGAAGATCCAGACGTGGCTATAAATGCTCATTTTCAGGAAGACAAAATGGCATTGGAAGGCTTTGGGAATGGGATACATCAGTGTTTTAATTAATTTGTCTTGGAAGGTGCAGTTCATCACCCTTGCACTGGGTACTTGGAGGCCCTACTGACCTGTGGAAGAGAAGAGGGGTCGTGCCAGGTCATGAGGGTACGGAAACCCGGCCGGGAAGACGCCTGGAGCTGGGGGTCGACTGAACAGGTCCAATTTCCCATTCATATCTAGTTTGTGAGGATCCAGCTGCATTTGCTATAGTCCAAAGAGGCAGAAAAAAAGGAGAGGGAGACAGACAAAAGACAATTAGGTCGGCGGACGACAGCACTAAACATTTTCAACGACAGAGTGAAAGGGATTTAGCCTTGGCTACACTGGGTGAGAGATCAGAGGAAGACAGATACATCAACAATGGCTCCATGTCTCCAATTCTGGCCAACTGTGTTATAACAAATATATGTAAGCTGATTAGGGACACTAAATCCACGGTAACGGGGGTTCAAAGCCCAAGGAGGACTGACACCACCAGGCCAGAGGCATTAGTGGAGGATCTCCATGGCGAGGCCACACCATCCTCCGTCAGTGAGAGGAGTATTTTTTGTCTGTGTTCAAATGTCAATGCAACCATTACTTCAACTACTAATTCTGTCACTGAGTACTGTAAATGTGACCGTTTATGATCTGCCTCTTTCTCTCTAGGTGGAGTGATCCACGCACAGAGACTCGTGTAACCTCATTGGAGAAATAGCCTCAGAGAACACTTGAGAAGAGACACCATTTTTGTTGGATTTTGTATCATTAATAACTTTTACAGCATTCGGCTCCTTCTCTGTCATCTGCCTTTCCACACCCAGATGGTCTGATCCAGTAACACGATTATATATGGTTTTACAGGTAACAATCCAAACTCCGTATTCCATTACCAATATACTGTATGTACGGTTTTACATGACAGCAAGATTCCTGAAAGACATCATTATCAATCTCACGCACCTTCATTTTCTGCTGGTGGTGGTAGATCTGCCATGCGATCTGGACATGCACTGCGCACCACTTGCCAGGTTTCTAAAAATTTAGAGAGAAACTGAGGTTAGCCTGCTGGCTTTGCTATAAGGAGCTAAAAATGGATTCTGGCATTGAGATTTTCTGGCCAAACTACAAAGTGGGAACTCGTCAGAATTTTCAACCAGGCAACGGATTAAGAAAATCTAACCCTGACTTTAGCCCAATAGAGACCTCAAAGCTATTCTTTAATGCAGCCAAAACCCTGAATTTCTTTGATCAGGAGTTGTTGGAGAATTTGCAGTTTTAGACTTTGTGGCCTGGCCAGAGAGATGAAACATTTAACAAAAGATGGACAAGGCAACCACTTACCCTGACAGATGTCCTGAATGGATCTGTTATCTGTATGGACAAACAGACATGGTTAATGTCAACAGCAAAGATAAATAGCCAAAATGTACAGTTCTGCAGGCTGAAGTGTGTTTGGAGGGTCAATTCACCCCGGGATTTTCCATTCTAAAAAATACATGTTCTTACTTTCAGACCACTTGTATAACTGTGTCCATAGAGATGCACGAGGACGAATGCCCTGTCTCAAAAAGATGTAATTGCAAATGCATGCTATAACATCTCTATGAGACACATACTGTGTGTGTGTGTGTGACTTTCACCAGAAGACACAGAGGAAGAGCAGACTGGTTCAGGTGCTATCGGCCTGATGCTTACCCGTGGATCCTTCTGTAGAAGTGTGTGAGGTACTGCTCCAGGACGTCCAGCAACGTCGATGGGATTAGATGCCTGACAGATAGAGAGAGAGAGAGAGAGAGAGAGAGAGAGAGAGAGAGAGAGAGAGAGAAGGAAAATAGATACATGATCATCAACCAGATCTACGGTAGTTAAAACATTTACAGTTTAGAAGTAGAACATCTTACCCATATTCTACTCATATGTATATTATGGCATACACAAAACTGTACGGGGGTATTTTGACATATTGTAATGATTCTCAAAATGGGATCTTAAAGTAGTGTTTAAGAGTATCTTCAGCAAGAAAGGAACATCTTTCTTATTAGGAGGCCAATATTAGGCTAATTTCCAGGTTCATACTTGTATTTTTGGTTTCTACCAGAACATGTTTACATGCTTTAATGTTCAAAACACACATTATTTTTCTCACACTGTCCGTCTGAATATACCTGTATTCACCCTCTGTGTGAATAGCTCTGTTTTAGTGCCTGTCTCTTTAAGACCCCCTCCTTAAAGAGCCCAGTGTGCTCTGATTGGTCAGTGTTTTATTATCTTCCACATCTGCGCTCTCTGTGACTCTGCCCTGTCATTGCAGCCAGGGAGTGACTCTAACAGCACTGTAGCTGCACTTTCTACCTTTATATAGTATAGTTGTGACATCATAACTGTACAGAAGTCCTGACGTCTCATTTAAAGGCACAGTATTTGAATACAGGCTGTGTGCATTTGCAGTATTTATATAGAACCTCAAGCTTCTTCATTATTACAGATCTGAAAATGAAAATCTCACTTTTTACAATATGGGACCTTATTGTAATTTTCTAGTTTAGGTAATACATGGGAGTACAACAGTGGCACTTCCGTGGCACGGAAATGTGATCAATTCTCTTTTAAAACCTCTAGAAGATCCTCAAGCTATTGATAATATCACTACTCTAACCTTATATCCTCCTTCAGTAGCACTATAGCTCACTAATCCTCAATGACTGCTACTGTATGGCTGACGTCAGTAGATAAAACTGCGATGATGCTGCAGGAGCTGAGCCATGCCAGAGTAACACATCTCTGATCTCTCCCATCTCCTTTCTAAGTCTTTGGAGCGCAAGTGCCTTGATCGGCCTTATTAATCCCCCCCTGCATCAAGGATAGGAAGATCCTGCGGTGTGACCTGGGTCATAAGCCCCCACAAACAAACACACATCCAAAGCCCACCCCCCCCAAACCCCAAGCTCCTCTCCAAGAATACTTAGCAGGGGCTTTGGACGCATAAGACTGTTCCTTGAACCATCTGGAGGGGCCTTCGACAAAAGGGCCCCTCCATGACAGAGCCCCCTGGGAAAAGGGCCAGCGGATTTAGGCCAGCTTAGATCGGTGGCTTACACCGGGTCACAGCCGCTGGGCAACTGCCAGACAGACTCACACCCTCCCGCCCCTTCCCATCCCTTGCATCCCCACAGGCCCTGCATCTTGTCTCCTTTGCTCTCCTAAACAGACAGACATCACTTTCTCATCTTTGGCATTGCCTGTCATGGCATGGGTCAGCACGCAGCTCCGGTCCTGGTTCAGGTCCAGTTAAGTCTGATACAGTATTATAGATGGATTTATGGATTTAAATGGGATGGGGTGAGGTTTATTAGAATCCGGTTTCGATGTACGGCGCTCTGCTGCTTTTCTCACTCAAGACAGACAGCAGAGTGAATTTCATGCGGTGCAGTACTGTAAGTGTAGTGTGACTGCAAGACTTTCTTTTACTTGTAATTCCTTTTACGGATATACCCTTCAAAGCTATGACACACAGCACATATTCAGATATGCAGTTCCAAAAACCACAGCATCGTGTCTCTGGTTACTAAGTTATTTGCTTTAGTGATAGTGATAGTGTGTAGCCTTTTTGACCCGGGCAAGTCTTCATTATTCTTACATACAGTAGTGTGTTTAAGGTGTTTTTATACAGACAAAAGGGGACTCTACTCAAGTGAATGTAATTTTATGATGAATACAAATGTCAAAGCAAGTCAAAAAAAGCCTGGTTATCATTTCAAATCCTTTGAAAATACTTTGCTTGTGTACAAGCTTGTGTGATGTCTTTTGAACCCATGCTTCCTGTGTGTTTGTAGATGGTGGGTCGAGGACGGTAATGCGGGGCTAACCTTGGGCTGGAAGGCTCCTTGCAACGAGCTGAAGGGTCCTGAGTGTGGGAGCAGCGGGGGCATGCCTGGCATGGTGGGGGGATAGGAAGGGAAGAACTGGGGAGAAAAGAGGAGGATGGGAGTTACAAAAAAAAGACATAAAACAAAATCACACAGAGATACGTACAGTACAGGTCTCGAGCACACACGAAACCACAGCCGCACTAAACGCTCTCATGGCAACGTTCAAATATAAATATAAACTATAGATATTTGATTTGATTTGCCAAGAGCAACAAAAACCAAAAGAAACTCACGTTTGAATGTCTGATGAATGGATTGTCCAGTTTGGGGGTGTATTTGTCGAACTGCAAGAGAAGAGAGAGATGAATTAGGACAATTATCTACTTTACCATAATTCTTCATGTAAAAGCTTTCTATAATAATAATAATGTCTTATTATTTTTAGTACATCACAATAACAAAACACACGATCAACATCTGTAACTGGTAAAAGGCAGGGTTTTGATCCCAGAATAATAAGCTCTGGAGTAAAGCAGCTGGCTTGCACCGATCGTGGGTTTACTTAAACTGCGTGGTCAGATAGACAGTTAAATTACAAACAATACGACCGCTTTAGCAGACCGCCGACATGGAGACAGCCTGCATGATTTTCCAATTGAGCATACAGAGGTTGGGTGCGGAGGCCCAGCTTGGAGACTCAAGACCACTTTAAAACCAGACCAGTTGTTTCTATTCACTGGAAAATTTGTAGAAATGTGAATCTAATTACTTTTGACTGCTATGGTTTTCTTTTTTTTTTTTTTTTTGATGGTATATATAGGAGGGGGGGGGGGGGGGGGGGGTATGCGGAGCAACAACGGCTTGTTTTGGTTGTTAGAGGACCGCATTTCAAAATAAAAACGTCGTAAAAAAAACGTAGTTCTTTGTGCTTTTAATCATGCAGAGAATAAACAGATCCTGCTGTCTGTCTTTTATGATTGACACGGAATTGAGTAGATGACATTTGCAATGGTTAGCAACTAATTCAGGACAGATCAGCATGACGGCCTTGACACGCAGAATTGATGTAAGGAAACCTTTTCTCTGGCTGAGCTAATGCCTACCAGAATAATCTAAACTGGAATCTGACGCATAAAAGCTCCGTTCTTATTTGAAAGAAATGTTCTCCGATCACGTCCTGAACACATGGGAATCTAGTCAGTGCGCTGAGAAGGAGCGAAGGGAGGAGAAAGAGAACGGAGACTGTTGACCCATGTATGAATGGGGACTTTGTATGTCTGTTCGCAAGCCAATACTGGCTCTCTATTTTGGAACTGGCTAATTACAAGTGACAGTAACTTATTCCTTTTCCACAAATACACAAACCATTTGCAGGTACTTTTTGCGAGTGTTTTCACAAAGCTCTCTTGGCAGGCGGATAGGTTTTTTGGTTTAAATAAAACAGGAAAATGAGTGGGTATGAATCAGTGTTTCTGTGTGCGCGTGTGCAGCGACACGGGTGGTTGAGGAGGGAGCGAGTTAGCGGGTTGGCTAAGCGGCTGGTGGAGACAGGGTTTGGGTCAGGGGCCATCTGGTGAAACAGGGCCATTCACATCTGCACGCAAAATGGCTGCAGCGCAGCAATGGTGTTGGCGGCTCTGTTTGCGGGCGATAATGGTCCAAAATCAAAGACAGACCTACTGAGAGGAAACGCCAGGCCAGCTTCTGAGCTCATTAAACAGCTCCTCTGCATTTCTGTTTAATGTCTGACACGCAGAGAGGGATTATGAACGCTTTAAGGCCTAGTAAAAATGAAAAAAGAAAAACTCTTGCTCTTGTAATTTATGGTGTCTGTCAAATTTTTATAGTAAACAGCTTTGGCTAATTAAAGTTTAATATTTCGTCTTATAACAATTAAGGATATTCCTTGTCCAAAGACATAGCCGGGGCAAGGGGGCGGGGTAGGAAAGGCACTCAGTACTGCCATTTGGCAAGCCAGCTGCTTGAGGGCGTTGAACAATAAACAAAAATAGAGGCTTCATAATTGCATTAATTACAGCCATTAGCCAAGGACTGTTACATAGTTGAAATGGCATGGGGCGTCTAGAGAGCAGGAGAAAATAAGAGACAGAGAGAGAGAGAGAGAGAGAGAGAGAGAGAGAGAGAGAGAGAGAGAGAGAGAGAGAGAGAGAGAGAGAGAGAGAGAGAGACAGAGTATGCAAAACTGGGGCCATACTTGGTTTGCCATTTCATGACAATACAGTAAAAACAACCACGACATCATCATTACTGCTGCTTCTCTAAGCAAGCACCAAAGAGAGGAAAAACAGCATTATTACTGAGGGGAGGGAGAGAGGGAGGGAGGGAGGGGAAGAGGCAAAAGTTAAATGACAACACAGTTTCAATTAAAAGCGACACAAACAGCGGAAGACATTAATGGCAGTCTCAAAACCCATGGTGAAAACACAAAAGGAGATTTGGGGGAGAGAGCATGTGCATCATTCACTCCGTAATGCCAGCATTAGCGGGATGAGGAAAATGGCCTCTTTCATCTTCAAAGACCGGACTGTGTACTGTATGTAATTCCTACCATGTCAGGAACGAACAGCAGAGCAGATAAGAACATGTGTGTTGGCTTAAGAACCCCTCTAAACGGTCTCTATACTTATCTGAGACTATGCCATAAATACCAGAGCTTTGATTTCTAATGAACAGGATGGGGGTAATCTTGGAGCAGGGACTTAGTGGGACCACAGGCTCTTAATCAGAGGTCACAACATGATGGATTAGATCTATTAGACTAATGCCAAAGAGCTACAAATGGAGGCCCTGTCTGAATCGTCTGTCAGAGCATTGGGAATGATGGATGAATAGTCATAACCTTTTTTCCTCTGTACTAATCTGAGGGCTGCCGGTGTGTGACCCCCCCCGCCAGACTTGATGGCAGTCAAAGCACGGAAGCAATTACAAACATTATCAAAACAGTTTTGCAGTGATTTCATCCCCCCTTCATCTGCATGAGGTCATTTGGCCGACTGCGAAGGTTTAGAATTTGTCATCAGCAAAGTATGGCGGCCACGTAGCAAGGACCTTTCACACAATAATATAAATGTCTGCAGGAATGCATTCGCACACACACGCACAAACACACACACACACACACACACACACACACACACACACACACACACACACACACACACACACGCACACACACACACACACACACACGAGGCGCCTTTGTTGTTCCTTGTGAACAGGCATGTGAAAACAATCAAAGGCATTTAAAACACATCCATATGCAAACAATTGAAAACACTGCCTTCAGGCAATTCCCCTGTTTTGATCCTCAGCAAACGCTGAACAGCGAAATCTATGTCAAAGTTTAAATGAGGGTGAATCATTTCAATGAAATTTGGTTACGTTGGCCTGACATGCCATGAGTCTGAAAATGGAGACTATGCAACGTGACGCATAGTGTAAAGGTACAGTGTTGTATAAAATCACACTAGGGATGAAGAAGTTGCAAAGCATGAAATATACGTATATGTAGCATGTAAAGCATGTATATATATATGTGCCTGGTCGGGTTTGACCAACCTGAGCAGCAACTGGCACGTATGTGCACGGACGAGCAAACGTGCTAGTGTGTGTTGCCGTGTTTAGGGAGGTGTCCGCCAGCATTTTATCCTTATTATCCTAATTAGAACAGATGTGTTGCTCCCAGATCTCAGATTTTCTCGGCAGGACAGTAGGCAGAAATCAAATTCAATTTTCAAGGGAGGGGTTCCTCTAACTACGGGAAATATTTGGTGAATTTTGGGGTAAAGAAAAAAGGGAGGAATTGATTGAAGAGGAGATTGGGAGGGGTGACAGGTGGGTGGGTGGGAAGTTCCGGGAGTTTTTATTTTAATTTTATTTTTTTTACTTATCCTCACATTTCTGGCCTGGGTACGCACCATGGGGGGTGCGGTGGGCGGGGTGAGGATGGCGGCCGGGGGCAGACTGGCGGGGAAGGGCGTGAAGGTGTGCTGGTGGGTGTGTTGGTGCTGGTGCATGTGCTGGTGTTGGTGAAACTCTGCCCTCAGGAGCGACACGGGGGCCAGCGGTGAGGCGGACGGCCCCCGGCCCCGCTCTGAACTCTGAACCAGGAAGCGGTTGTTCAGCTCCTGCCTCAGGAGGTCATGCTCTGTAAGAAAGGAGAGCGAGGAAAAAAACCCAAAACAAAACCAACCAAAAAAAAAACGAAAGGGGTGGGGAGAGGGAAGGGGGGGACACAAGAAAAAAAAAGGCACGGGCGCCCAGTCAGTCTTCACAACAAGGGTAGAAGAGAAGAGAAAATAGTCACCTGGCATTCTCTGTTTCTCCAGCTCATGCTGTGAGGGTTTTCTACGTGGGGACTCATTGGTGGTGGTAAGAGAGTTGCCTGTGACAATGTGCCAATCAGAATCCCCGAATGAGGCTGGCAATACATGATTGGTTGGTTGAATGATATCAACAGGCTGGTATCTAAAGACAGGAGAGAACCAAGAGTCATCCCAGCAGAAAACACACACACACACACACACACTCTCGCCCTCTATTAGAAAGTTAATGCACAACTGGCGTATTAATTACATATTTTGGAGACATCCATCATCACTGGAGACATTTGTTTTTCTTTATTGCAGTATGGCTCGATTTGGTGAAATCGTAAAACACATTGTCAAATTGTTACAAATCACATATTGTTGGGTAGAGAAAGCATCGTTTTGGTTGTTGAGGTCGCATCAGATTGCTGACTGAGTGCACCATCTTTCAAAAATGTGACTGTTAGAGTGCTGCTTTCAGCGAGCTGATGTCTCCAGCTGTGATGATTGTCCAGTTGCTAGCTGACATTTTCCAGTCGTACGGTGACCTCATCACCCTTCTAAAATTACCAAGCCACAATAAAGACGGTCCATCTTAGAAACTGAAGTATTATGTTCCCCACCACAGAGTTTAAGCATGTGACGTGTGGGAGAGGCAGCCTACTATTGGATTTTACAATTAAATCCGATTTATTTTCATTCTGGGCACAATAGTGAATTGCATGTGAGGTGCTTTGGGAATGTTTCAAATTAGTGATGGCTATTTAAAGAGCCAACTGGACTGCTTTCCTGATATTTATAACAAGAACAATAACACTGACTTTTTAGGAAAGGGCTCTTCGTCTGGCTTACTGTCTTTCTACAAGCTTTAGCATCTCATGTGCCACATACAGGGATTTTGAGATTGACGCAAAGTCTTGTTTAAAATTATTTCTTTTATTATTTAAATGGGAAAATCACCTAAATCAAGAATTTCAATGTGTTATTTCCACGGCCCGGGAAAGTTCAATTCAATTAAATTCATTTCATTTCATTGATAATGCCAAATCATAACAAAAGTTATCTCAGGACACTTTACAGAGTAGGTAAAGACCACACTCCATGACCTATTAAGGATTTACATAGACCCAACAATCCCCCCGTAGAGTACGGTGGCAACGAAAACCTTCACTATAACAGACAAGAACGTCAGACAGACCCAGCTCTGTGGAGTCAATCAATATTTTTGGACATGAGCTGCTCTCTCTCAAAGCCAGAATAAAGTATAAAGTGTGGAGCTGCTCCATAGACAATGAACTGGAGATTTTGTTTGTGCTCTTTTTTATATCGAAATGAGTTTTGAAACAGAAAATGTCCACGTATACTCAGAACATTCCCCTGGTTGCTCTCAGTATCACCCATAACATATTCCCCAATTCATTGTCTATGGAGCAACTCCACACTTTATAAATGATGACATAAGTAAAAAAAAGTAATAAATGGGCACTTACCCGGACAGCAAATCACATATGCACATGTTTAAACACCATATAACACTTATTTATGATCAACTAATTATTACAGGTTGAAGACCATTTTTTTAAGTATGCATTGGTAGTTTAGCATCCTATGCATTTTTTCATAGATCTGTAATTGTAACATGAATACAGTAGAGCTGTGCAGCCAAGTCTTATACAACACAAAACACACCCTGGGATATAAAATGGCCATCTCGCTATAGAAACAGCCTGTGTTCAGTGTATATGCATACGATTGCACAACAGTATTCAAAGATGCTACAGTTAGTACGATAAATATTACCACTAACTTATTAAATCAAAACGGATACTGAGCCATCATTGGTCCTACAAAGGTGTCATGTACCCTAAGAGTTTATGTCTGCACTCAAGCTCCCATCGACCGAGTGAGATGCACGGCTTTACCTGGGTAGGGGGTGCCGGCGGGGTGCCCAGGCACAACTAGACTGTTGGTCGGTAAGGTTGGTGGTGGCGGCAGTGTGGCTGGGGTTGCAAACATGGCCGGATGGCGATGGGCCGGGCTCCGTAGGGAGGAATAGTGCGAGGTAGAGAGATTTGCTATGGACAGAGGCAAGGCGGGGGCTGAGGATGGGAGCCCGCTGACGTGGTGGTGAGGGGACGGGGGCAAGTGTTGTTTGTGAAGACCCAATGGACTGCTGCTGTGGCTGAAGATGTAATGAGACAAAGGGGGGAATAGTACAATTATTAATTATTACTATTATTATTATAATTAAATAATGCAAATGAACACATACTGTATTTTACACAGTCAGAGTGCAGCAGTATGCTACATTCAGGGAAAGTACTACTGCCTTGTGCATCAGTATTAAGATGTGATATCTGTTTGTACATTTGTTGTATATATGTGTTCACTTGCTTTGTTTCCAGGTCAGTGTTAGTTCAGCTGAGAATACGTTGGACACTTTACTTTGACAACGTAAGAATGATTTTCCAATAAAACTTCTGACATTGAAATGAAGAAGGCGAGGACAGACTCTGAGAAGATGAGGTGAATAGAAATGAATAGAAAATCTGACAGCCGGTAAATGCAAGTTTACAAGTGGTGGAAAATCAATAGCAGCATGAAAACAGTCAATATTGTGTAGAATTGTGCAGTGTCTTGTCGCATTGGATTGCAATATACTAATTTGGAACTTGTTTATTTTATTTGTTCACACTGGACTGGCAGGAAAACATTAAAGGAGATTTGCAGTAACACCATGATTAGGTACAACAGATTTCTAGTGCTTTTACACAGATATATCTCAGCTGCTGAATGTGCCACCAACACAGCATTAGTGGGTTACAGTTATAGTACTGAGTACACTCAGAAGTGTTTTTTTAGCTGTTAGCTGATTTACATTTGCGATCTTGTACGTCCCTGCACCTGTAACCACACGTAACCATGTAACAACATACCTGATGTCGTGGAGGCTGTTGTACTGCAGCGGGTGATGCACCTGGTGGCTGATTACTGGCCGTGCGTGGTGCTGCGGGGGCGGAAAGACACGGGGCTCCTGGTGAAAGTGGGGGTGAGGAGGGAGGGGCTGGGGGTGGGGGTGGGGGTGGGGTGGCGCCCGCAACAGGGGTGGGGTAGGGACAGGGGGCGGAGGTTGCTGCTCCCTCTTGACACTGAGAGGAGGCGGGGTGGGGAGGCACAACCTAGGGGGCTCTGGGGGGGCCGCCGCTGCGGCGGGGGCAGGGGAGCCCGTAGGCGCCGAAGCTGGGGTGGGGCTGGGCACGGGAGGCGTGAAGGGCACCTCACTGATGCTCTGCTCCTGGCTGCGCTGGAGCCCTGATACTTTGGCTGAGCTACAAGTCTTGGACTCGGGACTCTCATTCGTTGGCGCACCTGAGAAGACAAGAAACAGCAAAGTGTAAGAAGAACATTTGTAAAGCCCATCCTGAAATAGTTCATCTGATTGTGTAAATTATGTATTGGCCATCTCGATGTCAAGCCATTTCCTGTTCAAACACCTGATGCCTAACACAGATAATAGATACAAGGAGAGCAGGCTGTTTGCTACTGTGAGTATTCAGAGGATATACATGATCAATAATGGGTAAAACATAGCTCCTATATAATGCTGTCCCGACATCTTCTGCCCAAGGTTCCTCTTGTTTCCCTCTCCCATAGGTTCCATTAAGTGTTTAATCAGGTCATTTTCATGCTTGACTATAATCAGATGATCCAATTTCTTCCCGCGATCCAGTCACTATGAATAAATCACAGCTAATTAAAGTTAAATGTCGGCCCCTATTCAGGGCTTTGCTGAGCACACAATCTGGCATGAAATAATTATGTTTCAATTGTGCTGTGAGGAGAGATCGTGGCCCTTTATCTTGGCCTCTCTGCCACTGCGCCTTTCTACCCTCCCTCACTGATCTTTCAGGGGATTTGGGAAACCACAGCAAAGCACTCTGAACTCCAGCACTTTGTCTTTACCATTCATCAGGGGTCTTTTCAACAGACAAGAAGCTTTTATAATCAGCATTCCACTGAACAACGACTTTTCATACTTAGGCTGCTGCAATTTAATGACTGTAATTATATGCTATTGTAGCGGGGAAATGGAAGTGGCAGAAAATGCAGCATCTCGACACCTTTAACATGCAAAGAATCTCAAAGCACTTATGAATCTTAATGAAAAAGAAAAGGAATTTCGGCGATCTTCTACTTCTCTCAGAGTTAAAAGAAAAGCAAAACGGGCCACAAAGAAATTCAATTTGAGGAGATGGTACAGCTACAACTACAATAGCTAAAACACTGCTATAGCTTCTGAACTCTTCGAAGCCGCTAGTGGTGGAATTTGTTTTGAGCACGGAAACATCACATGCATAGTAAATCAGAGAAAATCAGTTCACACACGGATAGAGAAAGATAGGCAGAGGAAGAGAGAAGACAGCCTGGTGGAGATGAGGCTCTCTAAGCGGCTCTAATCTACAGCTAAGATGCAGCGGTGCTTCAGTCAGAAAGCTTACTAGTGCCTCAATTAAAAAAACTCCACGGGCACTCTCGACGGTAACAAAAAATGAGAAGTGCCGGGAGCTGCTGTCAAGCCAGTGAGAACTCGACATGCAGCCCACTAATGGAATATCCAGTCCCTATTAACAGCCTGCTTAATCTTTCAAGGATCCTAACACCCATAAAAAGACCAATAAAAAGGTAGGGCAGAGCTTTTATTTCTTTATTTGTTGAGCGCCCCCTCCCTCACTCCTCGCGTTTTATGGGAGAACCGGGGCTGGCTAAGGTGTCACGATTTTCAAATGAATTCCGGGGTCCAGGCGTATATAGACCTCCAGATTTATAGGGGTCTGGGATTTGGATTAAATTGTCAGGCCCTCGTCCCCGCAAGCAAGAGAGAAAGAGAAAGACTGAGGGCATAGACAGAGAGAGACAGGCACAGACGATGAAGCAAATATCCACATTCGAAATGTCGCCGTTGGGTGATGTTGCCGTGGCAACCTGTTCTCCCAGACACAATGCGAGGCGAGTGATACTGAAGGTAGTCTCACTACGACCACTAGGAGACAGAGAGGGGTTTATAATACTAATGCTGGGAAGCCAGGGCCACAGCGAGCGCCGGGTTATCTTAATGATGATTCTAATGGATTCTAATGGAGGCAGGGAGATTTCAGCCCAGACCGACCCATCCCTCATTAAAATCCCTCTGCAAGCTAAGACACACACACATGCACAAATACACAACAGAAGATGACACACACAAAAAGTTTTCAGTGTGGGCACATTACACACACACACGCACACGCACACACACACGCAAAAGAGTACATCAATTTAATTACTTATTTGCTTCTGAACTGATGGCAGCATTCTGGGATGTAGTCGAGTTACTTTAATTCTCAGAGTTATTGTGTGATAGCTCTTTAAACTGCAGCTCCAGCCTCTTTAGCAGCAAACACTTTCTAAAATCAAGAGTCGTGAACAATTGATTGTAGAAAACACTGTTACTGTGAATAGTCTTACCTAATAGACTGCTTTTTCACTGTTTCCAGCCATTTTGAGTGTAAACTACCATGCAATGCTAACAAGATGACAGAGATGCCTCTCTGACACACGTCACCTAAGGGCTATATATAGTAAAATCACTGTTTTTCGAAAAACAATGTCCCCTCGCCGCAAAACATCACAACTGTCAACCAGAGTCTCAAGCATTTCAACAAACTGCCAAACTCGGCATGGTTTTGTTCTTCTTTTCCTCGCGACATATAACACACTTCCCTTTAGTTGCAATCACATACGGAGGAAAACAGTAGGCACGCCACAGGCAGTCATGTGAAACAAATGCCATACAAGTGACTGTACAAAAACTGTGCTGTCCTAAAGCCCTGCGTCGCAAACCTGAGCAGATGGTGTGAGTGAGTCAGGCAAGGTTGGAGGGCAGCCTGGTGGTGGGGGGTGGCCCCCACACCTCTCCCGTTAGCTTGGTTAGTGCACCGGGGGGACGGGGACATTCCCTCGGGGGTGTTGGCAGGTCTGCTCACCAGATGACATCTCATCCCAGTATTGATCTTTTTATAGTTGTTCCTGTGGCCCTGCATACTCAGGGGAATTGGGCCTTGCCCTGTACACACGTGCCTGGGTTTGGGGTTGGGGGGTTGGACGGGTGGCGAGAGGAGGGATACAGGGACTAAGGCAGCAGACGGACAACAGGCCACTGGGAATGAATGATGTGTCCAGCAGCGATCTGGGGTGAACACAGTGTCGCATCACAGCTGTTCCTGCCTCCAATATCCTTCACTTGTGACCCTGTTTGTCCCTGTGGAACATCTGGAGAGCTGGCAACGATCTGGTCCTGTGTGGCCTTTACGCAGGCAGATGGCCCAGCTTTGAATGGCTTGGACCAGTCTGGAATGGATTGGCCTCGAGCTGGACCAGGACGGGCTGGATGTCATCATCCAAGAGATTTCAGTGAAGGATAACGTGGCTCCTCACTGTGAGCAGGATATCCCTCTAAGGCATGGTCTGTTGACACATGCCATGTCAAGAACCCAAGGCAGAGGCCCTGAAGGACAGCACCACACACTTTTCCTCTCAAATGCTTTGAGTTGCAAAACTGTAGCCCTTGAAAAAAGCGTTCACTTTGAAGCTTTTTTTTTTAAACCACTTTACTTAAACACACACCTGGCTACCTGCAAATGGACCCAGCAACCTCATGAATGAGACAAGGGCCCTAGAGAAAATTCTCATTCGGCCTCCAACTAAAACCCCCAGCAAACTAATGCCGTGAATGCAAATAAGTGTGTTGCATAAATTACCTGCTCACTGCTGCCACGAGGCCAGTATCTACAACAGCCAGGGAAATAGACCCTGTATGCAAAAAGCCTTTTTAGATTAGATACGAGGGTATGCAAATTCATCCTATGACAAGGGGGGTCGGGGGCTAAGGGAAGCTTTAGGCCACTGGGTGTTCTCATTTACTAGGCAAACACTGCGGTTCGCTCCCTTCACAGCTTTCCCAAAGCATAAACAGTCCAGGTACTGATAAAATAAGGCCATGAACAGACAGATATTTAAATAAAGCGGCATATCTGCTGAAAGACGTTGGAGGATGCAGAAGGTATGTGAATGCACGCTGCCTTGATCCATCTCCCGCTGGCTGTGGTTGACAGAATATTCTGCTGCTCTTGACGGTTGAGCTCACAATGATTTGGTTTTTGTACCTCTCTAGACAAGCAATCTGCACAGAGCCAAGGCTAAGCTCACGAGTGAGTGACTGTGAAAGATGGCTATAACAGATACTGGCAGAAGGCAGGAAACCGCAGTCTTGCCAATCAACACTTCACCGCTGTGAGGTATTCTGTCATAAAAAAAAAGAAGGTGAGGTGATTTCAACAAAATGATTTCCTATAAGAGGAACAGAAGGCCTGAGCGGTGTTGAATCATGGTGCTAATAATAAAATCATAGGAGAAATTTGCAATGGCTTGCTTTCCCTCACACTATTTAATCTGCCTCGAGCATCTCCAAGCTGGTAACGAGGGGAGCCAAGGCGACGTTTTTGCAAATCACTCAGAGATGTTAATGGGGGAGTGGACGAGGAGAAAGCTGGCAAAGATAGCTAAAGAGTGGGGACAGCTGGCACGTTTCAATTATTTCTCTCTGTCTCTTCGCTGCAGCTGACAAAAGGAGTGGATGACAGCAGAATGGGGATGGGTGTTAAGCTGTAACACGTTTACAGTCAAAGCCCAGGCATAAATTGAGAACCTAATGTTCATTTCACAGAGCTGGCAGCTCAAGCCGCGGGATGAATCAGTTTTTCCTGCGCATATCGAATCCCAATTCAAACACCAGCCATATGGTGCAGGACACATATGCCATTCACCTCTCGTGGCACATATGCCAGTGTTGTGAAAGGGAGGCAAATGACGTGGAACACATCTTCAATTTGGAGAGAAAAGAGAGAGACAGAACAACAGAGGTCTAAACGTTGACTGTCTTAATCCTTTTGTGTCATATATGGTCCTGTTGTGCACCAAAAGCAATGTTAAACCATTATTAACCCCTGGCTATAATGTGCTGCAGAGCGTTCCTCGCTCTGAGTCTCCATCAGTGCCCATCCCCCCGCAGAGCCGTTTCTAGCAAAGCTCATGTGCTCTGTGACTGCCATCAGTCTCAGCTTCTTATGAACACAGCCAGGTCATCTAAGGTCAGTGCCACTGGGCTCTTCCGAAATAAAAGGGTGGACATCTTGGAACTTTCAACAGAAAAGCTCAAGTCTAATGGCTCCTCTGACACGGCCCACCCTGCCAGCCAAGAATTTGACCCCTTTCACTGTCACTGACCCATCACAGACCCTTGTGACCATTCTTACCCTGAGGCTGCTGTGGACAGACAGTCAACAGGCAGGGAAAAGGGGAACAAGAGGGGCGATCTGAACTTTAAGGATGAATTTTGTGTTGAAAAGAAGGGAGCCTTCAGGAGTTACTTGTGCAATGCTGCAAGCACTAGCCTTATCCTTTTATTAATTAGCATGACGCGCCTGCCTGATGGACTTGAACGCTGCAGCGGCAGCTGTCTCAATTGATTACGGCAGTGGACGTGGTGCTGCAATTATCGAGGTGACTGGAGACAACGCCTGCCACTTCTAATAAAGGACTTGACTCAGGCTTCCCACATCACTGCACAGCGATGGGAGCACAGTGGCAGCCTCCCTGTGTCTCCCATACCTTTAAGACCTTTTCAGAGACTCTCCATGGGCTGCTGGAGAGCTCAGTGTGGGCTGTAGTTCTCGAGTCGCGTGTCAGCTTTACTTAAGCTTGCCTAACGCCTAAACAGTATCACTTTGCTGCCCCACAGGAAAGCATCCTCTATTAGCCCACCAACTGGCTCACAATCCACAGAGAATGGATGGAAGGAGAGTAGGAAAGAAAGGGGGAAGGTGAAAGAATGAGATGTGAGAGACACAAAGACAAGGAGCTTTTGCCAGGAAGCTTCAAGTCCAAGCAGAAATGGAGGGAGTGAGTGCTCAACAATGTAAAAAGAGGCAGTGCCTCATTTCATGTATGAACATGCATGAAGCCCACATGCCTCTAAGTGGATATAATATTATCTTTCAGTGCTGTCCTGATTACTTCTCATGGAAGGGAAATGGCTGGGTGAAAATCCTTCAACAAATTCTAAGTGGCATGACAGTGGGCTGAAAGAGCCTGCATGTTTTTCTTTCCTCCTCCATCTCACTCCTTTCACTACCCACTCAGAAGCAAAGCAAGCAACATTGGAGGCTGACAGCTCCTAACCGTTTGCCATACCTCATTCACTGTTTGACATATGCAGCCGTTGCAATCAGTCCAGTCCAAGAAAGGGGTAGAACATCACCTCTGCTAACAACATATCTTTCCTCAAGTGTTTTGCAGATACAGGGGTTTGTCAGCATGAGTATTACAAGCTGTGGTTTATGTTACCTTAGCTACTCACTTGTTTCATGCAAATATAGCAGCCATTTCATAATGTCAATAATAACCTCTTGACAGTCCAGAATGCAGAGACAGCTAGCTATTCCAAGTGGCTGTATTCCGTAGGTGGCAAGGCTAAAACAAATATCTCTTTATCAACAGCTGCCGGAGATCAAGAAAGTCACCTCAGCCTTCTTCTTGTCATCTTTACATGTTGAAGCATCCGTAATTCAGGCTAGGGCTGTGGATCAAAGCTCAGCGTTCTCTGTCATTAAATAGATCCTATTATACACCACAGCTTGTCACAGGAATTTAAGACTACACAGGGAAGAAAACAAAGTGAACGAAAAACAATCAATGTTTCCGACCTGTTTGCAACCACAGCATCAGACAGCAATTACTGTAAAAACAACAACAACTAGCAATCATCATTGCATCTGAATATGACAAAAATACCAAAGACAGTAAAGATAAATAATTTAATTAATAAATATATATTATATATATGCATATGTACAAAAACATAATTTTTTATTATGTTTGTTTATTTCATTGTATATTTATAAACATAAAAACAGTAAAAACATATGTTGTATGTATATATATACAGTATTTATATATTCTATATATATATAATATTTGCAAAGATGCAAGATAGATGCATGCATATCAAAAACACTGTTTGACCACTAGAAATCTATTTCGAATTGACCAACTGTAGCAAGTATCTCTAAATGATCTCGAGTGCATGTGAAATTTCTCCCACAGGGAG
This sequence comes from Echiichthys vipera, assembly GCF_963691815.1. Lineage (NCBI taxonomy): Eukaryota > Metazoa > Chordata > Actinopteri > Perciformes > Trachinidae > Echiichthys > Echiichthys vipera. The sequence goes on along the minus strand of NC_139829.1, from coordinate 29,314,555 downwards.
CTTGAACGCAATAGGGTAAAATCTTAGTGGACTATTTGTCCAAAGATAGCACCCCAGTGTGCATTAAAGTGCTTGGGCTTAAGTTTCACATATCTGCAGGCCCCCAGGGGAAAAACACTGTCTGGTATAGACACACTGATGTAATCAATGCCTCTTCTATAGGAGGATCTTGCTGCTGAGCTGCTCCTGTGGTGCTGCTGGGTAATTAGGCTTACAGATGGAGACCCAGCAGCTGTTGAAGACTAGACGAGAGCTGCCATTTTCCCCTGCTAATGGCTAGACGCCAGAAGAGCTGCGCTTCTCACGAGCTACAAGCCTTTTTTTTCGGCAACATTAATTTATTTTTTTACATGTCAAGGCTGATGACACACTCAGAGGACCGAGGTGAGGATATTTAAAATAGCTTTTTTTAGCCCCTCAAAATCTCTCCCCTCTTTCTCCCAACCGCAATGTTCTCCACCATCGCAGGAATAGAGTGACAATAGAGGGAGTATCAGGTTCTTAAACATTTGCTGTCCTTCCTTACATCCCATTCATCATTCTTGATTAGAGAGAAAGAGAGTGAGGGATAAAGTGACCCAGGCTGGGGGAGCAAGAGGGAGAGAGGCTAGCTAATAAGGCAGAGGAGAGGAGAGAGGGAGCAGAGGGCAGGGAGCTGTGTCAGGTAAACTAATGGAGACAAGGCCCGGATCCTGACCTGTGGGGCTGCTGCTTACCTTAACCCACCATCGTCTGCCCTCATCTTCTCTAATCCCCTAGCCATACACATAGACTGAGTAAGAAGAATCTGGGTCCGGCCTCCTCAAGCTATAGTGGACAAGGGACATTAACAACAGCCTGCACGTTTTCAGGGCCGCTATGAGCTTCCGCATTTGACTGTGACGTTCCAAGTGTGAAGAATTTATTTGTTTGGAGTGTGAAGGCGGCGTGTCAGTTTGGGGAAATGTGAGTATGTCTATGACGTGGGGGGTGGGGGAGTGCACAGCGAAACAGGAGCGAAATTGGACTCAGAAACGAGCCAAATCGCTTGTGAGATGAAACAGACTACACCAGGAAAAGAGAACAAAACAAGACAACACAAGGTCCCAGAAAAGTGTCGAGCAAGGCAGGCTGGCACGAAAACAGAAAACAGTAACAAAAGAAAACAAACACACTTTTCTTTCTGCACAACATATTTCAGAGTGCAGATGACAAAACAACACTGAAAGAGTTAGAGAGTCAAAATCAAAGCGCCAAGTGTGTCTGACTGTTTCATGAATCCGTGTCGAAGTGGAGGCTCCACGCCACATCAGACCCTGTAAATTCTCCTGAAAGCCTCCTCTGTCCCTCTAGCAACTAGCGCTTAGATTATTGTGTGCAGCTAAAAGGTAAGTGCTGGGAGTGTCACACTTGAGAGTGTGTTTTAAGCACCATAAAGTATCAAGACCCAGATGGCTCATCCTTCCTGAAATACACGTCCGCGCTACCTCGGCTCCAGTGGCACCTGCTACCCGGATTAGGTCAGCGCGACGCCAACCCAGCACACTAATACAGTGTGCCGCGGCTGATAAGGAGCCCAGGGCACTTCAGCACTTGCCCTGCACTTAACAGTTGATGAGTCATTACCTGTATCATTAGAGATAGTGAAAGCTGTATATAGATCTATTCCATAAAAACAGGGAGCCATGGTTTTCATGTCATTTGCCATTGTCAGGCTTCAACAGATGTGTGGTTTTGAAGATATCAGTGCTAATCATTTTGGCCTGAGCCTGAAGATGATATGAAATGCAATCCAATATGTTTCAGTTTAACATCCTTGTGCCAACAAAGCCCCGCTTTGATATATTTTGTACCACTAAAACTAACCCCCATCCCTTGTGATCCCTTTAAAGGTCCCATATTCTGCTCATTTTCAGGTTCCTACTTGTATTTTGAATTTCTACTAGAACATGTTTTAAAGGTCAAAAAACACATTACTTGTTCCATACTGTCTGTCTGGATATACCTGTATTCCCGGGCTATCTGCATCTGTGCTCTTTGCATTATTAATAATTACTATTACTGTAATGGCACTGTATTGGAGCTGAAAACCTATATAAAGTAAAGTTGTGACATCACAAACATACAGAAGTCCTGACAACTCATTTAAAAACAGTTTCTGAATACTGTCTGTGTGCATTTCTCTGTGGATTGATAGTTTTATTACTTTCATAGTATTCATATAGCACCTCAACCTGCTTCATAATCAATAACAGACATGGAGATCTCACTTTTTACAAAGTGGGACCTTTAATGAAAAAGCACATTGGCACATGATCCAAATGGCTCAATTCAGAGCTTCTTAAAACTCACTTAAAGTGATCAGTGCTACAATATACAATATACACTGTTGCCCATAAATTTGGTGTACATTTTTTTTTACCTCTTCTCATTAAATGATTGTGAGTGTTTATAGTGTATATATTCTCAAAACTGTATTGATCAATCATTTCCGAAAATATCACAGTGAAAATTAAACCACATATAAAAAGAATAAGTAGATGAATGTCTGAAAACAGAATTATTCCAACTTTATGGGCAACACTGTGTATGTAATCAATTGAACTGCATTTCAAGTGAAAAACAATAATCCATCTTTTTTAATAAACCTTTATTTCTTACCAAAACGCAAATATCAGCAAAACAATACACAAGGTTAACCCTGGTTGATACCGCTTATAGTGCTCTGTATACACTTCTCCATGGGTCATGGCATTGGAGTCATTTCTCTCACTCCTTCCCAAAGCAAACAGCAGTGAAATCCCAGTCCTGCTGCTCACCCCTCAACACAGCAGTACTAACCCAACAGCCAGGGAGGCTGGAGCCCATGCTCTGCTGAATGGGGTATTACAGCCTGTCAGAGGCCATTAGGGGCCTCCCTACCAGGGCCCAGAGAAGGGAATTCACTGGTAGCCAAAAACAACAGCCAAACAGATGACCGCTTGAATATTGGAGGAGACCACACTGTGCATGTTCTCTCTTTTTTTTTTTTAACCATCCCTGAAATGGCCAAAATGCAGGCCCCTGTGTCTCAGCAAATTACCACCTGTGTGTTAGACACTGGGACGATTAATGGCACTCTTGTCCGATGAAATACAGAACCGAACACAAGCCCTTTCTCAGCAGCGTGTCGGGTTACCGCTTTCACCATGTGTTGAGTTCAAGGTTAGTAGCCAGGCTCTATCACAAACATCTAAAAACCTACATACACCTACAACATACTTTACTAGTCCAAGCCTGCAGTATTGCTTCTAGACATAGTGGCTATGATAAGCCACTGACAGAAATATGGATGCGTATATGCTGATACTGGAAAGGTATGGAGCTCAGGAATACTGAACAAACAGTACAAGAGGACCACCCATCTGGAAATACTTGAAAAATACTTTATATGGCGGGTTGATATTTCTGCTTGATTTGGGGATCTTCTTTCCTTGGATCATCTCCTTTCTCCCCAGAATCCTTTTTGGCACATTCTTCTGATGCATAGATATCCTGAATCATTTTACATCCGTTCTGTTCCTGGCAATGGTTTTCCCATCTTTACAAGCCTGTGTGAACCGCTTCCCAAAATGTCCAAACCATTACAAGCATGTTTGTAATATCCATCTAGGCTGACGACTGTCCCCTTGCCAGTGATTGTACATTATCCAAGCGTCATGTTTGGCCACAATCGCCTACCATCTGGCTTTGTCAATGAGCGTTGCAGCCTCATCTGCAAACAACATTGGCTCTGAACCGCTCAACACAGATAAGCTTAAAATGCACATAGCGGGAAACTGGGATCTTCAAACAAATGCAGGGCGGGTAAAAAAACCCACTCTTGCTGGCAGTATGACTGGAGCTTGGAATAAAGGATTAAAAACAAGAAAACCTGCAAGTGATCACAGGCGACAGGCTTTACATTTCAGGCCTGACAGTAGTGATAAGACGCTGGTCATGTATTTTCTCAAGTAAACAACAAGAATGCCTTTCACACTGCAGCTGGCTGCATCTTCATTGGATGAGGAGGATTAAGATTAGACAGAAGATGTGATGAGAGCTACTGCTCTCTAGAGTTATCATTTCTGAATTCTTCTCTTTATCCCCTCTAAAAAAACAACCAAAAAACAACCCAACCAAAAAACTGCAACCATTTAACCAATGGTGCTTCCCTGCTGAGATAGGAGCCAACCTGTGTTTTATAAGTTGGTCAGCTAATTGCAGGGGCTGCGGTTTCTCTGCCAGAAAGCTTTTCTATAGTCATGGAGCCTCCGATTTCCTCACTTACTGGTGAAGCATTAGCTCCCATCACAAAACTAAGGCCTTGGTTTATAGTGAAGCAGTTAGGGAACTAGACCACAGTAACTGCTAAGAGACGTTGGTTTTAGCCTCAATGGGATATTTTTTGCTTATGATAGTCATGTATTGAATGACTATCAATGCAATGCTTCATCCACTGGCCAAAAGAGAATGCCGTCTCCCTGCTGTGTGCTTGCAATTGATGTCTGCACAAATAGAAATGTCAGCTGAGGTGGAAGTGTCACCTCTTGGTCAACACCGCAGTATGAACTCACATGCTTTTTTCTAGCATGGCGTGCAACGCTGCTGACGATGTCGTAGCTGAGGTATGGTAGGTGAGGGAATTATTGTTCATGGACAAGACCAGGTTCGCAGTAAGCTGGCATTTTATCATTTAACCTGAACTGAAGAGACAGCACTGAAAACGCCTCAGGGGAGCGCTGGCCTCTGTTGGGCATCGGAGACTGCTTTGAGGCTGAACAGTACTGCTCAGTACTGAAGTGATTAAATGTATTCACTTTGACTTGATTGTATAGACTGTGAAGCCCTCTGCGTATGCTGACTTGTTCTTAACAGTAAGATGGTACACAGCGCAAAGATGGCACACCCCTGACATTATACATTTAAGATGTATTGTAAAAGTGCAGCAGCCAAAATGCCGGTCATACCCTCGACCACTTATCCTAAAACTCCCACATGGCCTTTAGTGATTCTGTAATTGCTCCCTCTCCACAGCTAAAGCTGGATCCATATTCAGTCAATGAACACAGAGCCACACAATGGAGCCCTAATCACACAGCCTTCAATGTGACTCCCATTTTCTGTCACAATAGCTGATCACCACCCACAGGCTTGCTGACACAGATGACAGGCACTGATAAGACTGACTGACAGCTGTCAAGTGCCCTGACATGTAATGGCTAACAAAGACAAAGGGGAGAAATACACTGAGTTTCTGTTCCACGATTGAGGCTCAACAAGCAGTGACCCAATACTCTAAACAGGGGCTAGGTTAATATTTCATGTACACTGGGGTCTCTGCTCAGAGCGGTCACTTTTCTAATGGACATAATAGTGCTCTACAGGGGCCACAAAGCGCACGCAGGGGTAGCATGACGTATCAACACTGAATTTACAAGCCCGCTAATTGCGGTGCATAGAAAATTTAGGAGTGGCTGGCTTGTAAGAGCCGGTGCAGTTGGACATTACTTTCTGAATCATACAAAACCAAACAATTCCCTACAGTCAGCTTTTCAAGGTGCCATTCCATAGAGGGATTGTGGGTAATGTTGCTTGGTCCCTCTGACTGCCTGCCACTCAACATAAATAGTACATGACGATGTAATCGTAATTTAAAACGCTATAAATATTGAAGAAGTATTAAAATAATTTATGGAACAGCACAGTGTAAATGGATGTGTGTGAGTGCATGTGTGTGTGTGTGTGTGTGTGTGTGGGAGTGTTTTGTCTCCTTTCACTCCTCTCTCACGTTGAATGCTGAAACGATGGGCAGTGGCGGTGCAAGCTGGGAATTCTGTAATTGCTTTTTCTGTCCCTGAAGCAGGTCTTCCTGCTTTAAATCAAAAAAGGCAATCTCTGTCAGTAATGGCTCAATTAATAATTAAACACGTGTCTTATCTCCTCCGAGCTCCCCCTATTTATTTTCATCTCCCCGACAGGGATGGCTGCACAAACAGCATTAGCACTATCAATAAAGGGAGCATTAATATCAGCCCCTTTCTCCAAAAACAAATCATTCAGCCCATAAACTGTCCTATGTCTGTGAACAGTAATAACCCAAAGATTAATAAAGAAACAAGCCATATTCTTTGGTTTTCTACACATTTCTACAAAGTATTTTCTCTCCCTGAACTGAGATTGTGTGCTAACCCCTTCTGTATCCTGTTGTAGTTTGTACCTTTTTAATATTTAAATTAAATCAGGGGAACACATGAGCTGCTGTTCAAGCTCAGTAACAAGTAAGGCGGTGTTAGAGTCAAGAGGGATGGTTTATTTATGCATCAAAAGCGACCAACCTCCAGCTCCTTTTTGCACATAGTGTGACTGTCACGCTGTCACATGAGTGCCCAAACACCGAAACACCGGAGCTGGACCGTAAGTGCTCTGTCAATACAGGGACATTGGTCTTCTTGATAAAGAAAGCATGTCCTGCAAGCTGCCTGGACTTTGTCAAACAAATCACATTACTGGAGGCTTAGATTCCACAGTGGTGATGGCTGCTTTCAATTCCATGCCTTTGCTAATATGGCTGTGGGAAGCCTCTGCAGCCCTTGTGTTTTTCAAACAACGTGTCTGCCCTCCAGTCATCTAGCCCGCCAGCCAGCCAGCCAGCCAGCCACACTCTCCAGCTACCTCCACTCAATCCTGATTCAACGGCGGCGAAAAGCTGATTAGTTGGTCAGAGGGTCAACCTCCATTCATTATTTAATGGGTGAGAGGCTGCAAACAGTCAGGCCGGCTGCCGAGGTTAGTGATACATTACACTGACCTGGCCAGAGGAGAGCTACCCGTCCGAATACAAACATGCTCTCTCATCTACTTCACTATGGCTGAGATGCCCTCAATCCCCTCTGCCCCTGACCTTGCTGCTCCCTCTCCAATAACCATCCTTTCCTCCCTTCTCTGGCATTCAGAATCCAGCAGGTGGGACTTAGTTTCATTTTTCTGTAAGCTTGTACTGAAGGAGCAGGCTTGTAGCTAGGGCTGGCCTAGGTAACGGAAGAGGAGGAGGAGGTGAAGGCGATAGCACTTTTATTGACATGCAGCAAACAGCAGTGGCGGAACAAAGGCCACTCAGCACCTATTGAGAGAGCAGGCCTGCAGACAGGGTGGTTGATTAGCGATTCGACACGGGGACCCTGGACTGTGTAGCACATAATGAGAGCTTAGGGAGCAAGGCATGAGCCGATGGGGGAAGGAGGTACGGTGGAGGCGGGCTGAGGATAGAAGAGGGGAGAGGCGGGGTTCTACCATAAGGAATTGATTTCCCACAATGGAAGATTGATATATGAGTAAAAGGGCTCCAAAGAAAAAGGAAAAACAAGGGTATGGGCAGATCCTAAATCCTTAAGCTACAGCATCGGTAATGTGTTTATATGTAAACAGTTAGAGGATAAGCCCTAAATCCACTGCCAAGCTAAATGGTTTATGCATCTTTTTTTGTTTGTTTACTTCTGTGTCAATTAGGCAAATTGGTCCAACATCCCTGACGAGGAACAGATCTAAAGTGAGTGGATTTTGAATTCATGTCCAAAAGCTTCTATCTCCCTGACCACCAGAATAACCCCATCTTCACCTTTCATGTGGCCTCAGAGATGTTAACAGAGTCGGATGTGTATGATGGCAGTTGTGTGTGTGTGCTTTTTTTCCCCTCTTCTTCGTCTGCACGCTCTCTCCTTCCTTTGTTCCACTGGTCTAATCCAGTATGTGTGGGCCGGTAAGTTTAATGGAAACAATTTATTAAGTCCGGCTTAAAATGCCATCTGCAGCTAAGCCTCCCAAAGCCGCTAAGCTCCTGGTTTCGCCCCGGAGCTTGCTGTGTTCACGCTTACTGTAATGCTCTGTTTAAAATGAGCACAACGGGTCAAAATTAATCAGGATTACAAGGGCACAAATCCACTTCAGAAATGGGTTTTCTACCAATCTTTCTCCTGCTATCCCAAGATGCCCCAGGTTTGTCTGGTGGACCGCACACCACACAGGTTTACCCTCACACCATGGCAGGTAGCACCTAGCTAGGACAACAGGACCTCGGAGAGTACAAGGGGGCAGGAAAAAATGTTGCCTATGCCAGTGATTCACAGCCTTCTTGGTCTGTGTTACACCCCTACAGCCCTGTCAGATGAAGTCATCACTCCCAATGTATGTTCCATTCATTACATAAAAGTGGTATTGCATTGTCATTTTTTTATTATTATTAAATATTGAAAGATATAATCCGTAAGAGTTTCATGTAGTTTATTGTCTGTTAAATTATTATCTATCAAAAAGTGAATTAAAACAATGGTGATTATATGATTATATCATATGACCAACTAATCAGTAAAAAAGCACTTTTACTTGTCTTTTTTCCGAGTATTACAATCTGGTGTCTTTGGCGACATTCCCTCGCTAAATATAAATGCGCCGCCATGTTAGTGACGCTGCTGACAGCGGTTGGTCTGCCTTCCAAACTCATCACTAACGGTTATGCTGCGTTCACTTGTAATTGGAAAATAGTGAACTTCCAACTTCTGAGTCAGGCTTGTAGTAAGGGCAGAAGTGTAATAGATACATGTGTGTGTGTGTATGGATTTAAGAGGGTAACATATAGGGGATGGATCAGAAATAGAGAGGGGGATGTGTGTCAATAAAGTTAGTGAGAGAAAAAAAAAAGAATCAGCAGGCATAGTGACCCTGAACATGACACAATGGAGGGTTTTGAAAGAACAGGCTTGCTTGCAATTACATCTTACCATCATATCTTACTACTAAGCCAGCAATCATACTACTACTTTTACGACAACTAATTGGAGTAAATGTTTCTACCATTACTTTTAGCTAACTATCTCAAGCAATTATCCATTACTTTAAGCTAACTATTTCAACATACTATACATTACTTTAAGCTAACTATTTTCTACTATTATCCATTACTTTTAGCGTACTATCTCAAGCAATTATCCATTACTTTAAGCTAACTATTTCAACATACTATCCATTACTTTTAGCTAACTATTTCCTACTATTATCCATTACTTTTAGCTAACTATTTTAACTGTTTATCTATGACCCTCACTTGCTAACCTAGGTTTCACTTACATAATTACAATGTAGTGTTCAGGTGTTACAGCCAATATATTCATTTAAATAAATCACATTTTCTATTTTTTCAAATTAATGGAGCTGCTTCATGATTTTCCAAGTACCTCCTGGCAACATCAGAACATCATGTACCTGAGAATAACTGGCCTAGACTAGATCTATTGCTCCAAAACCCACAGCTACAACATTCAACATAGTCACTGCAGATTCCAAAGTGTCCTCGGATATTTCTAGCCACTGACAGATAGGTGATAACTCTCCACCGCTTCCATTGGCGCAGCATTGAGAAATGTAATAATAAGGCCTACCAGTGAAGTGTTTATCTATGCTCTGTGGAAGTGCCCTGTACGTCCTCAACAGCTACATTTAGCTTCTCGTTCGCCTTCAAGCGAAGTGACAACAGTAATCTCTGACCTGCGATTCAATAAGAGAAGCCCTGAGTGGAGTGCAAGTCCTCATAGTGCTTTTACTTAAACATGCCATCCTCCAGGAAATCAATAATTTGCAGGAGGTTTAAAACAGGAAATAAACAAAAACCAATAACTGTTAGATAATGCTTGACCTTTGCTGTACCTTCCTACCGCTAAACCACCAACACAGGCAGACATTCAGCACAACTTGTGCTAGCTCTTGGGTAACAACACCCAGAAAGAACTGCACAGTGTGTGCTGTGTTATTACAGATGCTATTAGCTTCTATTATCAGTGCTGTTAGCTTGCGATGTAGATATGAAGAAAAATAGGCATGAGAGAAAGAAGGCAAGGGTGTCTGGGTTTCGCCCAAAACCATGTTGTGTCTGCGTAATTACAGCACTCTGCCTTCGCTGATTACTACGTTGGTCTTTCCTCTCCTCCATTAACCCTGAACCGTTTCATTAACATGACAGACCGTGGGCCTGTGTGGAATTTGGACTTTACCTCGACAGTTTGTACCCGTAACTACTCACCAAAATATAGTTCAGAAAGGAGCATGGTGTTGAAAGGCAAAGACGAGTTAAAAGGAACAACACTCATTACCTAGAGAAATGTACAAGCCAAACATCATCATAGCATTATATATTTATGTGTGCCATTATGTTTGTGTGTGTGTGTGCATCTGTCGGAGTGTCTCCCAGCCCACAGCTCGACAGGCCTGGTGATCAGAGGAAAGCAGGCTTTTCATTGGTCCCACAGGAGCGTGAGTGAGACCAGTAATGGGACACATACGCCGCATTCTAAACCAGAGGAAAACAGCCCGTGGGCTTCTTTGTATTACACACACACACACACACACACACACACACACACACACACACGCACACGCACACGCACGCCCACACCCACACACACACACACACACACACACACAAAAAAACAAACCTTCTAAAATCCATTACAGCTCAAAACAACATTGGAAGGGGAGAAGAGAGCCGGCTGGTAGCAGCTCTGCAGTTGTAGCGTGATAACATCGTCACCAAATCACTTCATCAAACTACTGATTTCTTTGCTGCCTCACCCTTTCCAACTCCTAATTCTAATCCGATGCCCTTCTTCCACATTACCCAAACAGGATCTGGTTTATCTGTGTGACAATCAGGAGAGGCTCTGATTGGATTGTCTGGATGTAATTCCAGGGTCTTAATCCTCAGCCCTGTGTGCACATTAGCAAGATCCACAGAGCTCTCCATCCACCAGCTGACATGGACTGGGTGTTTGATGTGTGTAAAAGACAGGGGCTGAGTGTGCCTGTAGCTCTTCTTCACAGAAGAGTCTGGTTATATGGAGCTATTTTCTGTACGGGCATGCAGGGAAAGTAAGTCAACACCCTGACAGCTGACAACGGCAGTAGTCCAGCAGCCAGGTGGAAAATAGATGGAGTTGGACGCGGTCTAGTTGTTTTCTAAACCATGCAAGTCTGGAAGTCATTGTCATTGTGAACGCTGGTTTCACGAGGCAGACGCTGGTCACAGGTCATCTACATCACATGGCTGACAGGCGCGGTTCCTCTCCTCCTTGTCAGCCATGCTTTTCCACTTAGCAGTCAGAGCTACTGTGCTAAACCGAGCAACACCTTCATATGTTGTCGAGAAGGAATCTAGCTTTCACAGTGGATGTTCTGACGCGAAGGGGATCAAAATGGAGATTACGTCTAGAAGACCTCTGATTTGTGATTACCAAAAGGCAGGAGGTAGATTTGCACTGATGATGACACCAATTTCTGCATTATTCATTTGCAGCAGGTAAAAACATTGCTCAAAAAGAAAACCACGACGAAATCAAGAATGGTTAACAGGTATGTTTTTTTTACAACCACCACCAAACAAGGATCGTTATCCCTGTTATACTAATATAATCTATGTATAGTAAGTTTAACCATGAGTGCTATATATTTCAAGACTTTACCTGAGAAAATGTTCAACATTTTCATTAAATATTGGACAAATAAAAAGGAATAAAAAATGTATAAGGGACATCCCAGTTTACACTAACTATGTGTCTATTATAATGACATTTTTAACGGTCCAGTTGAGGCAAGCTGATCTCCCTGTCCAGTCTGTCCTGCAGACATCCCCCTCCCTCCCTAATCCTCCTCATATGGCCATAGTTTACATTGTTCTAGACTTCCACCTCCTTCTCCCTCTGCTTGTGTTAATGGCCCTGCTTCCTGGTTCCTGCCCTGGGGGGACGTGGTCTGCATGCTGCTATCTGTCACAAGTAGGCTGATCATGCCTCTCCTCCCTTCCCTACCCTCCCCGCATTCACAACTTGACACCTTTCTCCCTGTTCTGACCTGGCGAGCATCATTTTATTTATACAGCTGCATACTTTCTATACCCACATGGTATACACCAACACATGTATGTGGTATGTAGACAAACAAACACACAAAATCACTGATATGACAGCCTTATAATCCACACACACACACACACACACACACACACACACACACACACACACACACACACACACACACACACACACACACACACACACACACACACACACACACACACACACACACACACACACACACACACACACACACACACACACACACACACACAGTTGGTGTTGTCTGGGGGGCTGACAAAGCTCTTTCTCTCTCTTTCCTTTGGCATCCATTATGGCCCAGGCCTGCTGTCAGAGAGCTTGTATTGCCTGAGGGAAGTTCCCATTTGTGGGAGCATGTGGCAGGGAGGCTCTAAATCCCCTCTAATGAACCAATATGTAGGAGGGCTAAGCCTTCGGCGGGGTCGTCCAACAAACGCCACTCTGCACTCAGGGAAAAAAATGTATGCATATGTAGTCACCAGACCTTGTTTAGGTCTGCTGACATTTAAATCTGAATAGGAGCTGCAGGATTAGAACGGAGGAGATTTGGAATCATTTTGCAAAACCCAGTTGTTGTTATGAGTAAGAATGAGGCAGAGGAGGAAAGACTGAAGGGGAATGAGAAAACAGCGGGCTCTTACCTTTGGGTGTGGTCGGGGAAAAGAGCTTCTCCGATCCTACATCAGACACCTGGAAAATCAAGAGGACAGACCTTTAGTGGACTTGGATCAGTGGCAAAGTGACTCATACAGTATAATAATAATAATAATAATAATAATAATAATAATTCATCAAAACTAAGCAAGCACTGACACACATTTCATCTGCCCGGTAAAAGGCATATCCAGCCACAAATGTAGCCCAAGTCCAGCTGCCACACAAAGCATTACACAGTCAATCAAAATACTACAATCAGCCAAGAAGAAGAGCTCCCTCTGTACCCGATGGTCCCTGTCTGGCGTTTTCCTGTTGAGGTAACATTAGGTGGCACTGTTGTGCCACCTGAAAACCCTCAAAAGAAATGCTTTCAAAGACGGTGGAAGTCAGTAAGGTGGCTGTGCAGCATTTGAGCACAAAGGCTCCTGCGTAACGCTGCTGATCAGAAATCACATTCTGTTCTGCAATATCTTTGAAAGGAATAACACATCTCATGAATACAGTCTGGTTCTATTTTAAAAAGCAATATCCTTATTTCACGACTTAAATATCAAAGACAATATCAGAACATACTGGGGGTAAACAGATGATCTGTCAACAACATGAGCATGTATTGGATTAAAAACCGTTGGTACTGATTGGGCTGATGTGACTGACAGTGAACAGTGGAAACCCGGTGGATTTTTTATTGTGGAGGTTGAGAAAGGCACCTCAGACTAAACACTGCAAGGTATTTTCATCTCTGCTTTAGATGGATACGTAGATTCTGGCAAGCAGCGGCTTAATAAAAACACACCATACATTTTTTCACATAGTCCCTGGCCTGATGGAAATGGTTTAAACGCTATGACCCAAAAGCAGTAAATCCACACAGAACCTGGAATTGTGCAATAAACCACAGCAAAAAAAGAAATCTGTTTGCTTGGAAGATAATATCAACAATGAAAATCTTCTTCAGCATGTAATATCAGCCCATATAGGGGTTTTGTTTAAAAGCCAAGATTTCCCTTTGCTTAAAATCCTCTCATCTAGGTTCTGTACACTTGTAAGACGCTGCGAGAGCTGAACATATGTTCCATCCAAAGGGCCCGAGTGTCCTTAACTGCCATGCTTGTATTTTATGCGGCACAAAGGGAGCATATGTAAAGAATGAACAGTGAATCAGAGTGAGTGCAAGAGCGACAGAGACAAAAAGAGAAAGCAAATCATTTTGTAAACACAGATGGCTGTCCTTGGCATCCGTGATAGTTCTTCACAAGTGTTTTGAGGACGTCCTCTTCTCTCCAAGACCTCCCAATTTCTCCTTCACTGCCACTGTGTTACTGTTCTCCACAGTGTTTGTCTGTCTGGGCTTGATGTCTCATCTCAGCGCTAACCACAACAGTGCCCCAGGAAAGCACTGATTCTCTCAACAATTGGCTTCATCCACACCGCAGCCATGGAAAAACACAGGTAGAACGGTGGCAGCGCCACAGAATTGTTATGGGGAGAAATGGATTGTTCATAGCAGGTGCTGATGGATTTTGATGCAATAAACAATAACAAATAATGCTACTACAGAAAAACGCGATTACAGGCTAATATGCTACATAGCTAAATGTTAAATGGTAGACAAAGCTTGCATCATTGCAAATTGCATTGCAAATAATTCCTCAAATTTATAATGGACAAATCAAATGGGAACAAAACGTTTATGACAACAAACCACAGTATCTGCAATTACAAAATACTGTAGCAGTGAGCACTGACTACAGTCCTACGCCAGAGTGGGAAAAGGAATACACCACTCTCCATAGTGTTTGTCTATGCTAGTGTTTGTCTATGCTTGCTTGCTTGCTGTCTCATCTCACCACTAACCGGATGGCAGGCAGCTGCAGCTAGCACACAAGTAGGAAGCTTCAGCTCGCGACCCTAACTGACAATATTAATGCAACTCATTCAGTGACAAGCTGTTGTTTCAGAACCATGGACAGTGCTGTGTGTTGTGTGTAGGCTGTGCGTGCGCTGTACACGACATGCCGCGACAGCTGTTTCTACGCGCCTCCCTCTGCTGATTTTGACAGAGAATAACTCATAAATTCCAAAAACCATTTAGTGCTCTGCGAGTGCTACGTTCTTATGTAAGTATGTTTTATTCCATAAATATTTTACATTGCAAAATTACTGGGGTTTTGCCTTTTTTCATAGGGAGACTCCTTTCAGCTGCCGTTGCGGTAGAAGCCATGACGAAAGACAACGCAACTAAAAAAAGAATTCCCCCAAATGATCTGTTGATATTTATGGAAAGATATCGGCTGAGCAACTACTCTTGCAAGCAAGGTAAATAATTAATAGGGATGCATAACATTAACAAGTCCGTTTCCTAAAGCTTCTGATGGTGTATTTGTTCTCAGACTCAGCATTAACAGACTTTGAGAATTTCAATTTGCAAACATTAATCTTGATATCATTTTTAGCGATGACCTTTAGCTTCTGATAGAACAGTTGCCACCATATTAGTTAGTGTGAGAATAATAAACTGCAGTATATATTGAAAGACCAGTGTGTTTACGCTAGTTCAATAGGCTGATACAAATGTCAGAAGAGGTCAATAACAACTCTTTAGTTTTGTCTCAATAAGCAGAACACTTAATGGAGGGTGAACACTCACAGCTGAATGGACATGTTTCCTGTTTCCTCTTACAGTAGGCGAGGCAAAAGACTATAGAGGAATGACAGAGTGTTGTGCATTGCCCTCTTTCAGTCTCCCAGAACCAGGGCGCCAAGCTACAACACAGGCTCTTTGTTAGCTTTGGACGACATTAAACGCTCCAGTACCAAGCCTCAGCGCTGCAGCAGCACAACCTCAGCCTTGAATCATGGCCCCGGAGGCCCTGAAAGAAAAATATGGGCTCAGAATGAAATGAAGCTTGTCAAAAGGACACGGGAGCTGGCTCAGGGACATGCTTGGTGTGGCACGGGGTCACAAAGACAGGGTAGGTCACGCCATAACTCACTACAACAGTTAAAACAATTGTTATGACCAGAGTGGTTATCCAGAGAGCGAGGCAGACATAACGTTCCTGACAAAGTGCCAAGACAACCTAGTCATTCTTATTCCTATTCTGGCTATTTTGAGTGTGCAGTGAGCTGTTTTGTATTCCAAACATACTCCAAGTATCATCAACAACCAATATTTAGGTTTTAATGCTGTGTTTTGCACCTGCCAAGTCTGCATGAGTCAGTCGCATAATCCACAATTACAAGGCCGGTCTACAAAAGCACTCCTTAAAAAAGCATGTCAAAGCAGAGCCCTGATTTGGCTTGTTTTTGTAGAACTTTCTTGGTTTTGCTGGTCAACTTGACATTTTTTCATGGGGCTGTGCTGCTGGCAGTCTGAGCCGCCTGTGGTTGTGGTGTGCAGAGGTCATGTATAACAAATTCTTCACACTCTCTTTGTTGAGGCAACCCTGGCTGCCATTAAAAACAGACAGGGAAAGACGAGACAGAGGGAAAATATATATAGCGAAAAAGAGACAGACAAAGAGAAAAAAAGAGGGGCAAAGGCCAGGTTTTCCAAAGGAAACAGGGAAATTTAGCCATTTAAAAAAAATAATGGGGGAAATTCAAGCCACATTGCCTGGGAGCCAAAAGCCCTTGGAGTGGGCCGCAGGAAGCCTGACCTTTGAGGGGGCCGTCTGCTATCTGAGCCTGGGGCTTCAGGGGCCTGGCCTCCTCTCTGGAGGGCCGTCAGCAGGCCTCAGCTTTCCTTCCCTATTCTATTCATTAGCCATGCTTTATGATTCAGCTTCCTCTGAGCCACACAAGAGCTCCCTGAGGAAAGAGACTGCTGGAGAGAGGGAGAAAAAAGGGAGTGAGACTGAGGGAGGGGGAAAAAAGCAAGAAGAAGGTCATAGGGCCCAGCCGGGGCCCAGCTCTCAGCAGCTGTGAAATCCTTCCGTTTCCTCGGCAGGCGTAAAAGGAATGAGGGGGAGAAAGAAAAAGAAGGAGGCCAAGGAGGGAGCCGGGCCAGTAAACCCACCGACAGAGTGCTAACTCCCTACAGAGCCACATGCAGAACCATAATTTCCAGATTTAGGGAATGCCAAATTACAAATTACACTGATGTTTGTTTTAAAAAGTCCCCAACATCCCTGAACACCAATGACTTATTGGCTGCATAACTCTCCAGATAATAGCAGAGCCGCAGAGGGAGAGCAGAAAGGCAGAAACCCTCGCTAGCAATAAGTGAGACATTGACTGTGAGGCAAAATGCATGTGCTGTCACAGCAAAGAAGCAAGGGGAAGGCTTTACACATTTTCCCCTGTCCACATCACTTTTACTTAACAACACGGCAAGATAATTAATTCAGAAGATCTGAGACAAGCTTAATTGCACTTTTTTTTATTATTGTTAAAACGCTTCCCCGCCTGATTCATGCACAATGGGCCGACTGAGCTCGGCAATGCAGGCAGCAAGGGAGGGCGGTATAATCAACTGAATGACCTTCAGGCATAAATTTATGAAAGGCATTGATCAGTTAAGGCTGTGATTTCACTGAGACAGGAAGGTCAGCAATTACCCAGATTCAATTAACCTCATTTAGTAAAGACTGCTGAGAGACCAATTTCTCTCTCCATAACCCCCCCACCCCCCCACCCCCCGACCCCCTCTGCTTTATATCAAACCATCCAGCTACCTCTGATCTGAGAGCTCCTATTGCATGCCCTGCATTCCTTGGAGCTGAGAAAAAGATCTCCAAACAGGAAGGATTTTTTTTTTTGCAGCCAGAGGTTAGGTAAACCCAGACTAAATAAAACTAAATTCCTAATAGAGTCTCGCTTTATCCCAGGAAAGCAGGTAAAGCCTTCCCCCTCCCTGGTAGAGATATATTTTTTTCCTTTACACAAGCTGGCAGTGCTATCACAACAGCTGTAGCGTGAAAACAAAGAAACCTGTTAGAAGGCTTTGTTGTGGGCTCATGCCTGCAAAGACTATAATTACAATTTAGTTTGGAGTCATTTGGCACATGTTATGTTCTTCACAGACTGCTGTAGGACAAGTGGTAAAGCGGCTAATCTTAACACTTAGATACCACAAACCAAATACCTGCCAACAAGTTTTCAAAATGACATTTCCCTCACTTGTAAAAAACTCTTGTAAAATATGTGCAGCTTATTATCAAAACCAATTTAACGGGCGGTACAAAAGGTGATCAATCGTACGACATGAGATGAAAATCAAGTTAACAACATCAGTGCAGCTATAGCTAGAAGCATGTTGTCAAACTATTTAATCATGGGTAATAGAGCATGGCAACAGACACCACATTGTTGTGCGTGTTGAATAAGTGGGTCAAATGTCATGCGGTAGGCCATGGTCCTGTGTTGGAGTACACAGCTACTTTGTGCTGTCCTGATGTGACGGGACATGGCATTAAAAGACCTATAAGGTAGAGAGAAAGAGAAGGTGAAAGAGAGGAAGAGAAGCAGGCAAGAGGGCATATATCCTGGCATGGATAATCAGGCCGAACCTGTCTGTCCATGGATCGACACTCACATACACACGCACCCACGCATGCACGCACGGATGCACGCACACACGCACACGCACGGATGCACGCACACACGGATGCACACACGCACACACACGCGCACACACACGCGCACACACACACACACACACACACGCACACGCACACGCACACGCACACGCACACGCACACGCACAGAGACTGTTAATTTGCTATGCTGCTCGGTGTTTCATCACTGTCAACTTCCTCCTTCACTGCCCTCTCTTCCAATTTCCCATTTACTGTCACCGCGAGTCCTTAGTCCCCTCTCTTTTCAGGTGTATTTTTTCTCTAAAGGTCTCACAGTGTAAAAACAGGAGCTTTTCATGTCTTTTTTGATTACAAAGCAGTTTGAGGTGCTATATAAATTGGGAAAAAAAACACAAGAACAAAAGCACACAGCCTGTGTTCAGAAGCTGTGCCTTTAAACGAGCCGTCAAGACTTCCCTACACTTGTGATGTCACAACTTTACAACATATCGGTAAAAAGTACCGCTACAGTAAATCTCAGTACAAAGATGCAGAGAGTGCAGATACAGTCAAAGCAGACTGGCTGGCTGGGGGTGGGGGCGTGTGTGTGTGTGGGGGGCAGACAGTGTGAGAAAAATAATGTATAAAGCATGTAAACATGTTCCAAACCCAAAATACTAGTATTAACCTGAAATATGTCCCTTTTAAAGCAAAACTCTGACCAATGCTACAATGGTGGTCTTAGGGAAACCCTTAAATAATTGTAATGCAATGTTCTGAGTTGAAGTGACTGAGTATGTTTGTTTTCTGTGTATAAAAAGGTCACACAATGATCTTGAACACTGACATAAAGCAGTTTATCGATACTGATAAGGTACAAACACCCATCAGTCAAACCTCAGCAGGGGCCTGATTTTCTCTGTTCATGTGGGAGTTGCTCAGTTCTTTGATAAACACTTCTATCGGCACCCACTCAGGCGCCTCAACTACTGTCACCCTTTCACCCCAGACGTCAGCTAGTGCTACATTAACAATAGATGCAGCATTAGACATTGCACAGTGGGCCTACAGCTCCCAGGCTGCAACGGGAGACACCAAATTAATTATCTCCCCTGCATTTGTCCTCGTGCCGTTCCAGAAACTTAATGACCTCCCGAGCGGTCGTTTATTATAAGCTGCAGCAGTGCTATGCATTCCCAGGGCAGCCACCATCTACCTTACCACCAATTCCCACCCACGGCTACCACCACCGCCGCCTGCTTGTCAGAACAGGTGTGGGCCAGCAAGCCTGCAAACCCCCAGTGAGCATGATGGGATATACAGCATGAACAGAAAAGAGAGAAGAAACCTCCCACGCAACTGTCAACCAACAGATACTCGCCTCCACTGGAGCATCATTAAGATGATAATGAATTCCATAGTGACCGTGTAGAATAGAGTGGTCTCCCCTTTCACACACACAAAACACACACAAACCTCTTTATAGTTAGCCCCAAAAGCCATTTTCATAGACACGTCTAATGCATGTGTATGTGTGTTTGTGTGTGTGTGTGTGTGTGTGTGTGTGTGTGTGTGTGTGTGCGTGTGTACGAGAGAGGGCCAGGGATGACAACTCCTGCTCGCTCTGCCCCTAGCAACAGACGCAGGGAAATGAATGCCGAGAGAGGAGCAGGGGGGCTTGAGCTTTGTGTAAAATATTACCCTTAGTCTCTCTTACCGCACCCCACACCACAACCGCTCCTGCTTCCCCTCCCTCCCTCCCTCCCTCCCTCCCCAGGCTGTGCAGCAGTTGCTAGCCCTTATCACGGCTGCCTGTCAGTTTAGTATACAAATTAGCAGTCTATCAGGGGAATGCAGGGGCCTGTTTCATCAGTAGGGAGAAGGGCAGAGGCACGCATTGCATTAAAGCCTCCCGCCGCTGCAGACAGAGAGGGTCACAAATCAACGCCTCAGCAGGCCCACAGCCAGCACTAACCAGATAAGGAGAAATGAAGGAAAAAGGACAAGGCATATTTCACCGGAGAGAATCCAGATCTGCTCAAACTCCCTGCAAAGGCTCGGGATGAAGGATGGACGTGGGCTGGTAGGCTGGGTATAAGGATGGGGGAGGTCACAAATCACAATTCCAACCCCATAGATTACAGAGTAACAAAGAGGACATGAGAAACAGTTCTGGAATAGTGAAGAAATCTCAGAGGATGTGCTTTGATTGTTGATTACAGACTAAAATTTGCAGGAAATTAGGGCTAGCTCATGCCCACTTTCTCTTGTGAAGTGAACCTGTGCATGTTAATACCAGCTGAGACAAAACGCCTGCGAAGGGCTCTCATTAAGTGGCATAATGCAATGAGGCACAGTCTAAATTGCAGCAATAAAAGCCGACAGACAAATCATCTCGACCATCGCAATCCATTTAACTCAATTAATGCAACACTAGATCCGAGCTCAGTGGTTTAAAAGCATGTGTGGCTCTCTTCCGTTGTCAGGCTTAGGGGGATAGGAGGGGCGCCAGGAGAGGGAGTTAGCGGTATACCTTATAGGCTGAGATAAGGGTCAGTGTGGCACTGCTATTGCACTATGATTAAGTCCTGCTTGAGACCTTGGAAAAGCAGGAAGAGAGAGAAAGACAGAGAGATTAAGGCAATAGGAGACGGAAAAACAAAAGCAGGAGATAGCAATAGCTCTGTTCCACACAGCACAGCTGACTATAGAAAGGGCGTGGCCTCCTTTCCTTTTTAATGTCAAAATGTGTGCCAGCAGCGATAAGAACAGCAGGTAATCTCCCGGTGGAATCAGGGGGCTGTTCGTCATTACTCTCTGGTCCAGATATAGATCAGAGCACCAGTGGCTTCTCCTGCCTCTCCAGGCTTCTCGGCAGCCAAGATTCCAGATAGCCCTTTAAGACACGGCTCACTGCTCCCTGATTGGCTGGTCAACAGCCACAACCAAATCCCTGCTCCCTTGAGGCTGCTGTGAGGAGGTATGATAGGACAGGTCACAGAAACTCACTGTCCCCGTATCCACATCATCCTTTTGTTGTAAAGCCTTTACCCCATTGTCAGTGTGGGTGGTGGAAAGTAAAAAAAAGCCTTCCTGGATGTTATTGTCTGAGAGGCAGGATAACAGACAGGCGGATTATTTCAAAACAGCTTTCTCCAGAGCTCTAACAATGTGGCAACGATGTTGCTGTGGAGAGGATCCTGGAGATAATAATAATATTCCTAGTCAGAGCCTTTGCTGCAGTAGAGCTGCCTTCTAACAGAGAGATACACATCATTCTGACTGGCCCGCCGTGACATAATCGCCCTGCGGAGAGCTGCAGGCAAGCTTGGTAGGCAAACCACCTCTCACTGCAGCTTGTTAAGGGAAAGGTGGCTTTAAGCACAGCTCAATAGAAACTCCTATTGAACTTGTTGTTTTTTTTTCAGTGCTTCTGAACAATGCCTAGGTGAGTCATAGCCCACCTCAGGCTACACAAGTTACATTCTTCCTTTCTTCCTCTCTCTTAAGATTGTACTGCGCTCTTGACTTGGATGAATTTGCTAAGAGGGGGAAGAAAAAAAAACTCGGCAAGATCTTAAATAATACAGCGATAAGAAAGCTGTGACCCTTTCCCTTGCCTCAACCCACACACAGTGAATTTCTTCTGCAGTGAAAGACAGCACACAAAGAGAAGAAAAGGCAGAGCTGGCACTACATGGAAATGTGTGGTAGGCATTGGTTTTCTCCTCTGGGCATGGACACCTTTAATGAGAGGAAAAAATGCGCAACAAGAGGCAGATCTCACCCGTACTATCCCCAGTGATTTTGAGTAATATGAATCATCTCCCCTCTAACACAAATAAATATTGTTCTAATACCTGGGGGAGTTACAGGCTGGGCTGAGACAACTATGGGGGATCCAGGCTTCACACACCAGACTCCACAACAGTCGTTCTGCATCCCACAGCCTCCTAAACCCTACACCATGCACACACTGGATGCTTGCGACCCCTGACCTTTTCAGCTTCGCTCTTTGCTGAGCTCAGTTTATCAGAGCGACGGGGGGTGTGAAGTTGTTGATGCCGGTTCGGTAACAGTATCTCTCCTAAATTACGACAGCAGCTGAAATGAGGCGAGGGGAATTTAGGAATTCATCTTGGCATCTTGCTCATATGTCTGCTGCAACCGTGAAAGTCGGCCAGGCTTTCAGGATCAATACAGCCACTTGTCCTGCGGAGGAATGAAGGGGGAGGTGGGGAGGTGGCAAGTGGTGGAGTGGAAACTAGAAATGGAGCAGGGAAGACTGGCACCCCTTGCTAAATGTCCCTTTGGTCTCACACACTCATCCCCTTTCCACTTTAAGGCACACGATCCACCCGGCTAGCACAAACAAACATGGTATGCACTATATAAAGGAGTCTCAGCCCTCCAAAGCCTCCAGGTCATGTTGAAAAGGGATGTGGCACGTTAAGTGGAATTTACTTTTGATGCAGACATCAGGTCTCAGGTTTTTAGCAGCTGTAACCCAAGCTTCTCCCTGAGGCCTCACTGCAGGGTCGGACAGGATACCCAATGCCTGGGCAGTCACCTTTAGAAATACCTTCACCGCTCTGCTGCCCTTGTAAAAGGGGGAGACAGACAATGGTGGGTGTTGGAGGTCACTATTTCCAGTGTATGGTACTGTTTACAATGGACAGACTTTCATTTCATCACCAAACACAGAGGTGAGATTGCGACTGGAAGAAAAGAGGACATGCTTCTTTTCTTGTATTTGCTGCTTGCTGTATATGATCTGCTGCCGAGGTCTTGTTGCGTGTGTTGTGTTCTGAAGTTACAGCAGTAATTTTAATATAGACGGCGGACCACAGCAACCCACAGTACGCCCACTGATTCATCACAGCAATGCATCCTTTGGACTCTGTTGTCTTTTCACTGACATCTTCACTTCTCAACATTAATACGCGACAGGATTTTCACTCTAAACTGAGCTATGAGCCTTCCTGAACACACACACATTTCATGCGTGACATGGCATAGTGCTCGGGCTCTTTTGTCACTGACAATCCAGATGTGTGACTCAATGCGAGGTGGTTGGGAGTGTATAAATAACCGCGATGACATATCAGTAGGACATACCAGGAGCTTTGCTCTGTGAGGGTGGAGGTGATGGAGGGGGTGCTGAGCTAACTGCGTACCTCTAGGGAGTCCAGCACAAGCTAGTTTAACGCCCACGCGACAACTGCAGAGACCTTGTGAGAGAGCTTATGGCTTTAGACTTCACACTTACTGTGTAACATCATTCTAGCACAACACACTGTGACCTGACCTTGACAACAGCCATGTTACTGGTGGTTTTCAATTACAATGATCAGTCACTAGTGCAACTGTATGAGAAATAGTTATGAGTTGTGTAGACTTATGGTAACTGTTGTTTACAGTGGCATGTATGCGGTGATGACAGCCTGCCAGTACTTGACTGGAGGTCAGTTTTATTCATCTTGAGGTGAGTTCAGCTCATTATTGAGCACTCACAGCAAACTGCATTTCCAGTAATTACACAATATAAACATCCTAATGTGTTGTAATTGTCTATTCTATGTGAGTGTTTCTTCTTTTATGAGCCCTGATGAACTCTGCGTAAACCCACCGGCTGTTATCTCTGGTAATAACCTAACACCTGTGGAGGAATTTGATCTGGCAGCAATCTGAACACAAATCCCCGGACAGAAGAGAAGGGCAGGGTGAGGAGGATATATTTGATGTGTTTGCATTGCTCGAGCAGATTTATGAGCAATCACTGCAGAAAGGACTATTAAATGTTGTTGGCCTAGTGTATGCACAGCCTCATTTGCTCTGGATTAAAATATAATGAAGCAAGTGAATGCAACTTTGTCTTACATGCAACTCCTTGAATTATTTAAGTGGAAAGAAAAAACAACAGGCAAAGAATATTCCCTGGAGCACTAATACCCCTTTCTGGGCTTGTTCACGATGGCAACAATGAATATCTCAGCACTTGTTAAAAGCTTTGTTTTCCTTGGGTGTTTCGGCGTATGAGTGGACTAAATGAGCAAAAAGGATGCCAAGTCACATACAGAGGCCATTCATTTCCACTTCCAGTATGTTGGCTGCAGTGACGTTATCCGAGTGTGAGTACATAATGCACTGGATTGATTATTTTTTTTTTGCAGTCAAGCAAGGTTAAACAGCTCATTACCGCAGCACCGGATCACCTTAACAAACCAGTTTTCTGTCAATAAAACAAACCTGACAATTACATTCTTAAACCACCTATTAATGCTGGGTTGTCTGTATTTTCAAAAGAACGCCTCTAAGCAATGCTGATAAGTGGTTTAATGAGCTGTCGCAAAAACGTGTTAAAAACTTGTACTTGTACTTGTTTTTCTCAGGTGATTCTATGGCAACCTCTCTTTCCTTCAAAGTCATTTCAACATCTGCACATACAGAAACACTCAGCCTGACTCAGGTGGCTCCCGTCTGTATTTGAATAAGAGATATGCAAACAGATGAAGTCAAGGCAGCAGCTTGTGTGCTCAAGGAGCCTTTTCTCACATTTGAGAGAATCCTTGGATTAGTTGGTCCAGGCTCCAGGGCCGTTATACTGCATGCTATTCATCCAGCGGCGAAGGGAAAAAAGTGTGTTTGCATTTCATGTCTGTCAGTGGTAAAGATGTGTGTGGTTGGATAGTCGAGGCCAATGTAAACGGGCCCAGATGAAAAAAGGTGAACATTATAGCCAGCAGAACCCAGATGACCCATCATGCGGGGTCCACAGGAGAAACCTGATACTGTGTACCAATCGGATATCAATGCATAAAAAAGAGCCATACAACTTCCTTTTCTTATCTACTTTGATAGTTCGTCATAACTGAAAAACAACATAAATAAACAACTTTAAGGTTTAGATTTCCCCCTGGGATTATTAAAGTATTTCCGATTCCGATTCTGATTCTGATATCAGCATTTTAGGCAGTACTGGAGGCATTTCTGATATTGTATCGGTATCGGAACAACTCAATTAAAGAGGTTGAGAGAAGAGGGTTTGATCAAGCGTTAAAAGCTGTGAGGCTGGACACCGTAGGATGATAAAAGGTGCTGGGTGTTTACTCAAATCATGCCTTATTCATGCTGTTCTTTATATTCTCCAACACACGGGTTGGAATAAAGTCAGTGAAGGATTGACAGCCACAGCCTATTTTACCAGCTCCATTTACTGTTTCTGCTGCTACTTTTTTAAAAACACGCTCAGGTGCAGCGCAGCAGGAACTGCCCAGCTGGCCTTGTGAAACCTGCGTGGCATTCCACCCCACGCAACCCAACAATGTGTAATTGTAGACCTGGTTTGTTTTGCTTCAACCCTGTAAGTGTTCTCTGAATACTCAGATCCCAGCCCAGGCCGTCACCCACATCCAACATTGACAGGACGCTGGCGGGATGCCAGTGTGGGGAGGGAACAACTACTGGTACAGTGCCCTTGCACCCACCACAGATCAATACTTCCAAACGCAATTATAGTAGCTGAAACAGATGTGCTCAGAGGCTTCAGCGCTCGACCTACACTATCGACGATCATGACACCCCCTCCCATCACAGACACACATGCATGCATGCTTGCACACTCACACAAAACAGGCAGGCTGGGAACCTTCCAGTTCTCCCACTGACTATCCAAACAAATTCTACTTTTCAGTAGTTACTAGCGTAGCGAGGCTTCCACAGTCATGGATCACAGTAGGAGAATATGTGGCCATGTGTGGGCCAATGCGGTGGTGATGGGCCAGTGGAAATAGCTCTCCTGTCTCTGTCTCCCTCCTACTAGGAAATACTTCAACCTGCTTCTCTGACAGTGACACTTGTTCTGTCAGCTCAGCCCCCACCCTGTCACTAACAGGTGGCCTGTCCCTCACAGCAAAGTCATTTGCCTTGCACAGCAGTAGTCCTGGGTAGTCCCAGCCAAGCTGCATTCAGGTTTCCAGCATTACAGCTCAGGCCAAAAAAAGAGGAAGAGGCAGAATGCAGAGGAAAGAGCTGGGGGGGAGGGAAGGAAGAAAAACCTCCTACGATCAAATAAATGCCACTGTAAGCACAAGTGACAAGGCTTGTTTGGGGTTGTCCCTGCTCAGGGCCTGAAAGGCCAGCACTGCCTCATCTCCTCAGCTATGTCTGCAAGCAACGTGGGTGGGTGAGAGAAGGAGGGAGAAATGTCTGATTGGTGCCATAGCCAAGAGTGAGAGCAGCCCAATTATATTTCTTATCCCTCAAGAGCCGGCCAGCCCCCTCTGGTAGAGCGAAGCCTCTGCCATCTCTCCTCTCCTCACCTCTCCAGACACTGCAGATAGATAAATAAATGACAGCCCCACCGGGGCTTGGCCCAGCCTCCCAGAATACATTGCAGAAGCTGGCTGCCTGCCTGTCCGTTTGCCTTCACCTGGCATTACTGCAGATAGACATTTTTCACATTATTATCCTTGCATCGTCTCCATTGCCCTGTTCACTCACTGAGTTGTGGTTTATGATGGCGGCAGAGGACCCGAGGAGATTGGAAGGAAATGTCTCTTGTCAAAGTCAGCATAGCCTAGCTTAGCAGAAATTTAACAAGTTCCCTGGGCTCTCTCCATTCGCTCTCTGACGGAGCACGGAGCCAGGACATGGCCTGCTGACAGCCCAGGGCATGTCACTGTCACTGACACTTGATAGGCTAGAGAGACGAGAGGAGAGGCAACAGGACTCAGCCCGACAAGACTCACACTTAACTACACAGCTCCATACTGCTACTTTGCTCCGGCCATAAAAAAGCAACTGTTTTGGTAATCTGGCTTTAGCTAATGTAAGACAAATGTAAAGAAGCCTTAATCGCCCATGGAAGAGTTTTCTTCATTACTGTGCAAATGACTATCTTGGGCTGTCACTGAAAATGTTGATACAATGTTGTGGCATTACGTTTTGTGATACTGTAGTGATTCTCAGCTGACATTACTGTCTTTATGAGGCTGTAGCATGCTCTGTTTAACGCTACAGTGAAGGTGTTGGTATCATATTAAACTAGATAACCTAAGGCATCCATTGGTACTATGTCATGCAAGATTACAATACAAGTAACGCTCCAAAGTTAGGCTAGATTTTGGCGAGTGAAAAACTAGCATATTAAAATCCTCAACCGCTACATAGTTAGCAGTGTTGTAATGTTTTTTCTGCTATTTGACTCTTTTATTCCAATGTAACAACATCAATATCGTGGTTTATGCTACGACTGTTTTCCTAAAATTAGATTTAAAAAAATGCAATAAATCGGACGGCTTACTGTATCACAATATATTAACCCCTGTATCATGAGATGTATGGTTTCTCCAGCTTCTCGCCAATGCACACCGTCACTATAAAAGGCTTCGAACTTGACAGAAAGCCAAATATCCCAGGATGGTTGTGTTTGTTTTTTCAGTAATATTTAGGTAGAGGCCAACAGAGAAATACTACAGCTTAAACTGCATGTGTACCAGCATTTTTCCCCCCACACTCTCACCACTCCCCGACAGTTAAACTCAAAACCAGATGTTGCGGATCAGTGGGAATAAAAAAACAAGGCAAATAAAAGTGGAGGACGGAATGGTACGCATTAACTATAATCAAAAAGAAACAAAAAAAGGAGACCAGGATGCTTTAATTACTTCTCACATATAATTTGGTTTTGTGGGGGGCAAACCAGGCACTGCCAAGAAAAGGAAGATGAAAAGCAACTGAAATTACATTTAGAGAGAGTGCAGAGGCTTTTAACACAGGGCCCATCTATTCTCCACAACTGTAGACAAGGCTGATGACGAGCCCCAAAACATTGCTGTAAATTATCCATGGATACTGAACTTAGATGCTAAGTTGCTCGGCATGGCCATGACTTTAAGGAAGGTGTTGAAATATACTGGCTGCAGTGTTTTTCTTTAAAAAAAATGTCTTTTAGGGCACACTGTGTCTGTGAGCATCCAAACTGCAATGATAGTTTTCTCTTCTGTTTTTAAGTATTCATCATCTAAAATTCCCTTCAGTAATGTGATTTTAATAATTTGTCATGCCATTCTGCCAAATGGCTGAGGATATGGGTTATGTTTGGCCACTGGAGAGAGCTCGGATGAGGCCTGAGCGAGGTGCTCTATGAATCTACTTCATAGCCGTCCTCTGTTTGCAGAGTCTCTCTTGACTTGCTGGTGTTGCCACAGTGCTAAATTGCACAGCTGTTCCACAATCTGTGGCGGTGTTAATTACCCAAATGTGAGCGGCAGCTCGTCAGTTCCTCACTAACGAAGGGGCCTGCTTTCCAGCGAGGGTGCCGTATGTTTGGCATGTAGGCCCATTTCCACCCAACGCTCCCCGGGCTGTGCACGGACCACCCGACACATCCACATCCTGGAGAAGATGCATCTAATTAAAGCTCCCGACTCAAATCTGCTTACTAAGGGGGAAAACATGCAGGCTGGATTAAAAGACGGGGAGCGGGGTTGAGTGTGGAAGGGAGCTTTTAATACACTGCGAGTGAAAGGGCTTAGGAGGAAATATGAGAACTCTCAATAGTAAGATCCCAGGCAAGGCTGGAAGGAAACACTGTGTGAATGTGAGCCGATCAGTCAGCGTTTGTCAGTCTGATCCCTTAGCACTTCCAAAGCCCCCAGGCAGAGACAGACAGGCAAGTTGTTTTCTAGAAAAGTGGCTTCTTAACTCTCCTGGTTGGCCCGTCTTCCAAGGACATGTACATACATTCTCAACTATTGGAACATGACTGACAGAACTCAACAGCCTCTACTGAATGCCAAACACACTTAATGATCCGACTGAAACGGAATACAAATAATGATGTGCACCTTTGCTGATGTTTAACAGCAGCTGCATATAAAAATGTGCCTTTTATCCCTTCCATAGTCTCACATGGTGACGCACATGACAATGAAAGTCTCTCCAGTCAGACACTGTAAACTGTTAATGCACTGCATTACACAGTACTTCGCCCTACTTCTTGCGTGCAATGTTCAAAATAAAGGTGTTAAGAACTCCCCTCATGAATCATATTTACTGGCTAAAAGCCTAGCTGCAGTATACCACCCACCTCTGGTTATACATGAACACCACAGCCTGAAGTAGCACTGGGAGACTACATAATGAATGCATGAAACTAGGTGTCATGGGGGCTCGTATGGTGTACAAAACGATGGGGCAATTAGGCCCACACGACACCTCGGGATGGCGTGATGAAGGACTCCTGGGCTCGTCTCCTCCGCCTCTGTTCCTCTATCATTAAGGATTGAGCAGCCACATCTGGCTAATGGCACGCCTGGGGTTCCTGCTCAAACACTGTGCCATGCCGTGCACATTTAATTACGCCTCATAAAGGTAACAAAAGACACGACCTGCTCTCGGGGAAGAACTGTTTGGAAACGCAGAGAGACGGAGAGAGAGAGAGAGAGATGTGGGGAAGTCGAGGAACTGGCCAGCTGCCAGAATTACAGGTTGACCTAAGTCGGCAGCTTCAAAAGAGGGGGAATTCACTTGAGTGTCTCCAGCTCTCCTTGAGATGGGTCCCAATGAGCAGGCTGAGAGCGGGAGATGCTCAGTAGCTGAGAATCAAAGGACCTCTAGTTTGTCTCCCCTTCTTCTATTAGATCATGAACTGCACTAGGCTCTGCTGTCAATGGCTAATTGCAGAACGACTGGGGGGGATTAAAGGGAGAGCGCTTTTGAAATATGTATGGGATTTAGCGGCTGTTTGAAGTGAAGAGGGACTTCTTTGTCTGGGGGGACAGAGAAAACAACAATAACAACATCATAGGAGAATGCCAGTGACAGCGCTTTGGCTTAGTGCTGTGACCCGCTCCACTTCCACCCTGCCTCTGGGGCACCATGTTGCTCAGCAGCTCCTGCAAAGAGCTCACCTCATACAGCCAAGAGCATGGAACACACATTACCCACTGACTGAGTGACTGGCTGACCTATGACTTCACTCGTACCTGGAGGTATTCAAAGACCTTGGATGGCAGCTTTGTGCAGCACACAGTTGACATTTTGAGCTGAGAGAGAAAAAAAATGTAAAAAGGAAAAAAAAGGAGAAAAACAGGAGCAGAGACACAAGCCCCAGGTCTTTCAGAGAGCAGATGCCCACATTTAGGAAATAACATCACATAGGAAGAGATGAGGGACAAAGAGCCGCGGCTCATTGTCAAAGCAGTCCATTGTCTGGCAGTTTGAGAGCAGGCTAACGCCACAGGAAAGGTCACTGGTCACTTCCATTTGGACCTGCATATAAATCCCCCGCTGTCCGTTGCAGTTAATAACACAGCCAGCTCTGAAGGAACTGCCATGCAATAAAAAAAGGGGAGAAAAATGTATTGTGTTTTGACAACACCTCCCTGTCCCTTTACAGCCACTGGCCTTGTGCGGCCCTGTGCGTTATTTATAACTTAAATGTTAAAAACAGAGACATCTCTGCAGTGTGCATTAAAAGACAAGCCTGCCAAATGCCTTGCTCCACAGCGGCTTCCTCTGCTTTTGGTGTAGAAGAGAGTGTTTTATGGCAAGTCCCTCCTCGGGATTAAGATGTAGATCCAAGTGCCACAGGGACAAGCATAAATTCTGCATCTCCCACCGTGGACCCACAAGTGGTGGTGCTCGGGGAGTGTCCTTGAAGTATGAATAACATCACATGCTTTGTGTCATCTGTTATACAGTAATGACATGTTCTCGAAACAATCCATATCTCCCGGGGCCCACGTCTGTGAATGAGGGAACTATTTGCTTGTGCACAACAGGTGAAGCTGTGTCAGTGGATCTACAGAGATCAGACACAGCACCGGGGAGGCATTCATCAGTTTAAATGCAGTGGAGCAGCTAGAGTCAAGGTCCAGTGATGAACCCGCTCGCTGTCCAGTAAATCAGAAGGGAAAACCAGGCACAGAGGGGAAATCACTGGTCTGAGTACTGTTCTTTGACTGCGCGGCGAGTGGTACGTTGTTTTTTTGCAATTCGACAGCACACACTTTCATATTTTGTGGAGTTTCACACC
This sequence comes from Echiichthys vipera, assembly GCF_963691815.1. Lineage (NCBI taxonomy): Eukaryota > Metazoa > Chordata > Actinopteri > Perciformes > Trachinidae > Echiichthys > Echiichthys vipera. The sequence goes on along the minus strand of NC_139829.1, from coordinate 29,283,398 downwards.
GAGGGCAGCTTAAGTCTCGGAGTATAAGCCAATTTGGATTAGCTCCACATTTTAGACAGGTTCCAGTTGGGATTTACAATTATTTTAGAGCACGTTCCTCCCTAAGCACAGCTTTAACCCTAAATGCATCAACAACATATTTAACTGACATCCTTTTTTTTTCTCCACAGATTGTTGCATATTCAAAGCTAGACAACACGCTGTTCAAAAGAGCTTAGCAGGCTGAGGCATTACTTCATATTAATACAGACTGATAACATTGGGATGTTTTAGGCACTGTCGTCACCACTGAGAACATGGTGTTGCATCCAAATGCTTGGGCTATTTTCCTGAACGTTTCTTGAGCTCATTTTTCACTTCTGAGTACATGCACACATCCAGAATAAATCTCCATTTCTTCTTCATCTCCAAGCAGGCTTCAGGGGGCACAAGGCATTAGTCTCATGATGCTGGGTTTGTCGTGTCTTCCCCAGCTGTGATCTGCCTGAACTCTTACATTACAAATAGCTGGAGGATTTTTCACCCTCTTATCACATTTGCCAAGCAGGCCTGTCTCTTATCAGCTCCCCGCTAGAGATAAATGGGCTTTTGAAGATAGGAATAAGAGAGGTTTTTGCAAGCTAATTCCAGAGCCTCGTCTTCAGTAGATTACAGATAGGTGCCGTGGAGCAGAGAGAGATACATATTTTAATATGTAGGTGGTGGAATTATCAGGTGAAAGAGTGACTGGTATGGCAATGTCATATACTCTACCACCTAAATACATGCAGAACTAACAGGCAATAAGCAGAGATAATGGACTGAGGATATTTTATTGAGACTTCATCACTGACCACATCAGTCACACTGCTGGTTTTGCACCAGTCCTGATGAGAACAAAACGACAATTCTAACATCTGGAGCCTGCAGTAAAAGACAGTGACCGGCAAGCACGACAAAGACTATTTCTGCGTGTGTCTTGTCAGGGGAGAAGGTTTGGGACATTTACACAATAGAATGAGGTATAATAAAAACATATTCAGACCCATTTCCCACCGAATGCAAGTCAGTTTTGGAGAAAAGCTACCGCCATGTCTCAGAAACAATTCTATTACTCAATCATTTATATTTTAAATAAAATATATTCAGCTGCATTTACTTGCGGAATAAAATTCTATCAATGGAGCAAGAGACTATATTAAATAAGCAATATGCTATAATATATCAAAATCTACTCTTTGTTAGTCCAATGTGGATAGATTTTGTCTACACCCTCAACCAGTGACTGTGCGTTAAAACGTGACATTCAAAAATAAAAAAATGAAATCCACAGAAAAAAGGGCCAGAGATGGGGAATATCAGAAGAAACAGAAAATGACCAAGTCTCGGATATTTATAGTATACACAGGCTTATTTACCATAGTAGGAATATTAACGTGATACTGGCTGAGACAGAAATACAGCACAGATTAATGAAGTCACTGCTGAACACAACACTTGTAGGTCCCTATGGAAATATTATAGTAATACCCTGGGAGTGCGTAAAGTAGGGCAAATCACTGTAAGCCCACAATTGCGCCTGGCGTCTGAGCCCCTATAGGGTTGTTATGGGAGTGTTATGGCGAATTCTTCTTAAAGGCATTGGACCCGTGAACAATAAAGTTACAGCCTTATGGCACAAGTGTTGAACTAATATTAACAGGCGACACGTGATCCCGTCTGACCTTGATGGGCGCGATGGGGGAAAGGAAACCTAATTAAACAGCTCCTCCCGTGGTTGTGTAAGTCAGACACGGGACACACTCATATTGCGTTAATGTCCTGCGTGGTGGATTTAAGAGTGCGTGATAACAGCCTGCAATAATAAGACGCCGACCTACAAAACAACCACGGATTTAATGTAAAAAAACAACAACAAAAAAGGAATGCACACTGTGATGTTGTGGTAAATAACAGATAAATAACGAATAAATATCAAAATAGTAACTCCATAGTTACCATTCCACAAAATGATTTTAAAACCAACAATTTAGACATAATGTTGGTATTTAAATATATCTATTTGTTATTTTTCTCTCCGAAACAGCCGCTAGTCCTGACGAAACTTTATCAGTTTATCAGTCAGGGTGGATGAAGTCCACACACAATTATGGCAGCCCTTGAAAACGCGAGGAAAAGCCATTTTGACATTAAACACGGGTAAATCGCGTTTATTTGTTATTCAAGCCTCTTGTTATTCAAGCTTACGATGCGTGCAGGGCGCCTCGTTGGGAAGGAAAATGCGCCTGCCACCGGCTGAGACGGGCAAGAAGAGCAGGAGCCTAACAATGAACAGCGAATGCAGACAGAACAATGACTAATTTCGACGGGAAAATGTGCATATTATGATTTTTTTCCTCCATCATCAATCGCGAAAATTTCAGCAGAAAAGCAAACGGAAGCGACAAAAGCATTGGTGGGATTTCCATAAACCTTACCGAGTCCAAATGCGCAGAGATCGGCCGCGGAGGATATCCAAATCTCCCAGACTGGAGCGAATAAGCACACGCATTCACATAGATGTGTATGCGCGCCTTATTTGGGTTAAATCCAATTTGGGGGGAAATAAAAAAAAAAAGATTGTTCAACGGTAAAACGGTGAGAAAACTCACAACACACAATAACCTGCCGGAACAATAAATCTTCACTGAGGGGATTGTTCCTCCGTCTCTCCTCCGAAAGAAAAGGCGCCGAGAGCCTCGGTCAATAGCACGGACATTCAGTTTTTCTTTGACTTCGCCAAAGTTCTGGAGGCAAGTGCTCGGACTCCGTGCGAGAACACAGTGGATCTTTGTCAAGCCAGAGCCCCGCTCATAGGATTCCAAGTCGGATAGTGAAAGCGCCGATGACAGATCGTCCACAATAGATTCCCCCAAAATATTTGTCGATCTCAAGCGGAAAACGCGACGAAATACATATCCAAGAGCCGTGCGGAGGCTTTTTGGCACAGGAGAGAGATCATCTGACGGTTATCCACAAGATCCCGGCGCGTTTGGTGTGTCGAGAAGTCCCGAAAAACGCAGTGCGCTCCGCTCCTCTCCGACCTGCTCTCCGTGCGCAACAGAGAGAGAGACTGGGCTGCGCTGCACGTCAGCCAGGGTGTGTGTGTGTGTGTGTTTCTCTCTCTCTCCCTCTCTCTGTGTGTCTCTCTCTCTCTGTCTCTCTCTCTCTCTCTCTGTGTGTGTGTGTGTGTGTGTGTGTCTCTCTCCCTCTCTCTGTCTCTCTCTCTCTCTCTGTGTGTGTGTGTGTGTGTGTGTGTGTGTGTGTGTGTGTGTGTGTGTGTGTGTGTGTGTGTGTGTGTGTGTGTGTGTGGCAGCAGCTGTTGAAAATGAGGACAGGACGAGACCAGAGCAATCAATGTACGAGGGCTTGATCTGATTTGTTAACACTATTCCCAATAATGGACCCATGCATTTCCAACCCCCTTGTACTCTTTAATTATTACATTAAATTGAATCTATTCATCTGCTAGGTTGCCGGATTTCCAGCAGAATGTGTTCTTTTATATGTCCTAACTGTAGATGAATTGGTAGGTATGCAAATGTAGCACAGCATGTTCAATAATGGACCTGAAGAGGGGTTTACTTTCTAAGTCGTTTCATCAAACCTCTCAGAAATGTGAGTGAGTGTCTCCGTCAAACCCATTGTATCAGGACAGGATCTTTCAAGGAAGAGAAAAATATGGCATTTGGATCATTAGTTTGAGTTAATTCTTTAAGTTCACGAAGATGATCATAAACCGTATGTAGCGTTTTATATGCCTTAACGTTGCATACAGAAATGTAAAGAGGGCAAACATCCAGCCTTCCCCCCATTGACCCCTCCAGTCTGCAACGATTCCCTAAAACCCTCAGAAGCCTGGGGAATATGGATTGGCATCAGTCCTGACCGAACGGGGCTATCCATCTGCTCCTTTTCCGCAGTGAAGATGTTATTCTTAAAATGTACTTTAGACGAGAACTCTCGGAGGCTACAGAGGAGGAGGATAGAGCTTTGACGTCTCCTACAAAGTTAGCCCCGTGGTTATCCTGTTCACTCTTATGACCTGCTTAACGTAGCCATGATTGAAGTCAGGTTGAAAGAGGCTTATGCTTGCAAAATGCCAAGGCAGAGTAAGGGGGCTCCTTTACAACTCCACCTCCCTGTGGAGTTTTCTGGAGACAAGTAGAAGATTGGTGTTTACTTTCTGCCATGCTGTGTTATACTCCACAGATACCCTGAGAGAATGGCAGCTCTGTTGTGAAACAAATCCTCTTTATAAAGAATGATAAACACAGTATTATGGATAGATGAATACCCACCTCAAACTGGGCATCTGCACATTTCGCCTGTAGGTTAGACACTGTCTCAACCACCATAAGATTTATGGCCCACTCTGTGGGTTTGGGAGGAATGCAAGAGTTGTAATAATTTCCCAGCTGACTGTGATTAAGGGTCATCCCCAAGCCTACAGACTTCCCCTTAAAAACATAAGCCGTTACACATACCAACACACACAGACACACACAACCCCCCACCCCCCTGTGTTATAACACAACACAGGTCAGGAAAAAGTTAGACGTCACTAAATTGGACTTTGGTCAATCAAACTTTTGGCTGTGATTTTGTTTATACTGGAAAACAACAGCTTACCAAACACAGCTGAAAGGAGACAATGGACAAAAAGGGAGAACATACTGTACATGACGCTAAACCTGGCAAACATTACAGGGCGACGTATGGAACACAAAAGCAGATGTTGCACCAGCAGGGCATGGGAAACTGGCTTATAGATGTTAACGGAAACAATAGATGTTGCAGCCATGAAGCTATTATCACACCTAAGGGTCACACTGTATTTTTTTTTATTGTGTTTAAACAACACGTTGATAGTCTTGTCCATTATTTTCATCATCAAAGAGCAATGGAAAAGGATCAGGTTTGCCATGAAATATGATCTGGAACATTCTTTTCCGATTATTCCGACACCAGTCACCAATACATCTAAGATTAAGGGGGATTTGTTCAGAGTTAGATCGTGAAAAGCTGGAAACCTCATGGTGCACACAGGACGTGTAGTAATGCAGGGCAGCTGCTGTCAGTCAGTACAGAGCTCCAAAGCGTAAGATAATTGCTCATTAAACTACAGTGTCACGTCTTTGTTTTTATGCTTCTGAGGGCGCACTCACACTGTCTGTCCGTACCATGCCCCATGCTTTAGGGTACTTGTCCCCCCTCCCTCTCCCACCGCGGGCCAGGCCCGTTTGTACTCACACTGCCTGGGCCTCACGCGAATGCTTCTTACCTGTCCATACGTCATCACGCCGTAACGCGTCACACGCATTGATTGACGTTATCGCGATGCGTTGCTTTGTTTACAAATCTTTCCATTCCTTTCTTGTCCGACTGTTTTTGAATATTTTCAAGTAAACACTCCACCTTCGCATCACAGCAACGTGAACCTTTCGCCGCCATTGTTTTAAATGTCTGCGCATAGTCCATCCTTCTTTTTTTCTATGTCCGAACAGGCACACATAAAATGACGTCAGAGCCGTAGGCCTCGTGCTCGTACATGTGCAAACGCTTGTGCTCGTACATGTGTAAACGCGCTTACAAAAGCCCACCTCTCCCAAACGGGCCGTGGCCGGCAAGCTGGCCGCAGCTAGGCGCGGCGTGGTTGCACTCACACTGGTCAAACGAACTAGGCTTTACCCGCGGAACCTGTTTGGGCAGGATACAGATGGACAGTGTGAGTGCGCCCTAAAATAAAGAAGACCTCTTGTTCATATCACAGCTTATGAAAAGCGCATTTCCAAATCTTATTTCTATAAGATTTCTATTCTATTGCTTAAATATTTTTGAGACAGTTGAGATGGACACGAGCTCTAGTAGGATTCAGTCTTAAGCTAGTGAAGCCACTTATAGCTCCCAAGGTAGGGGTCTTACCACTACATCACCTCTGGGAAAAAGGTTGGGAGTATTTTCTGTCCTTTAGCACTTTAACAGCAAGCTTTTCGACTTCACGTCCATTCAGCGGTGGGCCGCTAATGCTGCCAGCCTCAGCCAGGAGAACAGTTAATCTCAGGTAAGCTTGCGCTGACTGAGTGGATGTACAAGCCTGGTCCAAATATCTGCCTTGTGGAAATAGCATCTGGCATACAATACCCCCCACTCTTTAACACTTTTCTAAAATAGGTGCATGTACAGTAAAGGCTGTTATGTAAAGAGAGCAGCCAGGAGTGTAGGCAGAGATATGTTGATTTCATGCTAACAGGAAGTGTTAATATCGATACAATGAGCACATTTAATACGATGGAGGATGGTATTTTACCGTTAACGGTTCGTCATCCTGTTTTGAAAATAAAGACTTTATTGAGAGCAAATTTCTTCCTTTTAAGTGAAACCTATCAAAGCCCGAGGGCAGACAAATACAAATCTGCTCAGTAGCACTTTTAGCAGAATTAGAGGAAGCAGGGATTTAGTGTATGCTTTAATGAAGCTAAAAGTATTGATATTTTTTTATGTCCTTTTTACAGGATGGAAAAACATGCATGGAACAGTCACTGAACTGAGATATGCCTCATAATATAAAGATAGCATTCATAGGCTCAGCTCATTTGGACTATAGAAATTTTTAACGGTTCAATTAAACAGCAGCACTAGGCACTTTGTCTAACTAGAAAACGGCAAGTTAGAATCCCAGCTATCTCCACTTTGAATCCTTGCCATAACCAGTAATGACGGTGGAGAGGCCCAACACGGGCTGTCACCACCAAAAAACGGAACATAGTCATGTTTTATTCCATTTTATTTCTGCAGCTGTACGTTGTAATTTCCATCCGGAGAGAGAGCCTTGCAGAGCCCATGATTTATTCATTATGGGGGTTTGAGTAGCGTAGACCAACGATGTGAGAATGAGCACCTTATTCAATGACTCCCATCTTTCAATACGGACAACATTTCTAGGTCATCCATTTGGAGCATCGGCATACTCCAGAATACAAGTAGTGCTTCTGAGAACAGAGGCCAGAGGATGTCAGACACTTTGAAGGACTCTTGGGAGACCAAACTAAAAGTAAAGGACTTTGCAGTAATAGATGAGCTCTAGAGATGTACAAGGGTTCGAATAGGATACAGCAACATAAAGCTTTATGATATGTAGAAATGAATTCCAGTACTAGCAATGAATTTTCACTTATTTGCAGTCTGCATCTCTGAAATCATATTCCTGAATCTTTTCCATATGTAGGGCTTGTCAGGCAGCTCGTTTTTTAACCGTCTTGAAAGTTTTGCTCATCAAAGCCCTCGTGGCAAATGTTTCTGGAGGTTCCTGTTTCGACATGAAAAGTCGTCCTGATTGATCGAGGCGATGTAGAACAAAAAGCGCTCTCCGCCAGGCACATTAAAAATGAATTTTCTCTGGGATTCAAAGGGCTGCGATGCGAGGGCAGAGGGAGATGAGAGCTGGTAACTGCTAGTTTGCCTCAGGAGCCCCTCTAGCAGCTAGTCCCAGCTGATCCATCCATCAGCCTTCAAGCCCACAGAGGTGAGTGACTGTTTGAAGGCTCTGCCGGCTACCTTATCCTGAGGCTTAACAATCCAATATTGGTTGTTGCCGAAGATAATTACTCTCCATTGATGGTGGAATACCCAAGGCCAGCTGCAGCCATTTGCATTGCCCAACACCACAGATCGATCAGGGAGGAAAAGCAGTTGGAAGCTGATAAGAGTGTTGCGATGGACTAGCATTTCTAGGAGGGATGTTATGCTCTCTGGCTTTTATTCTCCTACCCCCCCCCCCCCCACACACACACACACACGCACACACTTCCTCATCGTCTTTCAATGAAAAAGGTAAAGAATGGCTCCCACTGATAGAATCAGCAAGGACATTGCTGTCTTTATTCTTCCTCCAAAAGCATGCACATGTCACCTTGACATTCTTTATCTTCTTCGCAGTGCTGGCAGGATAAAATGTGCAAACTAGATCCTGTATTTGATACATGGTTGTTTATGGACCCACAGCTTTCATTTTCCTTTCTTCCGAGCTGTTTGGCAGATTGACGGGAGCAAAAACTACACTTTGCTGCTCTTGTCTGGAAAACATGAAAACAGAAGGCGCAGCCTTGTGTGGTCTTGTTGCTGATTTGTCTCCACCAGGGTATAATTTACACTAAGAAAAGAAGATGGAAATTGGAGAAGTGAGATTAGCAAGTAATTTATGGGCACTTAGCGGGGTGCCTGCAATAACAGCCTCTGATATGCATCACTGCAGCGTTGCATTGTGAGAGGACAACCATGTCACTTGCTCCAGAGTTATGGAGCCCACATACAGGACAACCAAACCCCACCAAATTACGCGTGAACACTGAAAGCGTTCGCAATAATCAGAGCTATCTCACTGCTTGGGATGTGAAACGGAAAATTAAAAACAAGTGGTGTCATTTTCCCTTGCAATAAAATTTCCATTCCTTTAACAAGATAAAAGTGAATTGTGCTCCGACTCAGAAAGTGTGAAAGACGTTTGGAGATGAATTTTTCATGCACATTGATAATTTAATACAGACTGGCAACAGTTTATTAACATTATATGACTTCTCTTACTCTCTGAAATGAATAACTACACAGTCTGTGGTACTTTGGAGGGAAACCATTACTCCCTCTTCAGATGGTCAAAGGTTGTTGCTGTCAAATAAAATACTAAAAGTCTGGTGGCCACACTAGGGTTTGTAGGTGAATATGATTTCATAATAACAATAGAAAAGGCATAAATTAAAACTGCACAAAACACACTGACCTCAACTACATTGACTACATGACTATGTTGTCTGACCTCTCAACAAGCTCTTGACCACATGGAAATTTGCATAAAATAACTAAGGTGAATAAGGTGACACTGAGCTGTTGGGTAAAATAGATCATGTCTGAGGCCAACAGTGGATCAGCACAAAGTGAACAATGATGTCCAAGGACTGGCTGAGAACAACTCAAACACCCAGGTAAACGGACATTCACTTCCGACACGCTGAGATAACAGACACAAAGATAAGTATTTGACTCTCCATTTCCTCTCGCATTAGAAAACAACAGATAACCGAGAGTGAACTTAAACTCAGCAGAAGTTCAGGTGCAACAACGGTTAAAGACATAAGGAGGAGAAAATGACAGAATATTTGTTACCATGAGAAACACAGAGTTGCCGGCACAGACTGGAGTGAGATTAAATATAGGGTTACCAGAGCAAAGACCTAATCCATTCAGAGACAAATGCAGGGTCTCTGAAGCACATTTGTTGTGCGGCCTGAGGTTTAACAACTGGCATTATAACTCCATTTCTCATCATTACCTCCCTGTACTATAGCACTGCAGAGATAGGGTCAGCCAGGGAAAAGAGCAGAGAGAGTGGGAGCAAGAAGGAGGGTGGCTATGAGAGATGTTGGAAGCTTACAGTACATTTATAAATCACTGTATGTATTTCCTGCAAATTCCAATTTCAGATTTTGATAGTATGTGTGCAACACTATGAATGTCTTTGTGTATTAAAGAGAAATAAATAAACTGGACAAGTGTGCGTGCATGATTGTGCACGCTGGATCACACGTCTCCATGGTCACCATATGTTTCCGCATTTCTCGTGGAGGATTGAATGTGGGCACCCAAGTGCTCCCAGCAGTAAGTCCGCGTAGTGTCAGATATGGAAATCCACCAGCATTCATGAATGATACAAGGCCTGCTCTTTAGCCCCACACGTCAAAGGATTTGCCAGGGTGGATGAGGCAGATGCTTTGACAGATTTAAGGGAGCTGGGGGAGGGTCTTTTGGATTCCCAGTGCGTTGCGCGCTAACTCTCTAGTGCTACAGAAGTGTATAATAAGACCCCTTGAGGAAAAGTGTTAAGAAAAAAAGAAGCACCCAGGCTTTAAAAAAAGGACAAAAACAACAAAATCTGATTGCATTCAAGGCCTTATTAACATATCCTTTCACCAGCAGAGGATGCCACTGGTTTTAATTCAGTCAGACACAGCTGCTGGGGCCCCGCATTTTCTATTTTGACTCTATGATTTAATCAATTATGGCTCTAAAACTATGGCTTAATTAACTCCATGCACAGGCGGCTGCTTTTCACAGGAGCCATTCAGGAAAACAGGAAAACAAAATGGCTGCCGGCTTCCCTCATGCTCAAAATAAAGGCTAAGATGGTGGTGGGTAGATTAACTATGCCCTGTGCAGTTTATTGATTCACTGTTTTGTCTCATAGGGGATGTGGTACAGGAACATTTTGCTCTCCGTTCTGTGCATAGCCTATTCCTTCCTCGAAAAAGAGACATGCTGCAGGTTTCTCTGGATAGCTGTGACCTTGGCCCATTTTCTGACTTCTAGAGCATTGATTCTAATAAAGACGGATGGTTGATAAAGTTAACGAGTGTTATAATGTCATTACAAGATGTTGTTTTCAACATATTAATAGTGCATTTGGATTGCTGCCCAATAATTCTGTTTCAGTTACTTTTCTCATGATGGAATCCATGAAGCAGCCTAGTTTCTGAATGTGGCATAGAGTAGACAACACAAGGAGAAGCTGAGTAATCTAATATAAACTCAAGTCAGGGCAGGAAACGAGCCTCCCATCAAATGGTCAAAAAAATCCCCCTTGCAAAACACAAATTAACAGCAAGAAAATGAGTTCAAATTAAGTTAGGAATATCACATTATCATCCAAAATAAAATGTCCAACAGTAGATTTTAAATTCAATTATGGACTAAGACGCCAGCTGTTTACACTGATCTCTTCACTGAACTGGTGGCAAACTTCATAGTCGCTTAAAACTCCAGTCGACTTGGGAAACCAAAGGCAAACAAACCACAAGTCAGCTAATTGCAGTCAGGTGAACAGAGGACACAAACAGCGCCAAACCAAGAGCCGAAGATGGAACCAATGTTACAACTTCAAAGAAGCTTGGCTGGAATATAGCAGCCATTTCACAAGCAATGAGTGTGTGACACCACACGCATGAACCTTTTCTACTTCAATCAACCAACAAACCAAGCTTGTGAATCCCTCTTTTCATCACGCCACTCTTCATACACTACCCTTTTTGTACTGCTATTTGGCATTTCAGTGAAGAATACTCCCTTTATACTGGGAGCATGAGGGGTTTCAGAAACATCATCACCAGCTAATGACAAATCAATGATGAAGAGACCTAGAAAATTACTGAAATTAGATTTCAGCCATTTACAGCACATCAACAGAAAATTGACTTTATTCAATCACATCTCTTTATTGTATAACGTACAGTCCAACTGAGGCCATGCTTAAGGCCATGGTATTACTCAATATTGGGTTTGTATGGGAGGATTTGGGGGAATACAATAAGACATGAAACACATTTTATTGCTAGCCTGGTTATCAAACCTCAACCAGTGTGGAGATAAGTTACCGCAAATGAGTTAAGACATTACCACCAGTCAGATGCTTTCCATTTAAGCCCATAATTGTGTGTGTCAGTAGTAAATCCCTTATTCTTAGCCAGGAGACCCTTGCCCTCCAAACTAATGGCTTCCACATCAGAGGTTAAGGTTCTCAACCTGAATATCTTAACCTATAAAGAACCTTAGAAGAAAATGTCTTCTCAGCAATTCTTGGTAAAAGCCCATTTTCTCTCTCTTGCGCCCACCAAATTGATAAAGTTTTAATTCATTTTGATGAAGATGTCTGCTAATCTGCAGGGCCTTTGTGCATGTAATATGGATTAGGCACTTTAGCTCGGGGAGCTCAGTCATGATGCCAGAAAAGCCACTTTGCTCCACAGCTCCTTCATTCATTCTGGCCACAGGCCTGCTGTGACTTCTAACCCTGACTTCCCTCGGGATATTACAAGCACGACCAGTCCTTCCATTCGCCCCAAGTGAGCTGCCCTTGCCCTCTTCATGCCGGACCCCAGCAGGGATTGGGGGGTTGATAGAAGACTGCAACGGCCTTCTTTGCTAATTACACCAATACAGCTCCAGAAACAGAAGCTGAGAGCCTTTGACATCAGTTTCATATTGGTCTTTTGTTCCTTTGTTCCATTGTGCCTTTGTAGACTGGCTGCAGGGATGTCGATCATAACTTCCTGCTTCCCAGAGCTTCATTCGATGCACTGAAAAGTGACCAGGGGCATAAAGCCCACCATTTCAAACTCAAAGAATGCCACCGTGTTTGGTGTTCAAATATGAAATGAATGTAATTTATTTGAACGTACTATTTCCTTTTCCTCACACATAGGCAGGACACTATAATGCAGCTCTGTCCAGTAAGACTTTCCACTTAACAGGTTATCTAAATTCAATAACACAGAAATCCCCACACTAAGTACATGCATGCTGCGCTGCATTAGAGAGAGGTGCCGCACACAGAAAACATCTCACTGTGCAACTAAAGAAAATAAAATAGTTGGTCCAATAAAGAATAGATCAATAAAATCACTATAAAAAAAGAAAATTAAATCTAACCACCGTGACTGCATTAAAAGCACAACATCTTTGGTTGGGCTTCAAAATACTTAAGAGTGCCAGATGGGATCTACTTTTCCATCCAACTTAAAGCTCTTTACTATTCTCGGACTGAGAGCCTGTTTAATTCGAGAAAGCCTCATACATTCCTGGGATTCCCGCAATGGCTGATTCATTAAACAAAACCTTCAGATATCAGGATGTCTCATGGCTCATCATGAGACCTCTATCAGGGAAGCCTTTTTGGTTTGCAAATGTGTTCCGACTGGTAAAATCACTTAAACAGTATGGATAGTGTACTTATTATAGCCTGCAGATGTTCACAGAGGTAAGCTGTTTACTACCTCAAAAGTCTACAAAATGTGGACTTCCTCGCTCTAACAGTATGTATTTCAGCAATAAAAAAGGTTGTTTATATAGCAATCAAGCCACGAGCTGGAAAGCAGGGGAAAGATTGCAGAAGGGGGGAGGGAATTGACTCAACTCAAAACCACTCGATCCCCCTTTAATAGAAAGCAGAACGATGGCAGCTGACTGGGGTTCCATCGTAAAGGCAAACAAGCATTAACTGGGATGTTTTAAAGGCAACAACAGAGGGTTTTTATTTAATGTCTTAAAGCTTTAATTGGCGCCTCTGTTATTTCCTCTTCAAGGGACCGAGGGTAACAGTAAACCCAGTGTCAAGGAGGAGGGCCTCACTGGCTGTGGCGACCCAGTAACTGGCTGCCCTCATTGGGCCTCTACATCTGTGATCTTTACCAGTTGAGCTCAAGAGGCTACACTCCCCTGGCCCTAAGCTGCCAACAAGGCAGGCCTGGGAGCCTAATCGGCCTGGAAGGGCCCTGTCAACCACTCAGCCTCAGGGTCACATATGGAAGTGACTAGAGCTGTTGTAAGTCACCTGGGGATATTCATAAAGCTCTCGACTGTTTCCTTAAGCTAATAATTGAAGAGAGCCACCTCTTTCCGTGAGTTGTGTCTGGCGATATTATGGCACCAATTTCGCACTTTCCACTTGCTGTTTTTCTGCCCCCCGCTAAACAGGAAGTAGGTATCTAAGGTAATAGTGGTATCTTAATTGCTCTCTAACCAGCCACAGGTTTAAGTCCCCTGGAGAGTAATTTGAGCTGCAGAGGGAAGCTAGCTTTTGAGTTCAAGAAAATGTAAACCACCACCTCATGCAAAGGTTGGAAATATGGATGTCAAAGCAAAGATGTCTCTCCCGGCACTGGCCTGATACATCACAACAACATTTCAGTCAATTAACTTTATGTACAGTTAACTGTGTGTGTGTGATTCTCTCTCTCTCTCTCTCTCTCTCTCTCTCTCTCTCTCTCTCTCTCTCTCTCTCCCTCTCTCCCTCTCTCCCTCTCTCTCTCTCTCTCTCTCGTCTTCCCTGTTTTAATGTGCCGAGGGTGGGATTCAGTAGACAGACCGTAGAGCCAGTAAATCTGATACTCTCCTGGAGGAGAACAAGTGCTCCTTTATGCGAACGGTTTACAGCTCCATATGTATTTTCGATTCAGATTTATTTAGTGAGGGGCTCGGTAAGACCCCTGAGGGATCCATAAGCCTTAGTGCTCCATCTCCACCTCTCTTGTTAGATTTACGTCCTACAACAACACAAACAAAACTCTTGTATCTCCCCAAGGAACCCAGCTGTGAATCACAGTAGCATCTATCTTAGCTGGATACGCAAAAGAGGGAGAGAGAGACAAAAACTTCAGCTAAAATCACTCTGTCTTGGCTTAACAAAGTAGGAGGGGATACACGAGTTGGAAGGAGGTGGGAATCACTGTAAAATGGGTAGATAGCTTTATGGTGGCAACACATGCTAGCCAGTCCATAATCATTTTGAGAGGAGACACAATTGAGGAGGTTCGGCCAAGTGAGGCTAAGTGGGATTGATGGAGCAAAGCTCAGGCTCAGGTCTACGGTGAATACTGAGCTCCAGCCTGGGCTCACATACAACATGATCTGGGCTTTACACAGTCAAAGCCCTCCATCCTTCCTTGCATTGTCTTGTCTGACATGTTGAAGGATGTGAGGGAGTCGGGTGCAGACAAAGGCCTCTCCCGGCTGGCCCATTAGCCGGAGAGAGCGATGTCCAGAGCGTTGGAGCATGTCCCCTGCTCTCGGTTGGGGGCTGTTTTATTAATGAGCCAATCGAATGAGTGCAGGCTGGGGCTGGTCACTGCTGACTGTAGGAAGCACCTTGGGCGGCCAGCCTGGTGAGTGAGTGTGGCTCGGAGTCAGAGGACCGATACCTGCAGGGGCCCCAGCCAGTAATGTACTCCCTGGCGGGCCTCAGTGGAGGCACATTTGACAAATGGACTCCTTTAGCAGAGCTATGCCGGGGGGATCTGGGCTCTGGTGTTGGCTCATGGCTGGTTTACCTGCCCACCGCTATGCTCGCTTCTTCATCTGCACTGCCTCCCCTGAGCTCAGACAGCTACTGACTGATAATGAGGCCATGTACACATGGATGGATGGGCCAGGCTACCAAAAGACACACAAACGTGCAAGCACACATACATACACACAGACACGGAGGCTGACTGTGCTGAGATAGGCAGGGTTGGTGGGCTTACAGCATGTTTTTAATAGCATTGTGCAGTTGGAACTGCTACTATGATGTCTGTGACGGATTACACAGGAAACTAGCAAAGAAACATGTGCACTATCTTTGGAAAAATAGAAGGTTAACGTACCATGCCTTGGTCTAGTCAATATTTAGATAACTGTTTGATTAAGCGAAACAACAATCGTTTTAAGATTTGATTTGGCTTTTAGGAAACATTTTAAGATTGTTATGACAGTTAATTTACTTCTGAATTCCATGTGTCATATCTAAATCAGACAGAGACAGGAAGCCAGTGCTTTGGCATTTAGAGCACACTCCTTTTCCACGGATTAAACTTTTGTTGACATTTATCAAACACAAAAAAAATCTAATCTCTAACGGACTCTTTTTTTTTTTGGGCAAACAATCTCTTGTTTTCTAGTGCACTGGCAGATGCTGATGTGGGAGACAAGCGTTGCGACAGATCTGGATGTGTGTAAACAAGGAGCTGAATGCATTTGTGTTTTCTTCATGCGGTGCAGGATTGTGACAAATTCCAGAGCAAGTCTCTAGTGAGTCCCACTGCTTTGGTGTCAGCACCGAGCGGCTGTCTGCGCGTGATGGAGCCGAGAAGCGCTGAGCACCGCAGCCTCCCTTGGGATGCGTGCCGAACAAGATGTCGCCTGTCAAGCGGGGAACATTTGAAAATAAATAACATCAATGATGATTTCAGTTTACTTGTCACGAGCGTGTGCGCTTTGAGAAGTGATGCCATCACTCTGCCGGGGATGCAATCACTCCTTATTCCCTTCCCCCTCTCTTCTGAGACGGGCCTCGGCTGCCAGACGCACTCCATTTCCTATTCAGATTCAACATCAATCTGTTGGAGGCTCCAGATATCAGTCTTAAGCTGCTCGATGAGATGCGTGCAGGGATAATTCATTAGAGCCACAATAATAATAACGGTGGATTACTTTGAACATTTGAATGGGCAAAGAAGGTTGCTTAAATTACCTTGGTTAACCTGAATGCATATGAAAGATTATGATTATACGTGCTCTATTATAGACAAAACAAAACAGTTTCCATTTCTTGCAGCAATACAGATGTCTTTATGCACTTTGGGAATTCATATCCCTATAATCTATGCTATATTGAATTGTTAAGGTACATTCATAGTCCCATTGCCGCCATCTAAACTGTCAAAGGACAAGACCAATAGTTACTGATTTCAGAACAATTCCAATAATAATTTATTGACCTTGACCGGAAATCAGTTTGTCCAATAACTCAAAGCAAAAAGACAGGTGAGACCATTCATGACCCGAGTGTGTGTGTGTGTGTGTGTGTGTGTGCGCGTGTATATGTATGCACTCATTTGGAATCGTCACACTGGAAAGAAGCCTAGCAGGGGAGCCTGAACCGATTGGAGTCTCAAAAAAGACCAGAGAGCACTTGTAACACAAAGAGTTTCATCTCAGCTCCTTAAGGAGAACCATCTGTTGTAAGGCAGCCTTTCTCTCGCTCTCTTTCCGTAGCTCTACAGTCGATCGTAGGTCAGGAGCAGGAAAACAAATGTGCACTGTGCACATGTGTCTGTCTGTCTGCCATTCCTCCAGCCAGAGATTACATATCAGAATGTTCTTTTGGCAGTACCGCAGAAGAGAGCGGGGGAGAAAAAAAAGGTCCCCGAGGTATGAGAAAAGATCTGACTTCCTTAGAAAGGCATCATAAATTGTTTGCAGAATGTTAGTCTCTTGAAGACGGGGGCTCATCTCAAGTGGATTGAAACTGTGAGGAGGGGAGAAAATACAGAGCACTTGATGAGGTGAAGGAAAATGTGGGGAACTAAAAGATGTATAGTTTAAGCATCTGGGTTTGGCGGACATGTAGAGGGGACGTCTGTAGTCACTTGTCCTGACTCCCTCTTGATGTTTGGAGGGATTGCTGGCACTGTCAAGGCCAGCAATCCCACCTGCCCATGACCATTCTGGCAACACACACACCGGACAGGAGGAGCTAAAGGGAGGTCAGGGTTATCTGTGTCCGTAGCTGGACAGGGAGCACAGACATGCATTTGTAGCCGTCAGCATGTAAGTGTGTGCCACGGTCTTTCATCACCCCACAACCCCCCTCTACGTCATCCTATTTCCTGGCTGGCCTGCACAAAGTGAATCAACCTCTTGCTGTGCACCTCACAGCCACAGGCCTCTAATGCATCTATGTGTTTCCCTCCCACTCAGCACATACAGTGTCTGCCTTTGATTTGAGTATGGTTTGAGGGCTGATCGATCACAGAGGCCCCTAATCAGGAACAGGAAGGAGGGACGAATAAAATCATACATCATGGCTCACTGGCTGCTGGCCTTGTGCTATTCTCTCTGCTGTGCTTCTTTTCCCTTTCCCCTGCCATTCTCATGACTGTGTTTGATGTGTAGAAACAACCAGAAGCACTGAGAAGCAACTCTCTGCATTAAGGGAGAAAAGTGGGGTGGGTGTCAAAAACGAAGCACCCAGGAACTGTCAAAAAAAAACAAGGTGCAAGAAAGAAAAGATGAAAGGAAAATGTACAAATGCTCCTCATATTAATCATGTGGTCCCGTTTAAGAATTTTCTCAAACAAATATGTCACCTTATTTTGACCTGCTGGAGTGAGATCTTTGGGAGGACCACTGTACATTTGAGAAAACTTGAAAACACTAGTGACATTCATCCTTCCCAGTTTTATCAGTCAGATGAAAGGAATTTGAGATAAATGAAGGAAGTCTGATCTGTCGCTCTCTTCATAATAAAAACGCCCAATGATAGAAAGAAGCTATCAAATGTAACATGACTTGTGCGACAGACCCTGCTTCCCCAAGGTAGCTCACCTTGGAGAGATAAAGCATGATCCAAGCAGAGGGCTTAAGGTGTTGGCGACCAAAAAAAGAAAGGGTTAAACAAGGGGAAAGAGCGAGTGAGAGGAGTGAAAGAAAAGAGAGTAGCAGTGAGTATATGGAGCAGAAACCCAGAAGCCCTCCTGTCATTTGTGGCCTGGCGTAGCGTTTTATCTATGCCTCCTCAGATGGAGTCATGTCGAGAGTGGAGAGCGGGAAAGAGGGTTAATGAGCAGCATTGACTGCTATCAGCCTCAACAGTGCCCAGGCCCCTGGCCTTTATAAAATAATCATATCCTTTCACCCTAATTAAAAGGCAATGCTTTTACCTGGAGGGTGACCCCCCTGAACCTGCCTCCTCTCTCTCTTTAACAACCAACCCCCCTCTCTCCTCACTTTCAATCGGTCCATCTAGTGGTTCCTTTTCCTGTCAGTGAGATCCCAAGAGAACAGTGAGCTGGAAATGGAGTAATTTATATATCCCCGCAAAAATTAAAAGAAAAACATTCTTACTAGTGACAGAGAAGCAGAGTAGATAAAGCCTTTGGAAACGTCTGTCTCATCAGTCCCACCGCCCTGTTCGATGATGCTCACCGGCTGTGGGATTAATTGACTCTGTTCTGTGGTACTGGGGACTCAATGCTAATTTGGAAGGCCGTCCTGTTGGATTACCAAAGAGAGCAGAGAAGCGAGGCCCTGTATCCCTGAATTCCCCTTCATCATGCTCTATCTCTTCCCCCTTCAAAGTACGATGCAACAAAATAGCCACAGCAGGCATTATTAATGAACTAGAATGGGCGAAGAGGGAGGAGCTCATTTCTTATTTATGAGACGCTAACCAACTGGCAACCTCCCTGACAGTCCTATTAATGATCTTTAGTGGCCCTCAGGCCATTGCATCTCCCGCTCTCTCTTTCCCACTACCTGTCTCCCACCCCTACTGACATCCTCTAACCTGCCTCCCCCTCTTTGGGATCCGCCCATATCGGCCTTCGTCTCTTAACATCAGCAGGATTGAAGCAGCGATGGGAGTGGAGGGGTAGGGATGGGAGGTGTAGCAGGTCTGTAATTTGTGCAGGGGATTTAGACATTACAGGGGGAAAAAGGGCTCTCTTGGGACCAGGCAGTTGATCAGCCGTGGCCCCGGTGGAGCAAGCCAGACAAATAACAAATGACAGCTCTGTGATTAAATCAAACCTTCTACTTTAAGTGTTGAAGTATCTGCCTGTCACTAACAATCTAGGGCTTGTTAAAGCTCCCCTCCCTTCCTCCCCCCACTTAAGAGCCCTGCCTCCTGCTGCGGAGTCCCATCAAGCTCCCATCCCCTCCTCATCCTCAAGACTATCCCCCCACACACTACCTTCCTCTACCCCCAAAACACATCAATCAAAGAGCTCCCTCTGGACACCCTCCCACCTCCTCCCTCTTTACTCCTGGCTAGCCATCTACTCTCAGGAGAATGTATGATGTGACACACAAACACACACACACACACACACACACACACACACACACACACACACACACACACACACACACACACACACACACACACACACACACACTGTATATGTGAAAAAAAATCTCAATACCGATAAAAGGAGTGGTTTACTATAACATTAAGAAACTCATGCAAAATGGATATGACGGTTAATGCATTGGAATAAAATAATGAAATTATCACTATATATTTGAATCCACAGTAGGGCTGTACTGCACCACTGAGAGCCATACAATGCCAACGAATATAGTATGGTTATAGTTCAATAGCAACATCTTATACTAGCTCATAATGGCTTTTTTATCGACAAACCAACGAGAATATTCATCAGTCTAAGTGCTCATTAGGGACAACCAGTAAAACAATGCTTGATTCAAAATATTTTCCTATAATTATTGGGATATACTTCAGTAATTTTTAATGATACTGAACTCATGAGCTACTGTACCTTCAGTTGCCTGGCTTTGAACTAAGCTGCATCAATGAGTTTTCTGTTCTTATTCCTAGACTTGCTAGATTTGCCTTTTGCTGAGAAATTGTTGTTTGGACAGAGGAGAACCGGTCCAGAGTGCACTTCAGTGATGAGAGTAAGTTCAATTTATTTGGATCGGATGGGAAACATTATGTTCGGCGTAGGACTGGGGAAAGACTGAACCCAAAGTGTGTAAAGAATTCAGTTAAATTTGGAGGAGGAAGTGTCATGGCTTTGGGGATGTTTTCTGCAGCAGGAGTTGGGCCTCTTGTACAGCTACATGGGCGGGTGAATGCAAATGTTTATGTGAACCTCATCAGCAACATTCAATACCTTCACTGCATTTGTCTCCCAATCAGCTGCAATTTTCATACAAGGCAATGCCCCCTGTCACACTGCAAAACAGGTTACGCAGTTCCTTGAAGCTAAGAATATTGAAACAATGAAATGGGCAGCCCAGAGTCCAGATCTAAACCCCATAGAGAATCTCTGTAAAATCCTTGGCAACATAGTAATGTCTAAGAAACCCACTACAGATACTGAACTGTGGAAGAGACTGAAGAAGAATGGACCAAGATCACACCAGAGCAGTGTAAGAAGCTAGTGATGTCCTGTGGGCGCAGATGTGCTGAAGTCATTCAAAGCAAGGGCCTCTACACCGATTCTATTCATTTTTGAAACCTATAGCCCTAAGATAACATTGTTGAAGTCTTCTCTTCTGACACAATGGTTACTGTTTTTTTTTTCACAAAATAAAGATTTTTGTTAAAGTGCCTTGGCTATTTAAAAACATGCTATACAGCAGTGGTATAGCCACAGCAGATATTCTATCAAATTCTGTACAGTAAAAAAATACGTTGTTCAGAATAAATCAAGTATTAATAATTTGTTCTCTAATTTTGATCTCCAGTGTATATCCTTCAGCGTTAATTGTGCCCTCACAAATGTGCAGGTTACCCATGCCATGTGCACTAATGCACCCCCATATCATTACAGATGCTGGGTTTTGAACTCTGATAACAAGCCGGTTGGTCCCTCCCATTGATTGAAAAGAATTTCAAATTTTTACTCGTCAGACCACAGGACAGTTTTCCACTCTGCACTCAGTTCATCTTAAATGAGCTCGGGCTCAGAGAAGGCTGCAGCTTTTTTGGATCTGGTTTTACATGGTTTCTTCTTTTTATTTTCTTTTTTCAACTGTCATTTGTGGATATAGTGACAAACTGTGTTCACAGATGATGGTTTTTGGAAGTGTTCCTGAGCCCACCAGTGAGGTCCACGACAGAATCCTGTCAGTTTTTAATGCAGTGCTGTCTGAGAGCCCAAAGATTACCAACATCCAAAATTGGTTTTCTGCCTTGTCCCTTGTATACAGAGAGTTCTTCAAATTCTCTGAATATATTAATCATATTTTGTATTGTAGATGATGAAATTCCCCAATTATTTGCAATTTCCAATATTATTCTTATACTGTTTGACTACTGCCACCATAGTATTTCCTAGACTGGTGAACCCCTCTCCTGTTTAAATTGTGAATCCTGATTTTTAATCATTTAAAGCTCATTTCGATCAATTGTCGGCTTACTGTAGATTTGTACCCTTGCCTAAAAAGAAGTTTATACTGTTGTATTGGTTTGTAGATTTGAGTCAGTAATACTGATTTGCCACTCAATCCACCTGATGACAGATAATTAACTTTGGCATAATAGTCATTATATATTTCGAACAATTCTACACTTGCTATCTATGGAAAACGCTTAACATGACTTGATTATTCTTTGTGTTCAATATACTTCAGTATCACAGGATTGTGTATCCTTCCAAAAATAATTACAACATAATTTATAATTTTATTTCTTAATATCAATATTGCAATCCTGATCTTTATATGAATCAAACCTAAAAGATAAAAAAGGGAACGCTTAAGTCGGGCTAAATGCTTTTAAGTGACCAGCTGGTTTGAGGGAGCACTGGCGTTTTGGGTCCACGTCCTCCATGCTGTTTTACTGCACAACCTGTTGTTGAGTCTAAACAGTCTCTGATAACATTAAAACACTGCATGATGCTCTGCTCTCCTATGCATGTCTGTAGCCTTTTCGCACAACATTAACATAGTTACGCCTCACAGTCATAAAAGCTGCTTGCACCGGGGACCAACACGCTCGGAGTCAAACTGGGGCCATTGGGAGGAGGGGTTGGTGCACCGCAACATTTATGATTTTCATCAAACTCAGCTTTGCCATCTCTACTGCCCTAACTGTATCAGCAGGTTTTATTGTCTGCTGGGGTAAATGGAGATGGCATTAACCCCTGTGGTGGGCCCTTATACCCTTAATAGTGAAGTCAACAGTCCCTGGAATAGCAACATTTACAACAATTGCCATAACTGGCCAGAACGAATGAGGAACAGGAAGAGCTGGGTAAGGGGAGTTAGCTGACCTTATAAAACGTCTGACTGCTTAGCTGCTCTGCTGCACGTTGGGCAGGCTGTTGATGTCTGAACGGTGACATGATTTAAGGCTAAATTAGTATTCATCACACCAGTCACAAGCCATTAATCTAATATCCCCAACATGAAATGATATGCAAATTGTTGCCCATTGTAATGCTGTGCCATGCGTCAGTGCTTCAAAATGGCCACTGCTGCATCTGCATTACAAGTTCTGCACGGAAGAAATATAGGTGCCCTGCCTTGCCTCCATTTAAATGTGGCTTATCTCAAAATTGCATGTCATATATATGAATTTGATTTAGCAGCGGCTGATACGTTCTACATTAAGAACCAAACTGTATATTATGGCTGCCCAGAAGCAACTGTCATTGTGTGTCATTAACAAACGTGTAGGGTGGAGAATGTTGTTTACAAGTGGCATGCCAGTGTTTCAGTGTCGGACACTGCAGATCTGAAACATGTTTGTGTGATGGTTTGTAATTTGTTTATTAATAAAGACATTTCCAATAAGGCTAAAGGGATTCTGTTACATCAGAGAATGCGTTTTTCTTATGACCTTCATTCAGCACATTTTCTTGCTAAAAGCCTATTCGTCCGACAAGTGGAAATCAAATACAAAGCTTATTGCTTCTCTTACCTAAAAGTATGTAACTAATGGCTTATGTACTGTATGGATAGCACCATGCTTTTATTATGTACATTATACCGTATGTTGATTATGGCTATTCACAGAAAAAATGCTGTTGCTAAGCAATTATAGGCTTAGTTTATCCAAAATACTCTGAAAATATTGGCAGCCGTAAAGTGTGATTTGTGTGTCTGGTTTTTAAATGTGGCTAATGTTTCTAAACTCGCTTAATCGACAGAAAGAGAACAATGGGACCATTTCCAATGAAACTGGCCCACAGTATGTCAATCATTCACACCTGCTCCACAGCCCTGACATTTGCAAATTGCAGCACCTGGGTGCACAGAGCAGCCTCTAACCAGCCACTGTCACTCAGTGCGTTTGCATGCACATCAGTAACCCGAAAATGTCCTTACCCCGGTTAAGGGAGTTGAATGGGAAAATGACAGAGAAACTCGACCTCCGATACAGTAGGTGACGCTCTGCCAACATACAGCTGATCTGAATACAGCTTTTTTTTCTGGTTGACCTTTGTCAAAATCGCAAACGGCGACTTTTGGACAGAATTACGACCAAAGTAGTGATTTTACTTGCGGCTGCGGAGTCGTCCCTCGTTTTAAAGTTAACACTCTATTGTTGTTTTTTGTCACGTTGTTTTCAGCACTGTTGCTTTCTGGTTTATTCTATTTCCAGGTCAAAAGCCACCGCCGCGGAGAGGGGAGCATAAGCAGACGAGATATTTGTTGCACTCACAAGGTTTAAGCATTTCGATAGCCTCACTTCTAACTGGATGCTTTTTTAACATCTTTCCTCAAAACAGTAAGTCGTACAAAAAAAGTGTGGATTCTGGACTAAGCATTGTAGAAAACCTCCGTTTCAACTGATAAAGCTTTATACCAAAAGAAGAAGCACACGTTACTATTGGTATTCTATCTTATATTTGCCATATTCGCACTATATTCACTAAGCCAAGTAATTCTTGTATGTTTTTATCGACGTGCACATTGATTTGGCTGTACACAAAGTATTGATGTGCTAAAGATGAGTGCATACAGCCGACGGGTGAAATCAAAACAATGCATGGTCTCCAGAGGTTTGTCAATAACGTCAATATTGACCTCCATAATGATTAGAAATAGGCAGTGTTATACTATTGTTAATAATATTTGGACTTTGAGGTTTGACCTTCTCATCAGCACATGGACACTGTTTACCGAGATGTAAATCTTGCAAAACAAACACTATGCCTCGACAATGTTTTTTCACACCTCACCGTAGTAAATGGACACCAGAGGACAATTGTTTCTGGCAGCGTGCCTGGCTCTGGGGCTGCGACCGGGGTCTGAGCTGTGTCAGGGAATATGCCTGGTGACAGATGCTCCGGAGACGTGGGCCACGGCGGAGGTCCGGGGAGAGCAATTAGCACAAACGAAGCGCCTATGTCATTAGCTGGTCTTTATTAGCCTCAGTGATCAGTTCAGAGGCCATTAGTCTCCTGTGATCAGAGACCCCCCTGGTTGGCTTGGCCCATTACTGGTGTTTGTTATTGAACATGTACACTGATTCAAGGTGGTGAGACTCATGTATTGCTTTCCGGTCATTGAGATCAGAAATTAGTTACTGGTGCTCATTTAGGGTTATTATGGATGTGAAGCACTTTGATTAAATATCGAAGAGCAAAACAATATTTGGTGACATTTGAGATTTGCGAACAAATCATTTCAGCGTTGTAGTCTTACAGTAATACTTTAAATACTGTTAATTGATATTTTTGCCACAAGATACAGACATGATATACTGTATTAGCATTGAAGCAGCTGGAGAATGACTGCAACTGTAGCAGCACTTTCTCCCTATATATTGTATACGTGTGACATCCCAACTGTACAGAATCCTGGCAGCTTGTTAAACAGCACAGTTTATGTGTACGGGCTGTTTTCCATCAGCAGCTTTAATCC
Source organism: Echiichthys vipera (assembly GCF_963691815.1). NCBI lineage: Eukaryota > Metazoa > Chordata > Actinopteri > Perciformes > Trachinidae > Echiichthys > Echiichthys vipera. The sequence continues at coordinate 29,258,456 of NC_139829.1, read as the reverse complement.
ATCCACGCTGTTCTTTACAGTAACAGTAAAAATATCACACATTTGTCCAAAGAAGGTCAAAGGTGATGTCTGTGTGTAAAGAGATAAATGATTTTGCTGCTCAAGGGTCCTATTCAGTGTTTTGTCTTTGAATTATCTCCTGACTAACTGGCTTACTGCTCTGACCTGAATCAGATTATTCTTAATAGAAATAAGACAATGCTGAGGTCATAGTAGGGAGTCATACTATGAATGACTACTAAAGTAATCGTTGGTCACTGGCTTCTGTCCATCTGGTTCTGCTTTGCGTTATCTTTTTTCACAATTATGTAAGTGCCTTGTCTACTCAAATGTGTCTAACCTGGTGGGAATGGTAGTACAGAACGTTTTGCCCTGTACCTCATGTGATATCACTGGCTGGTGGGGGCTCTCCGGGACATCTCCTTGTACACTTCTCTGCTCTGTCCTGTGTTGCATAGTGGGAACGAGCTACCCTGCGTGTTGTTTGCCTGGCCCCTGAGAGACTTCCCTGCTAATGTTCCCCTCCTGTTTTACAGCAATACTTCCTGGAACAACCCCCCTACTAGTCATCAGATGCTACATTAAGGGAGCACTCTGAAGTCTTCCTCCACCACTAAGGGCCCCTGATAAATAACTTATGGGGGAGAGGATTCAAAACATCTCTCCTATTACTTGCCTCGATTCATTTTTTACAGTCCCTCGAGCCCCCCATCTGTCCTGCACTTCAAACGCATCTGAATGCTCTGAGATACTTTCCCTATGCTATCCTATGGGATCCATGTGAAGGTAGAGAAGGAGAGGAGGTAGGGATATGAAAGAATGGAAGAAAAGGAATATGACAGAGCCAGGAGCTTTGAGCGGTAGAATGTGCCGAAAGCATCTCTACCATCCCCTTCCTTCTCTGAATATTCTCCACGGAGGGGAAGAAAGAAAGCATTTGAAGGAGAAGGAGAGGAGGGAGGAAGGAGGGAAAGGTTTGTGGTTGAAGCATCATTGTCCGGCTCAGAGCTGCCACTCTCTGTCAAATTATAACACGTCCAACAACTCAGCTTTTTCTCATTTGCAATTACAAATTAGTCCATTAGGCTGTCGGCTGTCTGTCCCTTGTCTTCTCTGTGTTGGAAGGGATGTATGTGTGTGTGTGTGTAGACCCAGATGGGAGGGGATCTTTCCTGGGTAGAAGATGGCAATTTTTAGCCACATAACCAGACAAACAAGCAAACCAACAGTTGTAATTTGATGTGATGTCGACAGTAATTGTCTTTGATGCTGTGGGTAGGCGCGAGGTTGGAACAGGGACACGGTGGGTTGGCCTTGAAGTGGTAGTTATGGAATATAAATTGGGGATGTCTGTTTTCTGAAGGTATGAAAAAGAAAAAATCCAGGCAGCCGTTTTTCGAGGCTATCACGACAATGTTTTAGTCCACCACCCTATCGGCTCAAATGGATTTTAAATTAGCAGTGAGAGCATGGCTAACAACACATCTGAGCTCAAAGGAGCCCACTCTGGAAAGAAAAGCATACATGACATGTACAGATTTAGATGGTGTGAAGATGGCTTTCACTGATCCCTTTTTACTGAGACCATTATTTCTTCCCAGCTTTCAAATCAGGTCTATTCACATCTAAACCCAATTCAATTTAAGCTCAAGATCAAAGATATTCATGAGACCGATTTAGTGTTAAGTAAATAACTGACACTTATTCAAAAGGCGATGATCTGATTCAACTAAGACCACTATAAATCACATAAAATATAATTAGGCCTTTTCCCCTAATGAATCATCATGATTTCTATCCAATGTGTGCATTTATAAAGCCTAAAGGTATCACCTCTGAAAAGGAATTCATTACTGAACAAACGTCTGTCTTTCCACTTCTTATTAGGCTTGAAAGAACCTCTGATTATAGTATATTCTGATGCAGATTACTATTCATACAGTTCAAGCTTTAACTTAATAGTCGATTCACACGTAGTTCAACTGTTTCTCCCTTCTGGCCGTTATTGCAGCCAGTTACTAAATGTCAATGCCCAGATGACTATTTTTGCCTTGAACAGTACCCTGTGGATCTATGTGAATTAATAATGCTGGTCTCATTGTATCACTAGGAGAATAAAGCTAATGAAATCATGCAGGAATGCATTTGTTTAAGGGCTAACCTCTTGTTTTTGGCAGACAATAATGAGCATACTATGCGGAAACCCCCCTCCAACCTCCTTAGTCCATGTTGAGCTACTAACATTGCTTTCATCCCGCCAGTCCGAAAAAAAAGGACACAACCAAGTCTTTCAAAGGACAAATACGGAGCGGGGGGTTTTGGGGAGCCAGGGTGAACTTAACAAGCAGGGATCTTACAGATTTAAAGGTACTGCTAAAATTTTATGGAGGCATGTTTGGACGGGGTCCACGGTGAACAGCTTGGCCAGCTGAGCAACATCACAGTGGGACGCCTAATAAGCTCTGCGCAATTTTTCACCCCATATTTTATCAATAAAAAAGCAGTTTAAACAGCCTCCCCCCGAACCGCAGCCGCTGCACTGCCTGCCATCTGGAGCCCTCTTTCATTTTATAATCCAACTGTCATTAAAATGCTTCTTGGCAGTTTACAGCTCGTTCCCCCTGTGCAGATGTGGAAGCGATCTTCAGACGAGGCCCTCTGATCAAAGTGTTCACGGCTGTCAGACAGAACACTTACCACCCTCGGGCTACCTTCTAGTCCTATCCAGACTTAATGCCCCCCATTATTTATTTATTTCCACACTTCTCTATTTATCAGGTGCGCCACTCCCTGCAGAGCTAGGGTCAGCTCCAGAAGCTGGCAGTGGTTGCTTCGAGGTTACAGAAGCAGGCTTGGGACCAGGAGGTTGCAGGGTAGAAATCTTGTTAAAGGTGCTGTTAGGCAAAGCCTGTAAACTGGCTAAATGAACTGGTGGAGTTCGAATTAGCTTAAAGTAGATGGCTAGAACAACAAGAAGGCCAAGCCACTCAATCCAACCCTCCCATATTGTGGTAGTATTATTTTTGGTGGTTAGATGCAACTGGACTGAAAAGATTTTAAGATCCAGAATAAATAACACAGATTAAGATCAACTTTCAACTAAAAAACAGTCATTTATTTTCAATGCAAGGTCCATTACCTCAAGAAGGAATATATTATATCTCTTAATCGTACAAAGATTTCACCGACAGGGTATGATGAAACGGCACCACTTCACATTAGGGATGAGTCAACAAATGTGCTCAGACCGAAATTATGTCAACACAATGCAGGATTTCTGTCCTGCATGTGATTAAACTCATCTAATGTCAACCACACGCACACGCACACGCACACGCACACGCACACACACACACACACACACACACACACACACACACACACACACACACACACACACACACACACACACACACACACACACACACACACACACACACACACACACAGTAGGCCTGTATGGACAGCCTGAACCAATCAACTGGCATGCCAAAAGTAATGACAACAAATATTAGGCACCTAAAAACGGCTGACATACGGTATATCATTGCTATAAGTCACTAACGAGAGATAAATGTGAGCTTTGTAACCTAATAACATGAGCATTTCTGGCAGCAGACAAAGGTGATGGCAGTAGGTCAACCGGTTGGCAGTGTCTCTATATCATATCATGCTGTCCCATTCACTTCGTGCACATGCATGACTTGCAGGCTGCCCAGCGACCCGCAGCCTCCTCACTGATGTGGCGCGTTGCGCATGGCGTTAATGCTCCGACCGGGTGTTGATTGAGCTCCCCTAAAGCCAGTGACGCATGTTGCCTTTGCTTGGCAGCCGTCCCAGTGTAAGAACTGGGGCCATATTCCGCCTGTCAGAGCCATGTGTTCGCTCTCCTCAGAGCACAGCGGCTGATGCCACTCAACCACCACCCCCTTACCGCCCACCCCCTGGCATCTCTGTGGGCATCCCAGGCCTAGCAGGTCCGCACTAATGAAGTCAAATTAATTTAATGGATGCCCATGCCGCCTGCGTCTGGGGTTCTTGGCAGGGGGACAGTTCTAATGCTGGTCTCTGTCTGTGGCTCCAAAACCTCATTCATATCCAAGAGCTGCTGTACGTCTTCTGTGTGTTAGGACCAAACTGACAAGCATATCAGCCTCAGTTGTGCCAATGTTCCCTGCATGACTCAGAATTGATCTTCCATGCCCATAAAAATTTAAGTGGCAGGGAGAGTTCCACAGTTAACTTTGGAGAGAAACCAGGTGTGTCCACTAATTAAAGCCCACTGAAAAGGCAAAGGGAAAATGGCAAATGAACATGAGTGACAGCCATCGTTAATACCTGCTTCCCGCTGCCCCCTGAGCCTAAAAATCCCCCTGTTAACTTTTATGGAGCACCCTTTGATACAATAATTATTTTTTTCCCTGTAATCTTTCAGGCCCTGTACCTTTTCCCCTGGCTTGCGCAGATCAAAGCAGGCTAGTTTTGTGCATAAGGAACTGCAGTGGCTGGGGTTTCTGGCTTAATTGAAGGCAGCTGGCCCCTGTGTGTGTTTGGGCCTGATCTCAGCATGCTATCCGGGGTACTCGGCTTTCCACATTACATACACATTCGCCCACGGAAAGTTCCCTCCAGAGCCCAAGTGACGTGAGGGCCTGCAGGGCTTGAGGTCTGGCAGTTGCCAGCCCATCCACAGGCATCTGTGTGTTTAGATTGACTTGGAGATGCTCAAGTGGTTAGCAAAAGAAAGATGGAATATGTTTCTCTCAGTGGGTGGGAGAGAGGCTCAGACTCAGTGCTCACTTCCTTTACTGTCCATCATCACCATTATGAGGGCTGCAGATGATCCTCGCATAAAGATGCAAGACTGTAAAACTTGGCTTCAGTGGGAAATATTTGGGAAATGGAGACAGAATACAGAGCAGCAAGAAATAACAATGACCAGGGACTTCATGATTAATGTGTTTGGATTTTCGTTATAAAATTTCTACAAAAAAAATGAGACTAACTTACTACTTAGCAGACTAGCCTCTTTGTCTGCGAACGGAATTGAGGCACTCTAAACATTCTTTCGCAGCCACAGCGGACCTAAGCTCCATTTACTGATGTATTCCTGGCTAAGACGAAGTGACGCTTCTTTAGGGAAACATTATCCCTGATGGCACTGATTTCTAATAACAACAGGGAATTCTATATTTATCCCTGATTGCATATGCCATTTGTTGTGGAGGAAATGCAAGTCCTTTTGAATTAGGAAGTCTTGTGCGGAGAAGCCAAGGCTGGGACAGACATTAGTCTTGGTGCGCCAGCTCTAAACGCACACAAAGTCTGTCTTACATTTCCAGCCAGAAAAAATGTGTAAGTAATTACAGTCTAACCATGTTTATTGAATAAAAACCCACTTAGACATTATGTTTATGCACGATCAGAAACACTCAAATCTTACATCCACGTACACAAAAACATTCACGTCTTTTTTCCTCTTTCAACAGAACATCTGCACCCAATATGGAGTCAATTTTACTTTTATTACTCATGTGGAAAAATGTATACAGTGCTTGGATTGTTATTCAAACACAGGCCACTTGAAAAACAATGAATGCTGTAGTGTGCCATGGTGCTTTGGAGCACAGTGGACACACACTGAGCACAGAGTTAGCCAGTTTAGCTGCTGTTTAACACAACTGCATTGATGTTATTCCCTGGGCTGTGTGTTATGCTTTAGTTGCTATCAAGTGGATGTGCATTAACTGATGTAAAGGTGCATAATTCAAACATATTACACATAAAGTAACTTCAGGTTAAGCAGGTTTTATGTCTGATATTATGTTTTGCAATCAATTACTTTGAAAGGTAGATGAAGTTCTGCAACCAATAAAAGCTGTAGGCGTCTTATTGCACATGTCATCTTATTTTATGTTAAAGATCCCATATTGTAAAAAGTGAGATTTTCATGTCTTTTTTGATAATAAAGCAGTTAAAGGTGCTATTCAAATACTGTGAAATGATCAAAATACTATATCAACAGATAAAATGCACACAGCCTGTATTCAGAAACTGTGCCTTTAAACAAGCCGTCTGGACTTCTGTGTGGTTGTGATGTCACAACTTTACTATACTGTATATTGGTAGAAGGTGCTGGTAGAATGACGTTACAGTCATTCCCCTGCTGCAAAGACAGTGCAGAGACACCGAGTGCGCATATGTGGAAGACCCAAAAATACTGACCAATCAGAGCAGACTGGGCTTTTTCAGAAGTGGGGTCTAAAAGAGACAGGTGCTAAAACAGAGCATTTCAACCAGACGGTGAATACAGGTTTATTCAGACAGACAGTATGAGAAAAAGGATGTATTTTTGAACATTAAAGCATGTAAACAGTAGTCTAGTAGTAGTGCTAAATACATGTACGAACCTGAAAATAAATTAACTATGGGATGTCTAATGTTGCAAATAATCATGAACAAAAGGAACAAAATGTGAAAGTCCATTTGCATTACTAAAAATATCATTTTTTTTTACAGCGGAGCCATCAAAAAAATGTATGATTTTCTTCTCCACAGTACTAACAATGATCTACAGAAACATCCTGCATCAGTCAGATGTAAATTCGGCACCGCAGCTGGTGTAATATCTCACAACTTGTCTGGGTTGATATGGCATGCCATGCTTTCTCTATCACTGTATCATTGAACTGACGAGATCTCAAGCAGAAAATTGTGCAATCAAGCACTTCACCTGGCTGTCACTGGAAACTCTCCTATTACAGAACCAGGGCTCTCAGGTGGGAAAAATAGTGTTTAAGGAAAACCACCTCTAAAAAGGGATCTGGTTGAGGTGGAGGAAAAACACATAGCAAAACCTGCTGTTCATCGAGGCAACAATAAGTCCCTCAATAACAATGATCGCAAGCTGTTGAACATGGCTGAGTGGTGACAGGATTTTCTCAAAGCGTTAGCAGAGCACTGGCGTTTCAAAGACAGAGGGTAGGGTGTGTGTTATCATTTTAACCGAACAAAGGGATGACTATTTGTTCTATTAACACTCCCTGCCAAGACAAACAGTTTGACTGAGAGCAGGCAGTAAGTGAAAGAAGATTACAGTCTTCATGCCATGCTATGTTTTCACACCTCCCCTGCTCTGAGTGACTGCCGGGGGTTTTGCTTTCCACAACCCTTCTATTTGCATCTGCAATGCCAACATCATTGCTAACCTTTAAGAAAGAATCCGGACCGGGCTATTGAGTGCCACATCAATGACGCCACAGCCATGTTGACTGTCCCTGTATTGCTGTATGACATGCATTGCTAGTGACAAGCAGTCTTTGCTGATGTCAGATGGCTGTGTCTGTTGGCTGGCCCTGCAGAAGCTCCAAGTTTTTCTCTGTCATCACATCTCTTATTCCCAACATGCAGTGGGGCTGGGTTTCGACGCCGAGCGTGCCCTTACACTCACTTCCCTCCGAGCTTGCACACAAACACACGTCACATTCTGCCGAGACTAAAGGCGTCCTTCTTCGCTTCAGAGACAAATCCAAATGTGCTCCCTGATCACCGCATACTTGTGCACTAAATGCACAACAGATGTATGTCTTGACAAGCACAAAAAGAAGAAGAAAAAAAACATTAGCCGACAGAGCACACATGCTTTGGAGCTGACCAGGAATGAGAGCATGTTGCAAACAGCTCAATATAAATTAACCTGATAAATGCTTCCAGGTTCATTGTGAGAGGCGCAGAACATCATGATATGTTTATTTCTGGCCCATCTACAAAGCTAGAAGTCATCATCTAAAAAGATGATTATGACATAACCATATAAACAGGATGAGTAGAACAGACATTGAACTGTCTGCTGTGGTCATTTGACTAGATCGTGATAAAATGTTGATTGTTGTAAGTATTTACAACACACATCAGTGGGGCCGTAAAGCGTGTCATGCTCCCCAGTTTGATTATGACTTACCAATAGAAATATGAGGTAATTAAATCCAACAATTCTCGATTCATTTCTAGCAGCAACGAACATAGTGCACAAAAGACGCCTCTCCATGCTTCCTACTACTCCACTGCTCGTCACAAAATACCCGGAATGAGGCGGGTCTATCACAGAAACGCCCCTAATTTGCATGTGAGTCACCATTTAAGAGGGCGTGGCCCGAAACTTTCCGAGCGTGCCACATTGTACCCTAACCGTGCATTCACACCAAAAGCGATGGAGGCAATGAAAGCGTCGAGCTCCCATTCAAAATCAATGTAAATGACATGATGACAAGCAATGACGCTATCATTATCTATTGCCTCACTGCGTGTGTCGCTTGAAGTCGAAAAATTTTAACTTTTCAAGCGGCATCGCGTGGAGTTTTGCCGCGACAGCCAATCAGCGTAGCGATTGCGGTAAGCATCATCGAAGTTCTCCGTGAAACATCCAGGGGCTCATCAGGCTCACCAAAGCCGCCATTGTTGCAGTCCTTGGGGGAAACCAGACTTCCTATGGATATAATATAATGGATATAACTATGAACTGTGGGTGGCAGTGTCGTGCCTTTAGGCATCTAGTCTGCCGGAAACGGAGAGCGAGCAGCACCTGTACAGCTACAGAGGTTAAATCACTGACGGCCTGATCTTACTACGACACAACAGCTCTTTTAAGAACCACACACTTCCTCTGAGAGCCGATTTCTGTTCTTTTAAAAGCATTGAGACCCCTGTTAGCACTAGCATAACGTCCATTTAGCATAACAGCAGGGTAGGCTGAGCCGTGGGTTAGCTTCAGTTAGCTAGCCGCCTTGGCTACTACCTGCGATTGAAGCAATGATCAAAAATGTGACAAATATGAGCAACACATAACTCGCGTTCCAGGCGATTTGATTGCCTCCATTGCTTTTGGTATGAATGCACGGTCATGGAAACAGGCCTGATATGGAAGTTTATGCAGAAGTTAGCCCGCTACAACAGTCAAAACACACAAAAATCCTGCTATAATCATTTGAATTGAAATGTCTGTTCTACTCTCATTCTATTTCTATGGGCTCTAACTCTAATTTAAATCCTTAAATTTAGTAGAAGCCTTTCACTCCAACATTATTGAAATTAGGGGGTAATGGTTCATCTTACCCATTTATATGCTGTATTATCTTATTTCCCTGCCTTTTCTGTTTTGTTTGACTTTATGGCTCAGTCTAAAGGGAAAAACCATAGTGAATAGAAGAAGGGACTGAGTGAGAGCAAAAGGAGGGAGAGAGTAAGGGAGGGGTAGAAAGAGAAAGACAAAACCAAGAGGAGAAAAATGACATCTCCATATTAAGGCCTGTGTTGCCGGTGTCAGTTCTAATTTCACAGTGCCTGTGGGGAACTGAATGCAACCAGTCAGCTCTGGTCTCATCTTGATTCTCCTCCATTTTGAATCAGGGCCGGCGAATCCCAAGCTGTGGGGAAAGGAATATTACTGGCAAATTGGTTTTAGATTAAAGGAGGTGGCGAGGCATTCTGCTTTCTCAGCTCTTTCCCAGGTGCACTTAATCTAATTTCATTAAAGAGATGAGGACGGATGATCACTTGTGTCGCAACATTAAGCTGGTCCATTTTTCCCGTCCATAGGAAAATGTTAAGTTTGTCAGCGGCCTGGTGGGTGGCCTGTTTGTTATTGAATATGATGACTCTCTGAGACCAATCAGGATCTTGCAAAGCAGCGGGGGTTGGGGAGGGGTATGTAGGAGGGGGAACATACCTCCATGAATATATATTATTGCCTTTTCCCTTTTTCAAGATGGCGACAGAGAGGAAGGGGTAAGTAAATAAGTCAGTAAATAAAAAAGAGGAACCACCATGGGAGGATTAGAATTTAAAGAAAGGGGTGAGGCGCACGTTGGTGTTAACGGATATGTTTAAAATCCCCACAGCATGCTTTTTTTCCTCGTTGCGGGTGCACTGCTAACTTCACAGAGCACCTCCCCATACATCAGCTGGAATGATACCACTAGCTGACGAGCCATTACTGATAAGCCGGTAGAGACGCCCCAACGCGGTGATATGGCATTCATTCTGCACACAGCAGGAAGATAAGGGGGTAGAGAAGGAATTAATGTGTCAATCAGAGCTTGTGCGCTGCCCTGGCAGATGAGTACACCGGAGCCATAAAAGAGCTCATAGACAGGATGTGGTAATGGTCCTTGGAGACTCCCCCGGAGACAGATACACTTTCTGCTGAGTGACTGCTCGGCAAATAGGACCAAATAGAATTAGCCAACCCGGGTGTCCTCCGCTGTGGCTATGGTGATGCGGTGGTGTTAACGCACCTGACATGAGGCCGCTGTGTAAAGGGATGCAGAGAATATAAGCGGCTCATGCTAACGCTCCGCACACAGACAACCAGGCACTGTATTATTTGCAAAGGATAAAGAATATGGAGGAAATTGGAGAAGCCAGTGAAGATGGAAAAGTGGGGCCTAATGGAGATAGGATGACACTTCAGGAGAGTGCATGAACGAATTGAGAAAGGATAAATCCAGCTCTATTTCTTTCTCTGCCTCTTCAGTGAAAGAAAATGACCGTCTTGACTTGGAGTATCTCAGACATGTCAGAGGTTGACAGGATTGGCTGGTTGACAGATTACAGGTGGAGTAGGGAGGGGTGGGAGGGGATTTTAAACATTTACAGCAGCTGAAAGGACACTTTGAATAAGACCCGCTGTTAGGACTCTGATTGTGAAGTTTTTATAAAACCAAACCAAGCAAGTTAAAGCGGATTAATGTTACCAAATTGCTTGACCTAAGATAACTTTACCACAGTGAATGTTATAGCAGTAAACGAGTAATAAGCCACAAAGAAGACACATTTAACTACTGAAACATTTCTCACAAAGTTTCATCCTTAAACTGACCCTAATCAGGATGTGATACATCACACATCTTATTGACATTTTTGTCAAACACGGCCCTTGTGACATCTTGTTATCACCATTACACAAGCACAACCATTCATTCAACACATTTTTGTGAAGCACCAAACAGCAAACACGTGTTCTGGGGCATGTAAGTACATTTTAATCAGTCACAGAGACATTAAGTTAGTATCTGGATCAAGAATAAAGAATGAATGATGTGCCCAGTTTCATAGCAAGGCCTCACTTGCCAAGTGATTTATCCAACATGTGGTTAGTTCCTTCATGAGGATCTTCAGCATGGCTATGCCCAGGAACAATAAAGACTGTTTATTCTCCATAAGGAATGCTTAATTAAGTGGGTTTCCCCCCAGGGTGCAGAGAAAATGGAGGAAATTCAAGGTCAACGCTGTGTTTTAAAAAAAGAAATGAACACTGAATACTTCTCATTGTCAAACATCATATCTGGGACATCAGATGACAGACCTCCCAAGAAGAAATGCCAGTAATGAGAACACAATACCCAGATTCTGATTTATTGTTTCTTCAAGGCTTGGCCAATCTACATAAAGCTCCCAATCATCTCAACTGGAGGTGACCCGGCAATCTCAGAAGAATTCAAGTCTGACACGTTCTGGAGACACATCACTGCACGCCATCCCAAGCATTGCTTTGATAGAAGCGCGCTTCTCAAGGTGCAGCGATCTAAAACGACTTTGCTGTAGCAGCAACTCGTCAGTTTTATTCAAATACAGTGTAACTGATTGCACCCTGGGGGCACACCTGGAAGCAATATTCTAATTAAGTTAATCTGCAAAATCCTGACAATGTGGGTGTTCAGGTGGCTGGTAATCTGATGTGAAAGGAGTCTTTGTTTTCATTGGAAAGATACGGGAGGAGCTGGCACCTGTTTCAGCAAAACGTTGCAGAAAATTATCGCTGTCGAGTTATCCTGAGTACAGGCAATTACAAATGACAGTGTTTGTCTTTTTTTTCAATTCACTCAATTTTTACACCAGTGGTTTTTTTTTCTGCAGTCGGTGACGGCCTGTCAAAGTATGTTTTCCTCAGTCTTCTTCTCTCCTCAGCAATTTGCTACCCATGATTCACAACTCTCGTCAATTTGATTATGAAAATATGTGTTTCTGAGAAATGAAAAGGTCAGCGTTGCTTTAGCCTTTATCCAGATGTTCCTTTCTTCATGCACTCTTGGCAAAAACATCTACATTAACAATGTATTTTCAAAGATTCCACAACAGTGAAACCTGTCTTGGAGTTACGCTTTGGTTCATTCTCATGTCCTGTTGGCCGCAAATGAAAGCTTTTCTTTGTTCAATACCTCCGCTCCAGGGAATGGAACAGTAACATCATTAAAACAATGGAAAAATATCAACACTTACCTTTCGACGTCGTACTTAGATCATAAGGCTTCCAAATATAGGCCATGTGACTATGTTGGTGGGATGCTATGATGGGCGTGACAGGTACAGGTACAGGCTATTTAATGAAAGGTTTGAAACATTTACTGCTTTGCTATTGCTTTCATAACATAATGTAAGACTTAAAGGATGTATTTCTGAAGTCTGCTCTGATGTTACACTCTTTGTCCACGTAGGAATGAAAGCTTTTTGAGTTCTAATGTCGCTGTTACATCACATGATGCTTGCTGATGCAAAGCTAGTATTAGCTAGCAGCAATTCAGAAGGAATATTTAGGTATACATTTATTCTCCGGGTTAGTAATGCACAAATACAAAATCTAAATTGTTCTTAAGTGGCCCTCAAAGGATAAATTCCCATTTTGAAGTCTATTTTAAAGCAATACTGACATGCCCATTGAAGGAGTATATGGTTGTTGGTTACCTCTCTTTTCACCACCACATTCACCCCCACATAAAAAAAACAAGGTGTGAGACCAAGAGTTACAGGTTTAAAAGTGTGAATGAAAACTAAGAACCGAGACCAAATCTTGAACAAGGCATGAACAAGCCAGTAAAGCTTCATTAGAGTCAGATTTAATAATTTTATACATTAAAAATAAAATAGTTAGCAAGAAAGTTGATCTGTTTTTCTTGGCTTTACATTCACAATATTATTCTGTTGGCTACAGGATTCACATTAATGGTTTAGGTATCATGTTTAGAGAATAATACACAACCAGTCAATTAACATATAGTAACCTGCATTAAAATCGATCAATAAAATGTATTTTTATAGATTACATTTGTATCAATTGTTATGAACCAGCAAGCTAGAATACAATGTCATGCTATACTAATGACAAGTTTATTAGAAGAGAAAAGCTTGACCAGGCGAGGCTGCAGTCTGGCTCTTGACAGTGGACTTTGCAGTAATTGGTTCAAAACTCAACAATCAGATGGCTGAAAGCTTGGCAGCAACGTCTAATAGTCCACCATGTACTGAACTGTATCCGAGTCCACCTAAATTGGCTAAAATAAGTGCTGCCAAATATGGAGCTGTTTTCTTAACAGAGAGGCTGACACCTTACCAATGACATACTAACACTACTCAGTTTCTATGATATATGCATGTTTTCTCCCCTTTCCCTGCCTTTTCGTAGAAGTGTTATTTGGTATCCCAGTATAAAACTTTTATATGTCAAATGTCAAAATGTGTGACACTATTGAACTCAAGTCTCAAGTAAATGGTAGAGCAGGAAGGAAAACAAAATCCTGAAAAGGAAACACTCCCTTCTACTTTACTTCCCTCTCTGCCCCCTACAGTGCCAAGCAGCCGTACGGAGACTGACAGGCCTGCTACATTCCTCGGTCGCGTCTACTAGCTAGCACCCTTGGTTCCTTCTCGCTTCAATGAAGAGATAAAAGCCTATTGACTTACCAGGCTACAGTTAATGCAAATTGGGCCTACTATCAATGTATTATTTATAGGGAGAGCTGCAGACATTTCCACAGAACTGGGAGCTAAGCTTACAGGAGATTAGACATGCTATCTCATTCATTTACCAGGGAATAATTGCTAAACTGTGGGGGAATTAGAATGTGTGCGGTTCCCCAAAGGCGTTGTAACCAGGTGGCTGCCATCAGACAACCGCATCCAAGTCTGCGATAAACAAATACTCAGAAGTGAAAGTGATGGACTACACCAGTCAAATTGTCAAATGGTTGAAACTTGATGACATCACTGCTGCAATAACATGCGTTTTATTAAGTACGCCAAGTCACTGATTAAGTGAGTTTGAGGTTCTGTTTTCCATGATTATATTTGAGAGTTTTGAAGGAAAACTAAAGATATTGTCTCTACCGTGTGGTCACTGTTTGTCATCATGCATTGCCCTGATATTTCCTGTTTGAATGTTTCTTTTTACTATGCCTGCCCCAGGATTCGCCCTTCTGGGATAAATAAAGTTATTCTGATGAAATTGAATTACACATACATCACATTTAGGCACGGTCAGTAAACATAACTTTTAAAGCAATATTCTTGAGCCTCAAAGACTGAGTGACGGAGTGTTTTTAAAAAAACAGTTTCGGTCTCTTCAGCTAATTTCCTCGTTCATGACAACTGTATGTAATTATATTAAGGATTAAAATTCTGCATAATCAAGGGAAATGCAGCTTTGAGTGACAGGTGGGTCCCGTCACAGGGGGCTAGCGTAGACTGTAGGCTTCATTCGGCCTGCCTACATTCAGGCTCCACCTCTTTGCCAAGTTTTACATTAGCCAGGAGTTAAGTTGAACGAGGCACTGCCAAAAGGGCGCCGCCAACACTGACCTTCACATTGGCTCTTCAACAACCAATGTGTGATGTCACATATACTACGTCCATGTTTTTATACAGTCTAAGGTTTCATCTCTGGTTGCCATCTTTAATTTGGCTAAGGAACACAGACACCTTGGTATATCAACCCACTCTGTTTCCAAAATGTTACCTATATAAAAAAAAAACTAAACAGGAATGCATTTCAATGACTGGAACATAATTGCATCATTGCAAAACTCTCAAATGTTAAACTCGAATGATTATATAATCGATGCAAAATGGACCTATGCTATTACTGTGTAGTATATTAGAGAAACATGCAGATAGAGGTGATATGGACCTATGATATTACTGTGTAGTATATTAGAGAAACATGCAGATAGAGGTGATATGTGCCATGCAATAAGAAGACTAAAGCTTAATGTATGTTGCATACACTATAATCTTGGCTAGAAGGCATATTCAAGCAATATTCAGGCATAAAGCGCTCAAAAAGAGAATAGACGCCATGTCATTTTACACTGAAAAAGAGAAAACAAAAATGGAAATACAGCTTCTTCCTGTACTGCATTTTCCTTGTCACTTTCTTGTTCTGTAAGACGCAAATGATCAACAGTGAGGGGACCGGCAGAGTGTCTTTTACCGCTCATCTTTTTTTTTGTTGCCAGCGACACACTATGACTGTTTCCCTTCTTTAGTTGAGAGCTCAAATTTGTTATTCACAACTCTCAGCCACTTCATGTGGCGGGTGAATAAACACAGGAAAGGCAGTCTTACCTTGTCGTCAATGTCACTCTCGCTGTCACACTGTAACAGAAAAGAGACAGACACAGGAAATATAAGGAATTATTCATTTGCCTCCCCCAAAACCCCCCACCAGCCCATAATCAGTGCAGATGTTATTTTTGTGTGCACGCTCTCATTCACTGACAGCTTTCAGTGCAAACGGCAGAGGATGAAGAGGGGAAGGAGAGTGTGGCAAGAGAGTTTTTCATGTTTCAAAAGCAACACAGAATGCTATTCTGACATTTCTGTTGCAAATTCAATGCTGTAAATTTACAAAAGACGAAAAAACGAATAACACCATACTCTGGGTTCTTTAACAAAGAGCCTGTTCAATGACTTTGCATTAAGCTGCAGCTTGTAATTTAGCCTTTTAAGAGTGCTTTAAAATTGGACGATAGCATCTCAAGGACGCAGAGAGCATAGACTCTCTGAATACTCAAACACTGTACCTATTAAGTGTGGTATTTCAAATCTGCCTCGTGTCAAACCTGCTTTTAATTTCTATGTCAGACTACAGGGATAAAGGAACTAAATAACAAGAGAGGTTGTACTCTGAAATATGCCTTGTCTAGCACAGCCAAAGGCCAAATTACCCTGTATTCAGTCAAAAAAGGAAATGGTTTCTTTGTGCAACACTTTAAGTTTCACAAGTCATTTCACTATCCAAATATGAAATGATCAGGCTCAAATATCTTGAGAATGTCTGAAGCCCTTAAAAAAAAAACAAGAAACGGATTTTTAAAGGGTCCTTGTAACTGACGAGGAGAATACTGCAGACACTAAGCGCCGCAGCTAGGGATGGTTCAACAGAAGCTTTGATCGAAGTAAAAAACACTCACAATAAGTTGAATTCTCATTCTCGGAATAATCGCGAATTGACTGCAGTTCACTAAAGATAACAGTTCAAATCAAGTAGAATTTATGTTATTTTACTGAAAATCCATCCTTTCAAAATTGGAAAAAGAAGTAGAAAGTAAAAGTGTTTGTTGCGTGCACAATTAACATCACAGTGCACGTGTTTCTTTGATAGGCGTGCATGTAGACATGACCTGCAGCATTTCCATTGGGCTTCTCTCTGTGATCACTGAAAGTCTGTTCTGCGGTGATTCTTTTTATCACATACTATATTATGACTTTTTTAATGACAGTTTTGATAAGGGCGAACGTATTAATATTGATTGTTTGATTGTTTTTCACAAAAAATGCGTCCTATCTGTCATGCAATAACATTATTTGATTCTTGATAAGATGTAAGGTAAAGTGAGCGCCATTTCAAAAGTACATTTCGATGATTATGAGACACTATTGAATCGCAATAACTTTGGCCGGTATAACCCTCGCATTTTCATAGCATCCTATGCCCATGGTCAACTTAACCACATTCTCAATTTAAACCCAACCCACATGGTCCCTGCTTCAGTTTCTCACATTCATTTGTTGCTAAATGCTAAATCCCCCGGGGACAATAGATCATGAAATTTTGGAAACAGAAGTGGTCGAGCTGCAGGCCAGTCCCACTGGACCTCACAGCAGGATGCATGCGGAGCAGAGCAATTCAAGCGAAGAGGCACATAGAGAGGGAGAGGGCCCCCAGTGAAAAACTGCCTTCAACCTGTCAATTAAGTCCCTGTGGCAACATATTTAAGTGGACCCTCTTTATTTAGTTTGACTCCCTTTCAGAGCCAGGCACAATGAGGAGGGAGCTGGGTCAATGGAAGCACAGCAGCCCTTTGTTGAGAGTGCGGTGGGTCCAAATGTATAATTAAGTGACGAGAGTAATCAGTGCAAGGGCTGAGTGGCCAAGATCTTTCAAGAGAGAAAAGTGTGAGTGTGTGTGTGTGTGTGTGTGTGAGTGTGTGTGTGTGCGTGTGTGTGTGTGTGTGTGTGTGTGTGTATGAGGGGGGCTTCCATAGCCCATGATTCATCCTAGTCTGCAAAGACAAAGAATACAGCAGGAGTCCTTGCTGGCAGAAGCTTTAAGTGAAAAACATTGTGTCTCGACCCCTTTGGAGGGTTTATTGTTGTGTTTGCATCTCTATCTGCAGAATAATAACAACAACGTCAAGAAACTCTAGATCTCCTATTGTTCATACTGAAGCATTCCTACACAAGACATGGAACAGGAACATACTGTGCACCTGTTGGGAGGATTAATACAGTAAAATTATAGGTTCAATATGAGGCTTTGTACTTGCTGAAGTGATTGCTGTCAGTGAGCATAAAGAAAGAAAGTGTGGAAGCAAAGGATGGATGCCTGACAATACTGCCTAATGTCCCTGAGAAGACTAAACAATTGCAACAATTGTATTGTGCTTGAGAAAATACGCCTCGAAGCATGGTTCTTTATAATAGATAAATATAAGAGATGCAATGCAAAAACAAGTTCAGGTGTTTTTTTTGTTCCACATTCGTACAGTTATTTTGATAACTTGCTCTAAAATGAAGGAAACCGGGGAAATAAAACGTTAGTATTAACCTATAAGTGCATACCCAAATGTATTGGGAATGGAAAAGATTGGCCACGTTTTCCTTTTCTCTCTAGGGGAATGTTTGCACACCCTAATGTCTGGGCTTTTCTTTGTCACAAGACCATTATTATAGAGCAGCTTTAGGAGGAGAACATGGATTAGGTTTCTTGTCAATCAAGTCCCCATTCAGACGAAGGGTTCCGGACAAATTAAATGTCAGCCATGTCTATACTGTTTGCTATGCGTACACTACAACCTACAGTATAATCACATTTGTTTTGCCACTCCGGTGCTGAACAAAGAATCACATCAAAACAGTGTTTCTCTCCTTCTTGATCAATCTATGAAATTGAGCCAATCTCCAACTTATCCCTACCCCGAGGAAGCTGGTGTTAATATATTCTTAGCATGCAGCTGAACACATGACTTCCACACCTCACAGCAGTTGTGAGTTCCACTCCATCACTGGGGACGAGTTTAAACTCGATGGAGATGAACAACTGGCTCAGGCTATTCCCTGGGTGCATGCTTGGCCCTGTTGTTGCAGCAGTAGCCATGACACTAGAGATGAGGCCTCACAAGGCTGGAGCTGGCGAGGAGGAAAAATAATATCAAAAGAGCACAGCATGGTGCTTATCCTTTTACAAGAAGCATGTGCTGCAGCAGAGCGTAAAGAGGAATACTAGCTAGGGCTCAGACAGAGAGACACACAGCACAGCAGGCGAGAGAGAGGCAGGTGGAGAGGGGGAACAAAATAACAGTAAGAACAGGCGGGGGGGGGGGATGCTATAGAGATGAAGGGATGGATGGATGGAGGTAGTGTTAGAGCAGTTTTTGTCAGTGTTGTATGTGATTGCCCTGTTGGGCTATTACACTTGGTCGAGTCAAATAAAAGTTTACAATAAAAGTAAAAGATCATCTTGTGTTTGCGAGTGTGTGGGTGGGAGAAGAGGACCACATCATTTAGCACCCGACGCTTCTTCGGCAAGGCTATACAAGAAAAACAAATGGTGAAAATGCAAAGCCACAACCCCAAACAGAAACCTCCCTTAACAGCATGTCTGGTGGTCAGAGGGGACATTGTTAAAATCGGAGAGATATGCAGCTCACTAAGCTGCCTGACAGGAGCCAAGCCCCTGGTGGTTTGTGTCTCTCATAGATGTTCACAAACCAAACAAAAAAAAACAAAATCAGGGAAAAACACAACTGGCTCTTGCTCTATGGAGGCAGGGAGCAAGCTGCAACATCTGCACCTGGCAACCGCCAGCTATGAAGGGTAACAGGGGACCAGCTTCAGCGAATGGCTCATCCACAACCCTCCCCTTCCAGCATCCAACCTCCTCTCCAACCCTCCCTCCCCTCAGCCAGCACATCATACAGATGCGTTTGACATTTACACAGCTTTCAACACTTCAGAGACAGGAGATTTATTCCGCCAGCGGCCCTGGCTGAAGCCAGGCCTCGACCTGGCCTGGCCCCCATGACGACCCTGTAGCTCAGCCCTGAAATGAGGCAGGGCTGATGGAAGAGGAGAGCGAGGGAAAACAGAGAGAGGGAGGGATGGATGTCTCGATTCTCCTGGACATTTTCTCTGGCAGATTCCGATAGACGTGCAAGGGGAAGACAATAAGCGTTGCGCATCCCGGAGCACATTAAAACGACTGGCCAAATTAATCACACAGTTCCACTTGTCACACTCAGAGGACAGTCTGCCATAAATTCTGCCTCAGAGATAGAGAGAAACAGAGGAGGAACGACGCAAACGCTGGCACGGCGTCAAAGACTGTCTGCTTGAATGCTAATCGCAACACTGTACTTGCTGCAAGAAATCTAGAAAAAATTGGCAAACCAAGCTTTTCCTGAGTTGCTGGCATTTAACTGTCACTGTCAGTTTGTACTCAAACTAAGGAAAGTAATAAATAAAATGTATAAAGGCAAAAATAGAGAGCATATGCGTAAAAGTATTTGTGCTTTGATAGTACAATTTGAGAGTATAGTCAGTTTCAGACTGTACTCCGTCCACGACTCCCAACGCTGCACTGACTAACAGTGAATTGATCAGTTCTGGATGTTGCTACTACATCTAGATTTCTAAAAATATTTATATTGCTTTGTACCAGTGATTGAATGTCTGATAATTGATTGAACGGGCAGACAGCAACAGCACTTCATCGCTTTTTGGCGACAAACCTACAATCAGTGCATTTAAAAACCCAATTATAATCGGGTTAAGGGCATACTCCCCCTGGTTAACATACCTAGATAACTCCTTTAGTAACCGGAGTTTTCTCTCATGTTAACATCTTACCCAGAGTAATATCGGGTGTCTCGTCTGCACGTGCCCCCTCCCCACTTCGCAGCGGTGGCTTTTGAACCGGAAATAGAATAAACCAGGAATCACAGGCGAAGAAAACAACGTGAAAAAAACCCCCAAAACAATAGAACGTTACCTTTAAACCGCGGGAGGTCTCCGCCATAGCAAGTAGCATCACTATCCAGAAGAATAATGTAATGGTCCATTAGATAGTGGAGGACCGAGGTATTGTCAGATACTGGTGGAACAACACCAATTTACTCCTGCAATTTCCCTCCTGCGGATGTTAGGATGAGGTGTGGGGGCGTAGGCACCGTGGCCATTCTAAAGACATCGTGTCCCGTACATGTCCTGTCTGCCCAGTGTGTTGCTGTTGGTATGTTACAAATGCTCTTATTTAAGCACCACCCGCAATCTTTTCCCAACCCTAACCCAGTGCTTTGGTTGCCTAAACCTACCCATAAAACAACGACTGAGGTGGACACCCAGGGGTACCCAGTGCACTGACAAGTGACGCCAAAAGGTCCTGACAAAACCGCAGTATGTGACAAGTTGGGCATGAGAGCAGGTTAGTGTACCTTAACTGAAAAAAAGCTTATGGAACATAAGCAGTGCTGCTGTATTAATATTAGGGTTTACAAGGCGCACAAAGCACCACTGTATTTAACTATCAACCACAGAGAGAAAGAAATCTAGTGATTGCTGTTGACCCCACTAGCTGTATCTGAAAGCACCACCTAGCAAAGTGATTTGATCACAGGATCAAATCTATACAGCCATTTGACCCTTGACCTCCCCAGCAGGCAGCATGGGAAGTCAGCTGATTACCTTGGGTCAGCCTAGGAGCTCTGGATTAGGAAAGTATTGATCCAAGTGAAGATGTAGGCTCCACAGGGAATGAGATTGAGAGAAAAAGCTCTGCCGGGTAAAAATAATATCGACCAGCAGAGGAGGACTAGACAGGCTCTCACATAAAACCATATTTGAGCTTGGGACCTCGGAGTTGGCTGTGCAAACACAGACGGCTTCGGCTAAAGCTCCTTTCATAGAGAGCCATTGAAAAAGGACAGAGAGAGAACGAGAGTGAATGAGGATTGAAGAAGACAAGCTAGGAGAAATGCTCTTTGCATTAGCCAGACACACAGAGGCCTCTGGTTCAGAGCTGACACACTTAAGGGAAGAGTCAGCGGGGGCCATGTAAATCAAGACGGGGTGAGGAAAGATATAGTCCTGACCTGGGGCCAAACTAAGCAGACTTTAACATTATCCAGAGTCCATGTAAACAGCACTGAGACCTGGCAGCTCTCTGTTTCACTTCCATGCAAAGTATGTGGTTAGGTCGAGGAGGAAGAGGGGGTGGGTGCGTGTGGGTGGGTGCGTGGACAGATTGATGGTGATAGGGGTGGGGGCAAACTTGAAGAGCTGTCCCCCTTCTTCACTAAATTAAAGGACCTCCTTGTCCTTTCCAACAAGAAATCCCTCAACCTTTGCTTTCAGCACTCGCTGGGGGAGTGACAGAGCCGACTGGGCTGCTGGTGTGATCCTTGGAGTAGTTTGGCGAGGGAAAAACAGACAGTAATGGCAGATGTACGAGGGAACAGGGAGCATTTATTCAGCTCAGAGAGAAGGAAGAAAAACTGCCAGAAACCTGAAGGGACAGGAAAGACCCAACTGCGTTATGAAGATAGTCGTGGAAGAAATATGGGGACATAGGCAATAGAGAATGAGAAAAAAACCCTGATTTATGTATATTTTTCACACCTCATCTTTCATAAGGTTCCATTTAGCTTCTTCTTGTCTCTGCTGACCGTGTGACTGTGAATAGCTCTCTATCTTGCCTTCAGAGGTGAACCCACGTACACATACACCCATGTACAACTCTCAGTACCACCAAGTATTTTGACACGGCCCCAGGCTTGGTGCTGCTGAGCTGCAGCAGCAGACACTGGGCATTGGAAATTTAAGTCGGGGCGTAGGAGAAATTAGGCGAGGAGGCAAGGAAATGGGATGTTGACTTGAACTGGCCCCGGGGGCAGCTGAGAGTCTCCCTGTGCAGCTCCGCTGGCTGCCTGACAGTTTGATGGAGCGAGTGGAGGCTTCCCCGCGGCCCGAGCCGCCGTCTCTAACACTGATGTAGCTCAGTGAGGAACAGATTGAGCCTCGAGGCATTGCTCTGTACTGCTACTCCACTCCTCTCTCGCTCTTTCTCACTCTCTGAACTGCTACTAGTATCTCTCTCTCTCTCTCTCTCTCTCTCTCTCTCTCTAATCCTGTCAAGCCAACACACAGAAACATGCGCACACATGTGCATATACTATTATACCAAATCACATACTGTATGCACACATAAAGACACTTAGATATGCAGAAATAACAGCAACACCTACAGAGAGCTTGGCTCCCTCCTTCCTTCTCTTCCCTATGACAGCAATGTGATGAGCACTACAGATGCTGTTTACTGAGCTCTGGCCGATGCACACGGGGAAGGAGGAGGGGAGGGAGGGTGGGATGGATGGATGAAGAGGCAGAAGGAGGTAGAGTCACGGGGCTGGCAGGCCACCATAATGAAAAGAATCTGGCGGTGGCCCACTGTGTGCTGGTCATGAGAAGCATGTGCCGCCGGGGGGCTCTACTGCTAATTTCAGGGGGCAGCCAAGCGTTTCACGCTAGACTTGTCATCGGGCCAGAGGGGGCATTCATACTGGGTGACAGCAATTGCGAGAGGGCGGGCAGGGGGGCAGCAAAAAGAGAGGGAGAAAGCCTCTGCTCCCTTCCCCCGCCTTGTACCTCCTGTCCCCCCTATGCAATGATCAAACGTTATTGTAGGCAGCGTACAGAATTACAAATGAGTGTCCTGTGGCAACGGCTGGAACTGGATTCAACTGCTCTCTCCACTCTGCTCGCTTCTCAGTAGGCCACGAGGGGCACACCTCATCCTCCAACCCCTCCTGTCCAAACAGGATTTAATACTTGCATCTTCCTAGTTAACATGACAATAAAAATCTGTTAGAAGAGCAGGCCTTTATAAGCCCACACATTCAGACACAGAGGTACTGCATGTGCCTCCAACCTGGGGCCGGGTGATAAGCTCTTAATCTTTTTAGATCACTGTAAATTTAATTGTATTTTCACAATATCAATTAGTATTGCAATATAGTAAACATTTTAAAAACTCAATTGTGAAACAATTCATGGATTGGAAAATCGAGAATATTCAAAACATGAAAATCAAGGTGCTTCCTATGCATTCTCGCTGATTTGCAACAATCCCTGCAATAGTCTGATACACCCCACGCACAATAACGGGACGGATGGCACAGTATAAACACTATGATAAAATTTCTGATGGCTGACAAACTCAGATGGCCTTATGGTGTTATCATCATATCGCTGAGCCCTGGCCCCACCATGTCCTTGGTTTCAAGCAGCTCCTTCTGTCTTCACTGGACTGGCAGTCTGTTAAAGGTGAAATGACTGACGGGCACATCTTCAATCAGCGCCATCGACTGACCTGAGGATTTGATGCGAACTTGGGGTTTTATCTCTCAAATCAGCTAGATAAAATGAGCACAACGTCATTAAAGAGTTGAGAGAAAAAAACAGAAACACAGGGTAACAGCTGGCAGCCTCCCCCTTAAAAAAGAAGCGGCTGGCTCTAGTCTGGCAGCCAGGAGAGGCAAGCGAGGGACAAGCAGGGATGAAAGAAGGAGTGTGAAAGATGGAGTCAGTGATGAAAGGTGGGTGGTTGATGGGAGATGAGTGGATGTGGGACGGGATGGGGGGATTAACCAGCTTGCAAGGAGAAACTTCTGTTCATTGTCTCTGACACAAGCAGTCACATGAGAGACAGAGGAAGGGATGGGAAACAGAGACAGAGAGCAATGTAGAGGGAAGGAGGGGAGAGGGAGGGAGGGAGGCAGCCACATTGCACATCTTCAGGCTGTGAATAATTTAGAGGAGCACTGGGGAGACGAGACGAAGATGAACACAAAACACTGGCAGCGTTTGACCTAGAGCTGCAGCTACATCAGTGCACATCACAGAGCGGAGAGCTCTCTCTCTCTCTCTCTCTCTCCCTCTCTCTCTCTTTCTCTCTCTCGCTTTCCCTCATCCTCCCTCCCTCTTTCTCTCTTTTGCTCTTCATCTGCCTCCCTCTGTGTCAGGGAGGAAACAGCTGTACGCTATTCTTGTTTCGTCTCACATTCTATGAAACTCAACAGAATGGCTGACAACTTCGTTTCATAAGGATCTCTCTTTCTCCCTCCCTGCTCTGGGCATGTCAGAAGAGTCAGAGGAGTCAGAAGAGTCAGAAGAGCAGTGCAAAACGGATACGTCTACACCAAGACTATACAGGGCCGTAAGGGGTGATGCATGTCTGTAACTGCTGACACACACGGGCCGATGATACCATCCTTATGGAATGAAAGCATAAACTTCAAAGAGTTCAAATTTGACTCTAGCCACCTTGCTGCCTTGTTTTCTATAATTATCACTGTCAGTTTAAACACTCCCCTAGTGTTGAAACAATTGGTTTACATTATCTGAATCTTTATCATGCTGTCTTATGTTCACTTTCAGCCTCTTGAATGGGAGGATTTCTTGCTCTTTTAACTTTGGGAATTGAGCATCTTTTGGTTTTGGACTGTTGGTTGGCCAAAAAATGCAGTTTATAGACATCATATCAGAAATCATTCAGTGATTAAAATAATTAGTAGTTACCCAAACATTGTGCACATTGCATTTTAACAGCTGTGATCACTAAACGTCTAACAAGATGTAAATTATTCACATCGTTAAACCTATTGGAAATGAAAGTATAATTAGTGCAATATCTCATAAACAAAAACCGACATTTCCACTGAATAATTTCTTGCAAAATGCCCATATCACCACAGTCATAGGACATGATGCAGTGTAGGAGAGGGACAGTGCTGTGAGCAACCAAGCAGGGGAAACTGTGGACAGCAGCAGTAAATAACAGCTGCCCTGTGATTAGGCACAGAAGAGGTTAAACAGAGCTCGTTCACGCCGCCTTTGTCGAGGTGCCATGAATCACCTCACCTGCTGAAGTGTGCATCTGAGTGTGTATATGTATGTGTGTGTGTGTGTGTGTGTGTGTGATGAAAGGACCACTGGGCATCTGCGGTGGGAGTGACAGTTGGGGCGGACAGAGGGCGGTCTGATCAACCCAGAAGGGAGGGGCCATTTATTACTGTAATTAAGACACTGTGGGAGTAGAGGAGCACAGGTTTTAAATGCACATAGAGTGAATCTCTTAATTTGGTAGCAATGATAGCATGTGGCAAGTGCACAAATAGTAAAAACACGAGGACTAAAGATTGCAAACAAAACACGAGGTAATTTGGTTTCCGCTCTCTATTTTCTCGCCCCCCCCTCCCTCCCTTTCCTCCCTCCCACTGTCTCCTGCTCGGTCTGCGAGGCTGATATTAATGGGACGTCCCTTGTTTGTAAATGTGCCAAGTTGTGTGCACCGCTGCGGGCTGTCTATTATAGCAGGCCTCTGGGGCAGCTTTTCCATATGGCGTCACATATGGCACTCAGCAGCATCAATTAATGTTGTTATAATACTGATTTTTATGAGCTAGGGTTTCACTCCTTTCCTCTCTCCTCTACCCCCCCCCTCACACACACACACACATACTTTTCTACAGCCACTGATTCTTTGATTGTTCAAACTGCCTCTCTTCCATTTCTCAAACCTTCAGCTTCTGAACAGTAGAGGATGCGAAAGGTTTTTCCATGCCAAATTTTGAAAAGCTCCTCCCAGCTCCACTGAACGCCACTCAAAGACCTATAACATGACTTTGTTGCCGCTTTGCTGCAAAAGACGGGTAACACTATTGCTAATGTGTCAGAATTTTCTTCTCCTCTGAAAATGTGAATCTTTGATCAATGGAATATGAAAGAACGCGAGAGGGAGGGAGATAAAAACAGCAATTACATAGACTGAAAACTATGTTGGATAATATTACATATCTGCAACCAAACCGCATTTACAGCACCTATTGTAGTTCTGGTCACATTAGGCTAGCATCAGTGCCTATTAGTGTGTTAAATTAGGCCCGTATTTATGCACAAAGCAATAGGCAGATGGATGTAAGAACAGAATCTGAGGGGCCTTTTTGTTCCATGGTGCCTTTGGTGGTGGATCTGACAGGAAGGGAACAAGAGCGCAGCAAAAAGCCCTGCTTAAAAAGCTCCCAGCCCTACCAGCCTTGTCAGCGACGCCACAATTAGAGACTAGATCACTGGCGCTTCCCGGCGAGAAACATCTCACCACCACTCCGCAGCGGAACTCTTTTGTTTGAGGAATGCACTCAAAGCCGGGTTTTAAAACGTTTCGGATGGCTAATCACTCTCAGGATGAAAGGCCCTGGCGTGTTCGTTTGTCTCAGCATGGGGAGCTTCCCTCGCCGTTTCTCTGTCTCTGATTCTGATTGTTTTTGTTCCGTTTCTTTTACAGCAGGCAGGCGAGGCAGGCGAGCTGGCAGGCAGCGCTGTTTGAAGGTGCAGTCAGACCCGAGTGCAGGCCTGATGCTTTGTAGTGATATTTCCAGCAGCACAATCTCATTACTTTTTGACGTGGGGGATGTGTGCAGGGGCGGATTGTCATTTCACGCTGTCAAAAGTTCCGTGAGGGAACGGAGACGGGAATGGGAACTTCTATGACCTGCATGCCTCTGGCTCATCAAGACTGAATATATTAAACCACCTAATATGGATAAAATGCAATGAACCAGATCCTTGAAGATGCTTGTAAACTTAATGTCCAGTCCCTAAGGGTGTTGAAGGAATCACTGCTTATCTGGAATCTTTGTAATTGCATCTATTTCACAGTCCCCTAAACCTGTCACTATACATGCCCTGAACCTAATTAACCTACATACAGCACTGCATATACACGCAGGCAGTGATGTACATATGTAGCTAAGACAAACAGGTCTTTGTGTCTTAAGAGGAAAAGTCCTGAGGGCAGCATCCCACACCTCTCAAAAGATGGTGAGAGCTTCTGATCATTTTTCACATGGGACAATCATTGGCAGCTCCCCCCCTTTAAAAAAACAAAACAAAAAGAGTGTCCCTCAAAGTTGATTTCACACGGAGTCCTTTCAATACAGAGGAAAAACTTTGCTCTGTTTAAGAAGCTGCCAGGAACTGATTGAAGCGCCTGGTTACTATGTGAACCCCAGCCCGTTGCTGGGGTGACTGTCCCAAAGTGCTTCCTGGGTAATTTTCGAGGTCACTGGTTTGTGCACGCCTATGTGGTGCAGATGGGCCCACCCTCATTCAGGGCCCAGCAGGAACTCTTTCATTAGGCCCAGTGAATGGCCTCATTCATCCCCTTCACCTCAATTGGTCACGCTGTGTCTCTGCACAGGGCCCTGGACAAAGTTTTCTCTCTGCACTCCCTCATCTTCCACGCACCACCCACCTTAGTCATGCTTCCATTTTGTTTGCATTTTTTCACATTTGGGAAAACATTATCTCAGCATTAAAACCTGGCCACATTAATCTAAAACATGTCCATAAAAAGAATAAACATTCACATTCAGAGAATTTTTTTTAGGTGTGGTATTTTTTTTACATATCTTTATGACTTTAAAACACTCCTATTTTGTTTCAGTGTCACACAAAAGAGCCCAAGAAGCTGCTGCAGCTGAACTCAAAGCCATTTCATCCCTAAGTCGCTCATGTAACTGCAGTGCTTAGCAATGCTAGTGGGTCCTCTACTCCCTGCCTCTTTTTGGCCCTCAACTGAGTCTCAGGTCCGGCCTAGTGAGAAGTGACTAATTGTCTTGAGTTGTTAGTGTGCCTGGAATGAGATCCACTTCAATCTGCGACAGGGTGCACAATAATTTTGCTTCTCCCTTCCTCCTCCCCACTCTCTCTCTTTTTTCCTTCTTGCAGCAGATTTACCCCTTCTGCTTCTCAAGCTACTGAGCTGTAAAATTGAGTGGACGACAGGCAGGATAAAGAATGAGACCTGGCAACGTGGACGCACTAACCTTGAGGAGGGCCACTGCTGCTGGCTGCACCTAAAGAGATGGAGACAGAATGTCAGCCATATTGGACTGAGGAAGGTTAAAATGAGGAGGGAGGAAAGAGCAAAGGTAGAGAGAAAGGTGGAGATCCATGCTGGAGAAACAATATGACAGCTTGGTAAATGATCACAAGGATGGACACACAAACATATACACACACACACACACACACACATACACACACACTACAAATACGTAGATGACGGGGTGTTAACCACAGGAAGTAAAAAAGGAAAACGCATTAGGTAGCATTTAAACTGACCATGTCTCTTAAATTTTTTGTTCATCCTTATCTCCATCTTTACTTTATAACTACTAGACTATAATATCTAGCCTAGTAAATCCTTCAGCTTCTGAAGTACGCATGTAGGTACAGCTACTGCAGTGTGTTCTATAATAAACACTTAAAATGTCTGAAAAAATGGACGTATTTTGTGAAAACAGTGCATCATCAAAACGACCCCGGAGCATGTTTCCTAGCAGTTCTAACAAAACTATCCTTCGTAATGAAATCAACTCGTATAGCCACTCTTGGAACGAATCTGAGCAATCAATTACTATGAATCACAAATACACTAGCTGCAGTTGAGATGTGAACAAATGGAGCCTCAGTCCCTTACAGATGATATTAGTGCTCTGAGCTGCTCTCTCTCCACGAGAGATTAAGCAGGTTTGTACTCTCCCAGGCGGGCAGTGCTCCCCCCCTCCAGGGTGCTGCACTATCATTTGCAGGAAAATTACTTCAGTAATGAAGAATCCAGGCCCATAAATCCTCATGGTCTCACCTTCCTTTGCCTCCCAAGTCTCGCTGAACAGCTAGTAAAAATTCCCTTTAAAAAATTCATAGCGCAATTTTGCTCAAATCCCTCCCAGCAAGCACAATTATGGAACTTTCATCTCAATTGATTTATGTCCTGGGCTAAAAGGGGGGGTGGGGGGTGAGAGGGGCGGGGGTTTGTGAAGGGGGATAAAAAAACAAAAAAACAAGTGGTAAATCATTGTTTTTAAAAGGGAAGGTGTAAGCCCTTTTGTCACTTTCACTGCATGTGTGTTGCAGTGCATGTGATAGAGAGGTGCATGGGCAAGGGGAGGAGGAAGAGGGAAGGGAACGTCTGAAGGGTTTGAAAGCAGGATTGAAATGGCAAAAAGGAGGAGGAGGAGCAGGAGGAGGAGGGGAGGGAGATGGGGGTGAAAAGAGCGGTATTCGACTTGATTAATAACACTAATCAAATTATACAGTGTTCCACTGTGCCCTGAAATCTGGGGCCATAATGTCCTCTAATGGCGAGGTTCATGGAGCTAAACTTCAGAGGGAAAACACGGTGCTGACTGCTGCATGCCTTAATGAAGGCAGTAAAACATCCATTTCCAGAAGCCATGAAATGAAAGGCAAGATTGTAGATGTGCACCCAGTGGCTCTCCCACTGCAAAAAAATGGAAGGCTGTTAACACAAAAGACAGCGGCTGAGAGAGGAGAGAGAGAGAGAGAGAGAAAGAGACAGAAAGACGCGAGACCTTAAGAAGAGAAATGAGGAGAGAATAGAACAAGTGAAGAGATTTAAAGGGCAAGAACACCAAGAGTAAGGGGATATAAAAAGAAAAGGGATGATGAAGTGAGGATAGAAAGACCAAATGGTAGATGCTTTCAGTGCTTTATTTCCAAAGAAGTTTTCTTCTGGCATGAAGACAATCTGTGTCTGCTGATTATGGATGAGCCAGGCTGCTTTACTATGTCTGTTATACTTAGTGCTGCTGACAGCAGCCACAATTCATCCCTATTTAGTTGCTGATGCACCTAACCACAGCATCCTCCCCCTCATCTATCTCAATACCACTCCATTAGAGTATTCCCTCTGTCCATCCAGGCATTTATTCTGTTGATCCATCTATCCATCCGTATTTCCATTCGTCTATCCAGCCATGTGTGCGTTCGTCTATATATTCATCCATCCGTCGATCCATCTATCTGTCCGTCCACCCATCTATGTCTCTATCAATCCATACGATTTTGTGTCAATACAATTCTGCTCTGAAAGATCTGACACATACAACAATATTGCTCTGACCTCAGCTGTGAGCTAGCTGCTGTAGGTAAGAGGTTAGCTTGTTATTTCTAGGCATTATGCCAGAAGACCGAATGACTTCTGTTGGCAGTGGCACACGGTATGGCTGACATCAAATTCTAAGCACAGCACGTCACTATGTCTCTAGTCAAGTCAAGTGTAGTCCTGCAGAAAAAAAAGTCTGCTGCACGAAAAACTCACTGAAAGTCCAGACACTTAAATGTATACAAAACCATTACGGTTTACATTTAATCTACTAAACTGCACACGCTTCAAACAATCAAATCAGCGTTTGCATCTTGAACAAAGCAAATGTTGTTCGTAGTCCTCGGGGCAAAAATTCATCTGGAGAGCAAGGGGGGGGGGGAACAACAAAGCTGAGAAAACAAAGATTGCTATTGTTATTATTATCATAATTACAGTTGTGCTTATCATGCGCGTAGCCTCAATCAGGATGAAATACAGTTTCATTTGATGAAGCTTCCTGTTTTGACTGGCTTGAGTTTGGGAACCACACACTTGGCTGGCGTGCCAAAAACTCAATCAGGCGCAATTACATAGCCATCAGATAGAAATGTAATTGATTTGAAAGCTGACATAAGATATAACTACATTACAGTGGAGGCACAGTGGGGAGGCTCCTAGGGGATAGGGCCTACAGGGAGCTCATTACCGCCAAGCTTTGAATTATTGAGTGCTAAGGCAGTGACATTGAAGAATAGGAGCGAGCGATTGGCTGTTACAACTCTGCAAGTGTTTATCTCAACTTACAGCAACCTAAGACATCTGAAGGAGTGATCTGCTTGTGCATGAATATTGCAAGGGGCGAAGTTGTAATGGTTCATAATTGAAAGGGTTCAGGCCAAGGTAGTGTCTATGGGTGCACATCATGTCTGCTATTTCTATGTCTAGTATTCGTAACGAGTTCAACTAAGGTGAAATACAATATCATGTCCTGCCTGTGGGTTGTTTCCATAGCAATAACAGCAACTTGTCCTCGGGTCACATATTTAGCGCTTTGGTTAGCATTTAGTTTGTGGGAGCATCACATGTCACACCCAACCCTGCACAATGAGAGCTGTGTTAGCCAAGCACGGTGCTTTCCAAAATGTACTTTCACTTAATTAAACTGTGCTTGGTTGGCGTTTGTGTTGTCTGGATTGGCTCTTGTTGAGCTTGTTGGCTGGTTTCATAGAGAAACTAGAAGAAACACATCCATTTCTCAGTCTTACTGGTCTTTTTTGAAGTAATGCACTAGTACTATTATATGAAAGTTATTCCCCGGCTGCAATGACGTTGCACAGACTGAGTTTTATTCAGGAGGAAGTCTGAAAGAAACAGGTGCTAAAACAGAACGTTTCAGATAGAGGTTGAATACAGATATTTTCAGATAGACAGTATGAAAAAACTCTATTTTTCGAACATTAAAGCATTTAAACATCTAGTAGAAACCTAAAATACAAGTATGAACCTGAAAATGGGCAGAATATGTGACCTTTAACAGTCACAATGATTTCAGTGTTTTCACTTTACAGATACAAGGAGCTTAAATTAGGTGGCAGCCTCCTCTGGCATGCAGGGTGAAGAAGCACATCTGCCTGACCATGACCACCAGCCTCTGGGTCTTTCCGGAAGTGCTGTTGAGAGGATAAAGACATAAGTTGCTGCAGAGGGGCCTCACTGTCCCCCAGGAAACTGGTGGCTGCCTACCTCTGGGAGAGCTCTGCCCCTAAGGCTTCTGCCACTGATCTCACTCTGTCTCTCTCATTCTTTCTATCACTCTTCCCTCTCCTCACACAGCCCTCCTGTGAGCTTTCTCACAAAAATGAGAACTCAATTAATTCAGGCGAAATGAGGACGAAGGGGGGAGGAGGGGGAGGAGTTGGCCTAGGGGGCCCAGAGAGACAGAGAACAAGCAAGAAAGGGAAGCCTAACAGCGCTGCTTGTCGATCTGCGGCCTGGAAACTGCAAACAGAGCATGGGGTGACTGTGCATGTGCATTAAATCCTTAGCCAAGTTAATCCTGTCTGCAGTTTAAACATGGCTGACGAACGAACGCTTCTCATTACAGAGGGGGATGCTGGGTAAATAGATGGGTCAGAGGGAGAGAAAAGAGCAAAGCCTAAAAGAGATGAAGACAGAGCAGACATGATTAAAGTCATGCTGGCACTCAATCCCCTGCATGTTGTTTATTGATGGATGCTGGAAGGGTCTCACAGGTTCACTTTTTATCAGACTGACGGACACTGTAGATGTAAAATTCCAGTTTAAGTGTCCTCTTACAATAACTTACACACTATAGAGAACAAACTGTGGTGTGAGAAAGGCTGCATGTATGTCAGTGTATGAATGTGACCTGGGACCTCTGACCTTGTGAACGCAGACCTCATGGAGGAAGGCAGTCATCAATCTTGAATTCGCCCGGTCACCCTGCTTAATGCTATATTAGGGTGCTACAAGCTCAGCTAATTTTCTCATAGCCTTGCAGAAAAACTGGCAGAAAACCAGCTGTTAGCCGGGGCTGTCGCCAGGTTTGAGGTCACTAGCGCACACACATCAACACCCACACACCTACACACACATACTACGTACACGCAAAATATAGATATGAAGTGGCACACTGCTGCATTTCCAGCAGCTATGTATGCTAAGTAGGCTAAAAACAAATTGACACTGTAGCCACTGTTTTTCATCTTGATTGTTGCTTAATGTACAAGAGTGTTTTCTGTGTGTGTTACTGAGAACTAAAAAAAAACACAAATAAGAACAAATGACCCATTTTTACCGGGAGACAACTCGTAAGTTGTGAGATATTATCTCCAGTGCGATGGTGTTATAAAAGTAACCACTTCCCTATGACAGAGCGTAAATCTTGCAGTATTCTGGGATATTTTTATGTTCGATGTTGACTGCAGTGCATATATTACAATGTTTTACCAGTCGCAGCACTGGGACAGGCCTAGTAAAAAAGGCGAGTCAGACAGTTCCAGATTTTCATATGATAAATACCTTGCATGTATGGAGCCAGGAGGGGTTGTGGCAAATGTGTTTCCAAGAAAATCAGTCTGCCACTAGTACTTAGAGTGATTGAATAGCCTGTAAACAGAAGCAGCAGACTTTCTTGACGCTTTCTGGGAGACACTAATATAGTTGTGCTTCCACGAGCTGAAGGGAAGGAAGGAGGTGGGTCACTGAAGTTCATGAACTAAACAGTGAGAGCAGGAGCTTTTAAAATTACCCTGTCTCTCCACTTGGTCTCTGAAGTGAAACTGCAGAGTAAAAGCACAAGACTCTTGAGTTTAGTACGTCAAGTCAGTCATAAGACACCCTTGGTCAATGGCTGATGTGTTCCTCGCATTAGCCCAAATTAAAATTAGATCTATCTTTAACAATCTCATTAAAAAAAGCCATATGATGACACTTTCCCTCATTAATGCTTCCCATATTCTCCTCTGCAAACCCTCAAGGAGAATAAAATCTCCTTTGTTCATAATGCTCATAAAGGGACCTTTTTGCTAGCAGGCATCTTCCCTATCTATAAAATTTATCACAGTCAAAGATCATTTTCTCCAGATCTATGTCCAATCAAGAAAGTGTGGAGACTACACACAATCTTGTTGATGTAGTGGGTCCGATTAGAGGCAATACAACCATGACAATGAATTAGGCACACAATTGAGAGCTTTAGTTAAAGGCACGTCTTTATTTCTTCACCACCCTTCAGCTGACATTGATACTATATTGAGCTTTAGGATAAAACACTTACAGTACAACCTTAAAAGACCCGAGTTTAAGCTTCCAATAAAGAGAGACATGGAGGTTTTCACTGCTGGGCTAACCACTAATCATGTTTATATTTGGTCAACAATGAATCTTGTGTCTTCCATAGTCCTGCCTGCAAAAGGAGGGACGACAAAACCAACATGCTTAAGATATATTTCTAAAGTTGTCTCACTTTTCTTTATGTCAGGTCTCTGGTGAATAATTCGTATTTTTTGGACGGTGTCAATTTCCATAGAACTCTAACAGGAAGGAGGAGAGGCAGTGAAACTCTGCAGCTACAACAGTTTCGTTGGTGGTGAGCCGTTGTGAGAAAAACCGCAACCTATCTGCCTATTGTGCAAACATGTAAAACCACAAAGGGTGCTGTGAGTTGCTAAAAGAGCAGGTTATCTATATATGGGGTTAAGCCACAACCCAACAAAACACGAGGCTTAGTCCTGTGAAACAAATGCATACGCTTAGTTTTTCTAGCTTCTGAAAGTAACACATACACAACTTGATAAATAGGTGGAGAAACGTAATGAATGTAGATGCTTCCATATAGGCCACAGGGGGTCTGAATGCGTAAAAAAATGTGTAACTGTTATGCTATGGCCTTCATAATCACCAAATGTCAACCCAACTGAACACTTTGTCAAGGATCGTCTGCATCTGCACTCTCACAATTCTCTTGCACCCAGGGAATTACTGTAACCAGGGTTCTATAATACAAGTTCCTTAGGCTCTCCTGATGACTTCGGGCACTGCCTCAACTTTGAAATGACTAGTTCCTGCCACGAAACTGCTCGTTCTGTTTTTTGTCTTTCGCGTGCATGCGGCAATCCTGACAAAACATGGCGACATTTGACATGACGTGATCAAACAAAAGCCGTTCACGACCCGTCAGCCATTTGGCATTACATTTTCTTTGATTCGGTTCTCTTATCCTCATCCCCTGCCTCTTTCCCCTTCTCCTCCCCACAGCCGCATTTCGCTTAATGTTAGCTAACTCCCTCCTCTTTCAGTCTTTTTTCCTGCTCCGGCTCTGTTTTTTCTTCTTATTCCTTGTGTTTCCTGTTTGACGCTCCGTTCGTTTCCATTGTTTCTCCCGCTGGTTTCACTGCAAACTGCACAGAGCCAATGGGCGCATTAAACGTCATCACGTAACATTACGGCACAGCGTTCATGAGAAATGTAGGAAGTACCACATCAGGGATAAATGACCAAGAACAGAGCCTTATATCATGAATGTAATGCCTCATATTGTACATCACTGGCCAAACTGGCTAGTAAGTTATTATCAACACCTGCCAAAATTAATTTTAACCCGCATTTGGCATGTTGGCGGGTGCTTATTTAGAACCCTGACTGTAATGGCACTGTAACAGCACTTTGTACCTATAAATAGTAGCAAAGTTATGACATCAAAGCTGTGAAGAAGTCTTGGCTGCTCGTTAAAGGCACAGTTTTTGAATACGGGATGCATTTCTGTGTGGATTGAGTGTTTTGATACTTTCACAGTATTTATATAGCACCTGGTCCCGCGTTAAAGTCAAACAAGACATTTAGCCAAAACAGAAAGAATCTGAAAGATAACAGACATGTACATGATGTGTCTGACAATAAAGCGCTTAGATACACACTTGAATCCCCAGACACCGCATCTCTTCTGACCTGAACATGAAACCGGTACAAGAAACACTATGCAACCATTTGGTTTTGTTTGTCCTCCTGGGACCGTCTTGGCTCTCAGAAACCCTACCCTGGCATTCCCTCTAATCCCCAGAGAATTAAATGCACGGCCAGCAGCATACAGATAAAGCACCAGGTGATCACATATCTGTGACAGACCACCGTAGAAGTCTCCAAACGTGGTCCCTGTGACACTGCCAATTTGACCGCCCTTCTCCTGTTCTGAACTTGGCCTCAAGGGTAGCCCCTGTATCAACTTACATCTAGCCGTTTACCTTCGAATAACAAGAGCTGCATCAACTTCAACTGATTCAATTGAGCAGAATTGCACACAGTTCATTGGTTTTTGGCTGGCGCTGGCGGAGTAGATGACAGCGGTGTGTGGAGCCAGGGAGTATCAGTTGACCCAGACTAATTATTCATAAGGCCTTGTTGTGATGGCTGCTGCTCCGGTAAGGTCAGACAGGAGCAGCTAAGGAGAAAACATTTCCTACTAAAACGGAGTTGATACCGCTGGATATCTACAGGAAACTATTAAAGAAAATCTGATGCTTCAAGAGGAAAAACTCTGAGTGCCATTGTAAGTGGATAGCAGTGTGACAAGTTTACATTCCCAACTGGAGGTTGTGTTTGACACAATGGAGGATATGATACGAGAGAGGGGCACTCACGCAAGGCTGAATGGAGAATGGTGCAGCTCTTTAAATAAAAGTACACCCTGTGTCCTCACAAACACAGGCAGGCATTGCCTTGAAATTTGTAATTACAGTAATTGTGATTTAGACAAATAGGCCTCCAATATGCTCTTCGACTATAAAACTACAGGTTGCGTTGCCCACGAGGAGTCTACTAAAAGCATCTGTTGACAAAGCTTTAATTTACATGCGCTTGGACAGGGAGCATTCAAATCTCCAGATGTTTGGAAAAATATTCCCCATTTACTATTTAGATGAGTCTTTGACTGAGGTGTGAACTCAGCGACTCCTGCAAGGAAAACTGAGAGAACACTCTTTACCTGTGAGCTCAGATGAGCTGCTTTCTCACCTATGTTTACAAGCAAAACGAACCGCAGAAAATGTGTACCCACACACACACACACACACACACACACACACACACACACAAGGCCCACTTATGAGCAAGCACAATAGTGTGGCAATTAGTGGCTAGAGAGGAAGAATGCTGGATCGGTTACAGTTGTTGAATGTTAATTACAGCGTTTTACGGCGTTGAGGAGATAACGAGTTAGCGCCTGGTGACAGCAGCGACACGTCCTTTAACGAGAGCTGTGGAAATTTATGAAACTTGAGATCAGGGACAATGAGGCGTTACTGGCTTGTCAGACGCTCTCGCGCTCACCCTCCTTTTGTCCTAATGAAGGCAGACACTTGTTTCCTTCCCTTCTCCCCTCGTTCCAGCGCTGTTAGCCTGGGATGGTTATTGTTCACGGAAGAAATGTATGTCAACCTTAAATACATATCACCTCATATCATCAACTACAGTGAGGGTAAAAAAAAAGATGAACATGTGGATACATAAAAGGCCAAACAAACATGCGGTCATATTACAAATAATTCTGTAATAAATCTGTCTGGAGCAGGGAAAATAGCCCATAGCCTGAAAAATGTGAGCGACCATTCATTCCCATCTATCTAAATAGCGAGGGATCAAGAGCTTGGTGAAATCCAAGGGGTTAATATGGTCATGTTGTGAAGACTGGTTCGGAATTTAGGTTAATGGAATCATTGATAGGGCTCAGCTTTAATGCCAGCAATGCTTAAGAGGATCCTGATGGCATGATTTAGACAAATCCTGGGACATTCTTCAAAGTTTCCCCCAATGACCTGGTAAGACTTTTTGAAACAGACACAGAAGTCGGAGGTTTTCTCAGAGTCTACACAGCCTCTGCTAACCAGAATCCCCCAGGCTGTATCCACAGCCTAAACGGTTTTTATAGAATATTACATCAGTTACACTGGGGCAAACTTGGGCCCCAATGGAAATATTAAGCCCAATAAACACAGAGAAAGAGCTTGTTTTCTTTTTTCTCTTGCAAATTACTCTAAAACATGTGAGCAAGAATGTACAGGCAAGTAAGGGATTCTTGAGACTGTAGCTCATGTCTAGACTTGGACCTGGCAGGAGTTCACTATGCGTAGCTCTAAAAAAAGGGATTTATATCTGCATCAAAGTATCTTGACTTAACTCTAATGAAGCCATATTACAAATACGGCTGCAATAAGAATGTTCATAGGAATGTTAATTTACTCTTAATCACCACAGTAAAGCCGTTGACCTGCTACCACTACTTGTGGTGGGAACATAGTCATATATGTGGTCTGCAGCTTCGATGAAGAGGAGGGACTAGTCTTATGGAGAGTGCAAGAGAAGATCTTTTAAAACCACGAAAGACGAGGAGCCTAGGATTGTGTTCAAATGTCAATAAAAACAGGTGTTAACCAGCTTAGCTAAGATGTTAAGAGCTTGGATAATCCTAGCCTGGATCCAAGAGGGATCCGGCCCTGGAATACTAATGCTTAGGATGCACAGTTAAATCGCACACAGTTGATTAGGAGGTTGGGTTTGAGTGGTACTGCTGCTACAGGCTGTCATAGCCCAATTTGCATCTGTTTACCAAGTATTTAAGAATAAATGATTTTAACGTATAGAGAACACTTGATTATGAGAACATTTTTTTATCTTGAGTACTTTTCTACTATGTCCTCAGATATATGATTGGAAATATATGATTACCATGCAGAAAGAATAAGAAAGTATAAGCTAAGTATATGCTCACAGTATAAGTGACATTGCATTTAAGATGCACTCTAAATGCATTTATCATTTAGCCACTTATCACAGGTTTACCACTGTATCTCTACATGCCTAAAGCATCTGAAACCAGCCATCATCTTCCAACTGCAGAGGTGTCAGCAGGTTTACACCTGGAGCTCCAATCAATGCAACACAGGCAAGAAAGAAAAGTAATAGCAGCCGATTTTGAGAGGAAAGTTGTAGAAATAATGGCAAAACTTAAGCCACATGTCAGCAAAGTTTCAGTGTTTTATATTTAAATCTGCAAAATGTCAAAATGTTGTGGAGTGTAAGAGCACTAGCTAAAGTGTGAGAGTGTTCTCTATGTGTACTCCAGGTTGCTAAGGAGGGGGTTCCTACGCATGCAGCAGCCTCCAGGGCTGAAAAATGAAGCCAATATGTGCATTTCTATTAGGGTTGATTACTCGGAATAAGGCGGGTCTACCTTGCCGACACGTCCCTAATTGGCTGTTTGTTGCTCTGTTGTATCACTGATCAGCTGATCACTTGACGGTCGAAACCCATTCAGAGTTATACATCGCCTACTGACTCTGGTAAATCCCTTATGGGCCTTTTTTTTAATGGAAACACGCCGAGTGAGAGGACTTTTCAGAGGGCGGGCCCTGCATCTTTCCCAGCGGCCACATTTTACCCAAATGGAAACGAGCCTAATGTGGATGTTCCAAAAACTGCAGTTCCTCAAATTGTCACTTGCAAAACAATGATATCAAACTCAGGCTGGAAACTTGCAACAAGAGGGCGCCAGGGCTGAAAAATGATCCTTTGAATGGAAACACCAGCAATACCCTGAAACATCTCTCTACTTTTTTTCCACAGATAATTGATCAGGTTCAGAAAGCGAATAATATAATAAATAATGATAAATAATCAGACCAATAGGCAGAATCAATAATGGCATTGGTATGAATATAATCTTATCGATTCCCATCCCTACAGGTGGCTAGCTCAAGAGCCAGGCTTCATTTGGCCCGTCTTAGCTGCATCCACGCTCCACCTCTTTATCCATTTTTGGATTTGCCAGGAGTCAAGATGATGATGGCCGGAGCCACCAGGAGCCAGCCACTTTCACAACGGTCTACCGTATGGGTGATGTCACAGAGACCACATCTACTTTAAACGGTCTATGTTCCTAGCCGGATTCTATTTGACAAGAAAATGTCTGTACACACATGCGTAATGATTGAACAACTCCCACTTGTGGAGAATCTGCACCCTACTAAACCTGAATGAGTGAGTTTATGAGACAGTAAACTACAAGCCAGTTCCATGAGGGGCTTCACATATAATTAATCTGTTTTTTTGACAACAACACGACTTTCTTGAAAAGCTCTCCAAAAGTGCCACATAATTTCAAAGAATTGCGGCTCTTAACACTACGCCGTCGAGAGAGTTTCTTTGTTATAATTTAAGACACTGAGGGGCAAAAAGATACATCAAAGTACTAAACTAGTGAATGTGCTCATTTTTCTGCTAAACTTATCTCAACACAAACAGATAGCACCCAAAGCGAATGAGCAGTCACACCTAAAACACAAAAACAGAGCAACTTCACATGGAAGAATGTGCCCCAAGAAGAATCGGCAACAAACATGGTCTCACCTTGCAAACAGAACTCCACAGTGAGCAAACACACCCCCATCTTGCCCTGAAACCACTCCCATGTTGTGAAATGCCCTGTATCAAAGATGACACCTCCGACAAATTATGAATAAATGAATGCAACACTCGTCTGTTTCATTTAATCCACTTTGAACATACCACCTCGCCTGCTCCGTACACTCAGAATCTCTCTTACATGCCACACCATAATCAAATCAGCATCTGGTGTCAGGGTGGCTTGCGGTTCGGGGCGTTCTCCTCTGTAAACACCACCTGCCAGTTCTCACTCCACTTCACTCATTGGCTGACATTAGTGCAAGCGTGAAATACGATTTTGCGTTGAGCAAACCCTTTACACTGAGCGCATCGGAGTCTCCTCACCTGGAAAGCAGGCATGAATAATCTACGGTCACCTAAAGTCAGAGGTAGTCGTCATGCATAAGACACTAGCCAGGCAGCATCAGCAACACAATCATACAGGACGAACTGTGTTAAATCCAGTTGATTTCATCCCCGCTGGTGGAATTATTTCATGATGAGTCCATGTTATTTCCTAACACTTGTATTTAGTGAACTTCCTGGCACTCTCAGGCATCCAAGTGAAAGCTGGTGACCTTTATACAGTTATAGGGCAGTGACATAAGCTTATAAAATGTAATTAAAACAGTCAATGCATAGAGCTTTGATGCAAAGTCTGCGCCTGCATGTGATCCATAGGTCCACATTCCTGAATTTCCCCCTGCTGACCACTTTAGTCACTCCATCACAAAGCAGCGGCAGGCCCCCTGTTAATCACACACATTCAGCTATTGATGCAAAGCCTTAAAGCGCCACACAATCCAAGATGATCAATCGTAAGCCAATTTATGATCGTTGGTCAGGTTTGGTTAATCCGATGCAGCTTCATGCCTTCTACATGATTACACATAATGCAATCAGATTTCAATTGACAGAGTACTTAAGCTATGATTGTATTTCCCTGTGGGGGCAAAAAGACACATATATATCCACTGCTCAGCATTCCAAACCTGCTTTACAGCTGAGAAACCACATGCACTGTAACGTGGAAGGCCAGACACGTCCCCTTTGAAGATGTTTACGTGCTAAAATGTTCAAAAATCCTAATACTAATAATTCTCACAGTCTCAATACGCTTGCCTGTCTCTTTAAAGTCGGACCTCGTAAGACTTTCATTAAATTCATTGTCTTTTAAGTTACTATCTATCTATTCCAATCTGTGTGTATGTGGCGACGTTCCCTCGCTAGATGTAAATAAGCAGTGATGCTGCTGACAGCGGTTGCTCAAACTCATCACTAATAGATATGCTGCTTCACTTGTAATCGGAAATTTGAAACTTCCAACTTCTCAGTGAGGTTTGTTGTAAGGGCAGATGTGTAATAGAAATGTTTGTGTGTGTGTGTGTGGGTGGGTGTGTATTGATTGGCTAACATTTCAGGGACTGACTGGAAGTAAAGAGGTGAATGTGTTTCAATAAAGTTTACAAAAGAGCAAAAAAAAATCCCGATACACATAGTGACCGTGATCGTGACCAGATGGAGGGCTCTGACAAGAACAGGCTTGCCTGCAATGACATCTTACTGCCAGAGGTCGCTAGAACTAAGCTATCTCAATTCTTAATGAGTACAACTTTAAGACCCCGTCCCAGAAAAAGGCAAGTCTACACTCAGTGGTCAGTGTTTCAGAGTCTGTGATCTTACCAATAAATGCTTCTAAAGCAAAAACTACCCAACCTGACATATTCCAGCAGGAATTTGAAATTTGGGAGAAATGAACATCGGCAGGTGTTCAGGATGGTCTGAAATCTGAGGTTTATGCTCACAGGGATTACGATTACATATATTTACTTCATTATTCAAAGCTTTGGCCACATTTATTAAGAATATCCAACGTTGTTGCAGTGTATATGTAGTATTAGATATACATATGACATAAAAATAAGAAAAACAAGGGAAAGCATAAAAGCTCCTTACATTTGGGCTTGAGTGTTGAGTATTTTCTCATTTAATTAAGAACTTTCGTGCAAAATGATCAGAATGTGCATTGATAAGAACATAAACTGTCATCTAAATGACATTAATATTGTCGTAATGCGGTTCGGTTGCTGGTTTTTCAACGTTGCGAAAATATCTCCGATAGACATTTTAATATCGTTTTGACGATATATATTGTCACATCGCCCAGCCCTACTTCGAACTGCCAGTGTCTTGCTATTTAATGAATGTCAACAAAGCAGTTAGTAGGGAGGAAATGAGAAAGAGAGAGAGGACAGGACAGGAGAGGAGAGGAGAGAGGGGGAGTGGGTGGGGGGTGGGCTGGAGAACACACAATTATAAAAGCTTCATTTCTTCAGAGAACCATAAAGTCTCGTCCCAGAAGGGCAGCTGAGCACAAATCAATTTCTTTCAGTCGATTACAAGCACTGAGGTTCTAACCTTCATTTGTGAGTCTAATACTCCAACAGTTATGTAGAACACATACCAATTAAGCAATTCTGCTGGAATAAGAGGGCCGTGAACTGACGCGATTATGGAGGCCGGGACCCTGGGGAGGTCGGGTTATCGGCTCAGGAGCAGAAAAGACGATGGGAGCAGGGCACGGAAGAAAGGGGGAGAAAGAGGGCGAAGGGAGAAGAGCGATGGAAGCCAAGGAAAAAGTCATTTATTAAGTCTAATACTGTGTGAAATGTTCCCATGGTAATAAGGCGGGGAGATTGCGTTAATATCAGGGAGCCATGCAGAAAAGGTCACTCGATATCTGTACCGCCCACCAGGGTCGTGCTGATGGGAGCTGCTCAAACACATCTGATAATGCTCTCAACGTCGTCGCTTTGCGCCAGAGGTCGAGAGGATGGGAGCTTGGGAAAAGATGCCATTTGTGGAAATTGCACTGATGCACCGCTGTGCTCTGACACAATTCTCACTGCTGGCTTTTTATGTGCAGACAGCTGTATGACGAGTGAACGGAACAAGCATGATGACACCCAGTCAAAGATTATCAGGCATAAATGTATAGCTCTGCGGCACATTATGCTTTCCACTAAGTTTCGATTTTGCACTCATTCATCTGCACAATGACATGAATATACAGGAAAAGGCAGCCAGCATCCTCTCTCTGATTTTCAATATCTGTTTGCACACAGGCTTATGAAAGGAGGCGCATTACAGGCACTCTCCATCTTTCTATTGTCAAAAGCTAAATCTGATGCCATTTTCCTCTTGATTTAAAAAGCCTGGATATATCTCTGCAGATATGTGGAGATCAACACATTGTCATTCACTGCTGCGGCGCACCTTAACCACCGCCCTCCCTGCCAGAAGATTTATGGTAATTGATAGCATGTGATAGCATGCATTTCTATGGTAACCCTTCCCTCTATTCGCTAGCCCTATACGCCTTGGTGTTTCACTTTTTTTCCACTGCATTGTAGGCGCTGTCTATTTGGATGCCAGTGGTAGGAATGAGATGCAGATTTGTGGCAAAGCAGAGACACAGATGTTTCCTCATTGCCTTTTAATCTCCTATTCCCTCAGCGCCCGGGAGAAACACTCCCCCTTTAGAATGGTAATTGGACGAGATGAATAATAAACAAAACAAAAACAGACCCATGTTTATAAGGAGCATTTTAACACTCTGGAATGATCATGCTTTATGGTTATTATTAGCACAGAGACACGAGCAGGCGCTGCTTCCTCTGGGAATAATAAAGGTCTGAGCTCTAACTTGTGTAATCAGTAGGAGACCTATCAGGGTCTGGTCGAGGACAACAACACTTTCCTCATTAAGGCAGAGCAGTTCACAGTCCATCACAGGTTTCCTCTCTTTTCCCCAAAGCCTGTATTTATACAACGCATCGTCCATCAGAGAATTCACAATGGCATTCACATGATTTTATGTTTCTTCATCCACATCTTCTCCATTTCCTTATTGTCTGGCTTCCATAT
Source organism: Echiichthys vipera (assembly GCF_963691815.1). Taxonomy (NCBI): domain Eukaryota; kingdom Metazoa; phylum Chordata; class Actinopteri; order Perciformes; family Trachinidae; genus Echiichthys; species Echiichthys vipera. Next base: position 29,214,295 of record NC_139829.1, on the reverse strand, counting down.
GTATACCATATGCACAATAAAAATCAATTTGCAGCTTGGTTGATTCATGGCTTGTAAATTTAAGATAATGATTTCATTAAGTTCTGTCTGGCCCAGTGTCATATGGCGAACTCTTTTCCCTCCGTCTCCCACCTAGCCAAACATCAACCTCCATATCAGTAGGTGCTCCGTGTGTTTGTTGACAGCACTGAGATAAATGTGCGTATTTCGACGGAAAAACCGGCGATTTGCATGAAAAACCTGTCCCTCTCTCTCCCCGGAGAGCTTTATTACAGGAGGATATTTCAAACGCTATCAGATGTGCCAAACATTTACTTTGATAACTCCATCAGATGGCTCCCTGGGTTTAATGGTAGCAATCTGAGAGCGCTGAGGCACACGCCTAAAGCACAGACAATAATGGCGAGGAGAAATACGAGGAAGGGATGAATAAAATCTCTTTTAAAAGTTCATAAATAATGCACCTTGCGCACTAGAGAGTTGTTGCCTATTTAACTATGCATGCGTCTTCCTGGTTTCTGTGCTAGCGGAGACACAAACGCAGCATGTATTGTGGGTCAACATGACAGCACAGGAGGAGGACAATCTAGGGCTCCATCAATCCTCTCAGCCTTGACCTACCACCCACGTAGAGCAACGCCTCCCCACCGCAAATCTCCAGCCACAGGATGACTGCACCACCTACTGTATTTTCTTGCAGTGCTGAAAGACCGAATGACAAAGGGGAAATGCAGCAAAAATTACCGAGCGCTTGCCAAAATGAGGGAGAAGATTTGAGAAAACGGGAGAAAAACAAAGTGCAGGACTAATTATCCAATTAATGTGCAATTAAGCCCATGCGGCCTAATGGTCTGTGTTGTATTTGGTAATAGCTCTACCAGACTGAGGAGCCTATTAAGCTCACTGTAGGCCGCGGAGCAGACAGGGAATGTTACAATTAAAGCAGCTGTCGGGATTATAAATCAATAATTAGAAGAAAAAAAAAAGCATATATATTGTATTTTGGGTTCAGGCATGCCGACTGCAAATCTGAGGAAAAAAAATCCAACCCCCCTGAAAGAAATTCAACAAAGCATTTCATTAAGACTTTCATTATCTGCCATAGCAGTTTTGCTAATAAATGCTAATTATATTCAAGCTAATATTTAATCACACACAATTTCTCCAGTCAACTCAGTTTGAGGAAATACTAATTCTAATGAACGCATTCAGTGCGCAGTTTATGAACTTTAGCACTGGCAAAGTGAGAGAGGAAACGTAGACGATGTTTAAAAATGCTTTTTCAACTATGAGTGTTATTAGCTTTGACTAATTTCCTGCCCTAATGAGATCCTCTTGGAGGGATATTTTGGGGCAATTAATAATGCACATAGAGTAATTAGAAGCATAAATATTTATCATGTTGTGTTTCTGTCTAGTATAGGGTGTGGTGAGTACGGAGAAACCTATTGATGGTGCAGTAGAACGTACAGTGGATTTGCTTTCATCATACTGGTGGAGATGTACAGTAAGTTTAAACTAGTAATGATCTCATCAGCAAAACTCAGAGTTAGGCAATACACTGCGAAATCAGCCCTTCTAGAAGTAAGCCTAATATACCCAAATCAAGTCAAATTATCTTGTATTGAGCAAAAAATCTACCAATGGGGTATGAACGTTTACTAGATTAGAATTCTTAAAACTAGCAAAAAAGTGTACAGCCCCTGAAAACTCATAATGTGTCGAAAAGGCTAGAATTTGAGCCAACTGAGCTTACTGCAAGCAATTAAATCATATTTATTTGAGACAGAGTTACTTAAAATGAGGAATTTAGTCTCTAAATGAGCTGACTATTAGAATATGTATTTTGAAATAAGATTAATAACTAGCAAAAAGAATCTTATCCAGTTTATTCCGTTTACAATCATGTGCAGCACGGGGAGCAAATTGGGGAAAGGACACTTGGACATGCTGATGGGACGAGCTGGGGTACCAACCACTGATGTTTGGCATGGAGGACACCCACTTGTCCCTGAGCCACAGCCGCCCAAATTATTATCTTAACTAAGCTGACTTTAACCATGAATCAGATTAATAACTAGCCAAAAAGTTATAAAACAAGTGAATTCGTCACAAATAAGGCACCGTCCATGAATCAAATCACTGAGTCAATGAGTACAAGACCAAGACTTTCATAGTCACGCAGATCAAATAATTAGAACATATGCAGCTATTCAACACAGTTAAAATAATAATACAAATACACATACATTCCAGCATCAACAAACACGTGGCTAACATGTGGCTAACATGGGTCCGACTTCATTCATTCATTCATCTTCAACCGCTTATCCCGGGGTCGGGGTCGCGGGGGTGCTGGAGCCGATCCCAGCTGACATCGGGCATGAGGCGGGATACACCCTGGACAGGACGCCAGTCTATCACAGGACACATAGAGACGTACAGAGACAGACAACCATTCACACCTACGGGCAATTTTAGACTCATCAATTAACCTAACACATGCATGTTTTTGGATTGTGGGAGGAAACCTTCTCAAACTGAAATAATGTTGTTAGGGATATCAGTCAATCACTCACTGATGGAGCTCCACTCCACAATGACCTTTTTGTAGGATGCAGTTACATCTAGGTCATCGAAGGAGTCCTAGAGAACCTCAATTTGCAAAAAGTTATAAAAATGTTATGGAAAGTTTTAAAATTAATTTGGTAAAAAGGTAGTGGGCAACACAGAACTGTTTAAAACCTTTTTCAAATCAGTCAAGGGTCATGTTAAACTGTGTTTTCATGACATGTTTCTAGTAACATACATAACATAATAACAAAACAAAAAAAATGGTGGTCATTCTTTAAGAATCTTGTTCTTTGCTGGGATATTTTGCAAAATGTGTCCACACCTTGTTACAAGTTAAGTCAAGCTTGAGTTAAGCTAGTTAGATATATCTTCTCAAAATAAGACTATTTGTCTTATGTGGAAAATTGCTGCCTTTTTAGACAAAAATAGGATTAATTTTCTAGAAAAAAAAGCCTTTTTTACTTTCCTAAAGATCAGTTTTCGCCGTGTGCAACAAACATGTTCAGATGTACAACTGGAACATAATCCAGTTGTTTCAACCATAGAAATCTGAGCTTGTGAGAGACGCTACACTGCAGCAAAACTATTGATTATGGTAGTCTTGTTTATCTAGCTCTCCAGCAGTGGCAGCACTGAACACATGTCTGCTAAGCAGTTGAGAGGTGAGGAAGAAATCCTGCACCATCGATTTGGCATGTTTTTCATTGACTTTCATTGACTAAAAGGCATTCCCTGTCCGTTGAAGTAAATCATGTTTACTTCAATCATGTTTTTTTTGTTGTTACTTTTCATTCACCTGCAAAGGATTTGAATCTGCCATACAAGTTATTAAGATGACTGCCTTCCATCTGGTGAGATACTATTTTCAGTACTCTTTTCATCACAAACTGTATAATTGACTAAGTGACTGAAATGTTCATGTTCTCCAAAGCCATCTGGAACATGGTTCTAGTACATCAGTGTTACTCAACGACTGAAAGTTCTTCATTAAAAATGCCCAATACTTTAACAAATTGTGGATATCTCAAAATCCCTTTAGATGTTTAGGCCATTAGTAAAAAGAAACTTGCTGTGTGCGGTTTTCCGACATATACCGTTTGGTTCAGCATTTCTGTGTGTAACTTCTCACTGTCGTGCGGGGCAACAGGGGGGGTCGCTTGCTACACGGGCCAAGCATATCTTCAGCAATATTAAGATGACTTCATTGTCAACGTGCATTCAAAAACATTCCTTAAGTTAAGAGTTACAGATGCTGGCTATCAACTTGGCATAGTTCCACATGCAGCTGAAATGCTGGCCATCAATCACGTGACAGAAAGACCAGCCGGGAAATGTACGACTGAGACATGGGAGAACTCTCTTTGCCCTTCAACAACTATCACAAAAGGTAAATATTGCTAGAACACACACTCCAACATGAAATGTAAACACACATGGGTATAATGATTAGCCAAACCCAGATAAGACACTCATATAAGCAAAATGTTACTCAACATAACTGTGCTGATTATGAGCCTTTACAATTTTTATCACTATGAGACAACTGTGCAAATACACTGAGATCTCTCGGGGTTTAGTGCAATCATCTACCCCATAGATCACTTTTGGCTCTCTATGGCTAATCCTCCAGGACCCAGCAGGCCAGTGACTCAGCAGAGCCCATCAAGTAGAGCTGCCTCCTTGGCCCAGGGAGGCCAATGTCAACAGGACGGAGTAGAGGTGGAAAGACGTTCAGGGTTGGGGTGGGTTTTAATTCAGGTTCAGAGCCAGTGTAATGGGGTGTGTGTGTGTGTCCGGGTAAGCAATGGCTTGTGAGGTAGCGGTGTCCCCTGAGCCCCAAGCCCACTGACGGCAACAGTTTGGAGTTGATCTCTATCTTGTTCACCTTAAATCCAGACATAAAATGGCAGTCATTTCTCTCTCTTTCCCTCTCTCCCTCCCGTCCCAGGTATGTAAACAATCTGACACACTTTGTCCAACCATGTTTCATTGATTTCTTGTCTTGCTGCCTCTAATCAGCCCTTCACTGGTTTAATTATCTGTAACTTGTGGTATTTGGCCTGCTTGCATTTTACTCCCATAGGCCACGCCAGCCTACTGCAAGGCTTTCTTATCTTGAAGTTGCATTCAATCAGACATTAAACATAGAGTAAACTTTTACCCAAAAATGTACAACAAATCCACATCTTGTAGCCGTCAAATTGGAGAGAGTTAATGGTGCGTTTAAGTGCCCCAAAAGGAGGAACCCATGGCGGAAAAAGAGGTGAAAGACCTCTGAACTCATTCTGACGGACAGACTTCTCGTAATAATGTTCCCTAAGGTTAAAAGGAAACTACTTGACATAACTGTGCTCTGCTTGAGCAAGGCTAGATCAATAAAGGTGACTAGGTCATCAAATGCCCCGCAAATGTCGGCAGCTTGTGTTAGTTATCAGACTGTTTTAAATACCTCCCTCAATGTGAATCCAATTACCAGCAGCCTTTGTTTGTTCAGACAAAAGCAGCTATGTTCAAGGCCTGTCTCTCTCTGATTTTAATCAGTTCTCTGGGGAAGTGTGTGTGGGAGATACAGATCAGGACTTGCCATACGTCAGTGAAAGATGTGTGTATGTGTGTGTGTGTGTCTGTTGGACGCTTGTGCGCAGGCTTGTGAGAATGTCAGAATAAGTGAGTGACTGAAACTGTGATGGAAGACTGAGAAAGCATAAAAGCTTTTTGTAACAGAGTTCATCTCTGATTCCCCTCCAAACTTTTTAACTTTTTAATTCCTCAAAAGCTAAAGTTCCTTCTGGTTTTTACTGCAACTTTGTGTTCTAGCTAGGAGTCAAACAAGGAGGCAAAGTTTGCAGCAGACAACATTCGTATTCAATTAATATGACGGATGACACTGTCATCATAATTCCAAAATCTGTTTCTCATATCTAGAGGGGTTAGCCTGTTACTTGACTGCGTGGCAGATGTTCTCATATGCTGCAGCATTAGTGTAGCAGGGGACAATCCACCTGTTTTGTATGGAAACTTTGCAGCTAGCAAGCCTGGCGATGATAGCCGTCTTCACATCGACACTCACAGGAAGAGTTTGAAGAGGCATAGCAGTACAATAACAAAGTCAGAAGGTCCAACTCGTCTCTTCAAATTCCTTCTCTGAGAGCGAATGGAAAGAACTCTCCCAACCTCCTTTAACAATGCCCATTCATGTTTTTTTGTTGTTGTTCTAAGGGGCCGTGTCAACCCTAATGCATTCCAAAATGTTAAGATTTGCATTTCAATCTGGTAACCTCCCTCTCAAAGGCTATAAAGTCTCAGCACCAAGCCTGTCTCTAAATCACATTAAGCATATAGCTATCTTTTGTAAGGCCCTGCAACAATGTCACTGTGGTTCTGCCTCTCTCTCTCATTGTGCCTGCTACTTTTTGCTGGCCTGTTTACAAGCTAAATAAATAGCCACACAAAACATCTGGAACTACAAAAGGGACCTTAAGTGGGGCTATTAAAAAGAACCGCCAGGGCAGCCTCTGGGCTGCTTTAACCCTTCTTGTCGAGCTTGAACCATGGCAACTTCAGAGAAAACAGAAAAAAACTGTGTGATGTTATTTTTTCCATTTTTATGTCGAACTTTAACTAACAAAAAACTAAATCCAATAAGGCTTTAGGCAAACATAGGGTTTGCAGTGTTTAATTAGTTACCTCATTAAAAAGTTAATAGATTTATTCAATGATTACTTCCACTAAAATGAATGCGTTGCAGTGATAAGTAACTTTTTAGGAACCTTTTAAATGTCTACTTTGAAATGCTACCATTGGTAATGTGCCTATAGCTTTCATTTCACTACTGTTATTGAATCTGCTGGGATCATGTGTTCATTCTGTGTGTCTCTGTGTGTATCAGCCTAACATGGTTGTGGTGGTCTTTTAAAAAATTCAATAATGTCAGGCAGCAGCTCAAATGCATGTGTCAGTTAACTCATTACTTATGCTGATGATACACTCTAATACTTTTTGGTCAACGTGACTGGGCAATATGATTGCCAACATGCATTTAACACCTTTGTAAATGTCGCAGTCAATGACATTATGGAACAGAGCAGTACACAAAATACAATTTTCACCATGAGAGGTTCTTGAGCATACAGAGATGTGCAAAACCTTGCTGATGGGTCCAGTAGTATGCAAGATTATCTGCAGACAGACAGTAACAGTAATTTAGCTACTTAATTCAAAAACATATAATGTGTTTTTGTGTACATGTGTGTAATATTGGTTACTGCCTGCTACTTTGTAACACATTAAGTCTCAACACTGACTGTGAGAGACAAATAAGTGTATGGACAGTTGCGCGTGTCTTCATATTTACTGCACTGCATGTAGTCACAAAGTGGAATCTTCACATAAGATCAACAGTAGTGTGAGAGTCTAGAGTGTCTATAAAATCTTCCGCTACACTCTGTGTTGCTATTACTGGGTAAACGTATACACATTGAAGGCTAGTTATTTACTTCTATTCGACAGCCCCACTTGTTCTCACTTTGCTCCGTATATCGCTGCTGTGAGTAAGTAAGGTTGATTTTCTTTGCAGGACTCTAAAACAATGTCAACAAAAACTGCTCAACTATAAAATTCACATCTCTTGGTCAGTGGTGCAGGTCATTGATTTGGTGACTTCTCAAAGTACCACTGGTTCTGACTCCATACAGTTTGAGCATTGAAATCTAATCCTGAGGGCGTCTGTGAACTTAATGGTGCGTGGCCCATTCAGCCTCCTCATCCTGGAGGTCAAGCACACTTTATGAGGTCACCGTCTGCAGATTTACAACCTAAATATTCCATGACACCGGCCGTTACTTTGTGCATCCAAACAGGGAGGCTTAGAGAAGTGTGTTTTTGCGCCATGGTCAGATTGTGAACTGAAAATCTCTCTCCAAGGAGTAGGCAGAAAGGAATATGGGTTGTGTAAACACGCCACCAGCTCCAAGGGCACACAGCACAATAACCTAAGGAATCTTTTGCATCTCCATCTACACAGGAGGATAAGTCATGTTAAGAGGAGGTGCTGGTGTAATTTGTTATGGGTGTACTGCTTGCGTAAACTGTGCTTCATGTGGAAGATTCAGCCCAGCAGTCGGGCAGTAAACCAAAAGAGATGGAGTGAGAAAGACACGTCATCCAGCAGACTGAGCAGTGTTGTTGGTCATGATCCAGTGCTTTCTCTGAAGAGGTGATTTGAGGTCTGCAATAAGACAACAAAGGCGATCTGTAGTAGATTAGATTATAGAGCCCTGCTGTTAATCCCCTTTTCTCCCGCTACACAACATTAAATGAGTGGGCGGCGGAAAATAAGAAGAACAGAAAAGTTAAACCTCTCTACAAAAGCTGGCGTCTAATAAGCTGTTTGTGTAGGAGTGTGAGATGTTTTTGACCCTGACTCTCTGTGCCTCATTTTTACATCTCTGAGATGCAGCGAAACAAAGTGAACATAACTTCCAGTCACTTCAACTCAGCTTCTGTGCTGAAAGCCCCGAGGAATAGATTGTTAACAGAAAAGAAGAATGCAATAACATTTTAACAAGCCTTTAAGAAAATGATCAAAGTTCAAATATATACTAAAGGGCAACAAGATCGTTCTGGATCCAATTCATTACATCCTCTTAAATAAGATGAGACTTCTCAGCCGGCGTCCTCCTGATTAGATTCATCATCTCCATGATCATTTTTAAAGCAGACATACAAAAATGAAGGACAAAAACATAATAAAGTAGAAACCAGACTGCAGAAAGGAAATCTCCCTGCATGAGGCAGAGACATCTTTCATGTCCAAAACAAAAGGTCAAAGTCTAAGGCAACCCACGTTTAGAACCAACAGCTAATCGCCTCACTTTCCTAACCCATTTGAGAGAATTACAGCGGCTGTTAAGTGTGCATAATGAATGCCATAAAGCTGGCCTATAAAACAGGCTTTTGGCCAGCCCCTGGCAGTGAGTGGGAGCAGGTCTAAGCACAGATCTGACTCTGCACACCCGCATGTACAGAATGATTGCTGATGGGGTTCTGCGAGGAGGGGAGAGGCGGGGCAGCTTCCACATCATTAATGATCGCTAATATTTCAAAGGAGGACGCAGGGCCCGAGCACTGACCGTTATATTAAAAATCAAACCGTGTGACCTTGTTAAGATGGATGCCTGGTTGCTCAGTCCCCTTGGTGCAGCTGAGCTGCACACGGCCCACCACATTAAAGGTGGCTCTTTGCTGTTTAAAGCATCAGCTACAGCCGCAGATATACGGGGTGCACAGGGAGCATTACGAGTGGCATTTAATTAAAGAAAAGTAAGCTGTGGGATTTTATAGACTGGCCGGGGATTGCTTGATCTGGTAAGTAAGTGGAAATGAAGGATGCTTGAAAGGCGGCAACATGGTGATAACTTAACCTTCCTATCATTGTAAAAGTCAGGGCGAGGACACTTAAAGCCCTGCATGCTGTAGAGAATGTTATCTCATTCAGCTTCTTTCAGCTTTAAATTGGTTTGCGGTGTAATAAAAAGGAAAATATAGGGATCCTGTAATGCATACAGTAAAATAGATTAATAGCTCAGTGCCAAATTAAACAAAATCATAAAAATGATTAAACTAGTTGGTGATTACAAAGCAAATGTTTATTACTAATAGATTATAAAAAACATAAAACAAAGGAAACCATCTGGGAAAGATTGAGGTTCTGATCCACCTTAACAGAGCCTACTTCCTTTCAGTCGTGGCTGGTCCAGGTCACAGTGGTGATTTATAGGCTGGTAATTAGCCCCCGATGACATTGATGAATGCGTTACACTAGCACCTTTGTAGGCTGCCTTGTTAGGTAACATTTGAGAAGCCTGACAAAGCTATCATTTTACAGAAAGCTCTTAATTACCTCGGCACAATTATGAATGGACCACAAACAGACAACCAGCTGCTGTCTTGATGTGCTGCAGTGGGAGGATATACGGAGTAACGCAAATGATGGAAGGAAAGCTTTGGCTGATAGCGCTTGGTGCAGATGTGTCGCGAGACAAAAGCAGCAAGACAAATAGCTCAAGGACATTTTTTGTTCCTGCGCTCCCTGGGAGTCAAAGAAGCCATTTTTCTCAGGGATGATCAAAGATGGGTTAGGTCAAATGGTGGGCGATAGAGAAGAGGGAGAGAGGGAGGGAGGAACTAGGTGCAAAATGAATGCTCCTCAGGTAAGGCTAGGACTGTACCAGACTTAGAATTGTGTTAGTCGCATCATAATCAGCTGTTCAATACAAATATTCAACTATTTGTTTTGTGGCAAGACACTTTTATTTGTGACAGTTTGTGGCACTTCCTTTTTTTCATGTTGACTATCAAGCAAAGCTTTATTGAATTGCCAGAATTTTGGCCGGGTCATTCAGGGTGACAGCGACAGACATGGCTCTAAGGTAAGAGTTATGCAATCTTTGAGAATTTGGGGCACAGGTGATATCATTTCAGTCATTTCTTCAAAACATTCTTAGCCAAAGAAAACTTACAAAAAACCACAACTAATGGCTACAATTTGTGTTGGAATATCACCCCGCTAGTCTTTATATTACATATTCTAGTTCTTTAGCAACCGCCTTATCTAATTAATTCCCTCCATGTTTTACTGTGATTTTAATAATGTCCATATTTTAGACTTTAGTACAGAGATTGTTTTAACTTGTAGCTACAGAAAGTAAATATGATGCACTGTCCAGCCCTGGACAAGGAGCAAGAAATGACGTGTACTGGATTGCTTCCCTATCCATCACAGGCCATCTGGCAGATACTGCATTTGCAGTTATGCTGCAAAGTGCCATAAAGGAGACGCTTCCTCCTCTTTGAGGCCCCTGGTCCTTGTTTGACTCATGGCATCCTGTGCAGAGAGCGAGCCCTGCTTTAAAATCAAAGAACACACTTCTATAATCGCCTCTGTCTGTCGTGTCACCAAGGTCAACAACAGGGCTTCCGCCCCACTGCCACATTTATTTTCCTTTCCCAGTTTTGTTTAAATCCCAAATTAGAGTTTCCATGCAGGAAGCCAACATAGAGGAAGAAGTCTCAATTCATCTCATTCCCTAAATATTTGGACGGCTGGTAATTTGATTTTTGTGATATGAAATGATTTCCTTTTGAGTTAAGGATCAAATAATGGCTTCCATCTGTCTGGGCGCTGTGAAGTGGTGCCGTTGTGTTCGTCTGGGTGTATATGTGTATGTGTGGATATGGGTGTCTGGTAGTGTGTGAATAAGCGGATGGAGTCAGAGGGAGGGCAATATGACCTCTGTGAACTGGCCTGAAACATACATGGAGCGAATGGAAAAACTACTAAGATAAACTTTTAACTAAGGGCGCACTCACACTGTCCTTCCGCATCGTGCCAAAAAACGTTTTTTCGGGTCAAGCCTAGTGCGTTTGACCAGTGTGAGTGCACCAACTCCGCGCATAACTGCGGCCAGCTAGCCGCCCACGGCCCGTCTGGAGAGGTGGGCTTTTGTAGAGCGCGTTTGCACATGTATGAGCATGCGCACGTGTATGAGCATGAGCACGAGACCTACGACGGTTCTGACGTCATTTATGTGCGCCTGTTCGGACATAGAAAATAGAAGGACGGACCATGCGCGGACATTTAACAACAACAACAATGGCGGCGAAAGCTTCACGTTGGTGTGATGCAGAGGTGGAGTGTTTACTGCAGATTTGGTCGATGAAAATATTCAAAAACCGTCGACAAGACGCACAAAAACTCTGAGGTCTCTGGAAAGATTTGTAAACAAAGCGACGCATCGCGATGACGTCAATCAATGCATATGACGTGTTACGGCGTGATGACGTATGGACAGGCAAGAAGCATTCGCGCTGAGGCCCAGGCAGTGTGAGTACAAACGTGCCTGGGGCGCGGGGGCAGAGGGAGGGGGGACAAGTACCCTAAAGCCCGGGGCGCGGTGCGGAAGGACAGTGTAAGTGCGCCCTAAGACACTTTCCTCAGGTGATTCCTATAGTGGTATTGTAGTAGTTGCTGTAGTCTCTTGGAGGGATAGTTTAGATTCTTTTAAGTGGTGTTGTATGAAGTACTTAGCTGTAGTCAGTGTTTTAGCTACAGTAGATGGCGGCTAGCATGCACACTTTTTTGGAGAAGCAAGCAGGAGCCTTTTTATGCGCTCGTCAAAGCCATCAGAGTCCATTTAAAAATAAAATAATCTGCTGGTCTACTGCTACCTCCATCAGTTAGTAGTTTTGTCTAACTGTGTGACTTTGATGTTTTTATGGTTTAGGAACTGACAAAACTAACAAACAAGCTAACAGAATAGGGCAGCGGGAGATCCGGCAGCTGCTTTGTTAATTGCTTTTGTCATTTTTAGTAATTCAGTAATAAATCTAGTAGCTTGCATCAATAATAACTACTAACTAACTAACTAACTGAGCTACAGTTCAATCAAACTATGCAATTACGATGATGTCCGTGGCTGCAAAAAACTCCAATGACGGTTCTCTCTGCTGAGCTCTCAGGGGAATTCTCTCAAGATACACAAATAGCCCAAAATAGTGGTGATTATGTTTGAAAAGCATTTAATTCCATATGTTAGACACAGGAATGTAAATGTATGGTAATATGGATATTCATGGCCCATCATACATGCATGCCACAGCCTGTGATTGTCATGGCCAATAAAACTGCTGTTGTTTGATCATAACAAGCAGAGATAAATGCATGTGCAAGCCTACATCCAGCCATCCATATGTGCAAGGCTAAAAGGCAATAAACAGACTTCTCATGATGTGGTTCTGCTTTATCAGTCAGTTTTATAAGATACGACTTACACATGAGAGAAGCTAAGAGAGACGATGTGACACATGACAAAGGTTATCAGGTGGATTCAAACATGTGCTGTTGAGTTGCAAATCAACAGTGTCCATTAGTCTCCTGAGCTACCAGGACACCCTTGGTAAGAATTAACTCTGAGGTCATCGGGCACTTTGAAACTCACTCAACCTCCTGTACACAACACAAACGTATTTCTCTAGAGTGTGTTTCGGTTGAAATCCATTTTCATCTCTTCTTGTGTGGGGTCTGTTTATAAAGATGTAACCAACAATAGCTTCTATATGCTGTCATTGCCAATTTCATTCTCTTTGTGCAGTGGGAAAAACTATCGATGAGCTGTTGCAGACTGTTAAATTAAACTGAACCCCATCCGCGGGAGAGGGATTGCTCCTCCAACATAAAATGACACATCCCGGGACTAGTTCAATAAGTCACATCTTTGAATTAAACCACCAAAGGGCAACATTTCAAAATAAAATTCCAAACTTGTGAAAGTTAAAGGCTAGGAATTGGTAATACAACGAGTTTATATTGTGATAACCGAGCAGGTAGTAGTACTTTATTGATTCAATGAGTTTCCCATTGTGGGAAATCCATTAACTAAACAGCACAACTATTATAGTAGTTAATTAGGCAAAACATTCCCATGACAACCGACAATGTTATGATCGGCAATTTGCAAAAATACTGGGTTCATAATAATATCAACAGCCAGCCCTGGCACCACACTAGCTCATAGAACAAACTCACAATGTACTGTATCATAGCTGAGTCCTTACAGCAGTGACCTGTGTTCAATTCCAGCCCAGGCCTTTGCTGCATGTCATCCCCTATGTTGCTGCCTCTCTGCCAGCTGACACTCTAATAAAGCAGAAATGCCACAAAGTTCTCTTTAAATAGAGCATATATACAGTATATATACATACATATATACATATATATACTATATATTTACAGCCCTATTCCCCACTAAGCCTTAGTCATATATTAAACATACATATGTACATATCATACCAGAGCTGTTCTTATAAATACCCACTAAATGCTCAGTGTCATAATTACAAACATGCTGGGAGAAAATGCACAACACAGACATGTTGTAGCAAGAAAACCACATGGAATAAACAGCAAGAAACCAGGAGTCCTGTCACATGCAGTCATAACACGGAGCATAGTGGGCGGGGGGGTCGAGAGGGAGAGAGGTGGGGGGGGGGGGGGCGAGAGAGAGAGAGAGAGAGAGAGAGAGAGAGAGAGGGGAGGCTCCCGTCTCTAACCTGCCCAGTGGCAGTGGCTGAACTGTCATCGCCTGGCCCTGTCATTTGGAAACTTTGCTGTTTAGAGGTGACAGCCGCCCACGGACGCACACTGTACACACTCCGCAGCTCTATGCACACACACATACTGAGGATGAGGAAAGGTTTGGGGTGATGAGTGGCCACTGTTTGACACTTCCATGTTTGACACCTCCACATCCCTCTGCATGTCGCGGTCTCCGCAGGCTTTTCTCGCCGTGTTTATGTGTCTCTCGCCCATTTTAGAGGACGATGGGTCTGGGGTGAGTGTGTGAATACGTGTGTGCGTGTCGGATGATAGAGCTGTAGGTGTGTTAGCCGCAAACTATGTGTGCACTTTGCAATTCAGCTTCTTTATTTATTGACTAGTTATTGCAAAGAAGTTTGGCCTCAAGTGTTTACTACTGTACAACTGAATAATAAATGTAAATGTCAACACAGTTTATCCATCCAAACTGAGTATAACTCTTTCTAATAATGTAAAACAGTTCTTCCAGTGCCCTAGGAGGTATCTATTGGACATTGTAGTAACCATTATGTGAATATTTGTGTGCCACTTAACTGCCTAATTACAGGTATCCTGGGGTGCATGTGTGTGTGTGTGTGTGAGGAAGAGTGTGTCTGTTTGGGGCGTATTGAAGGAGACAGACGAGGAGGAAGGGGTGATGAGGAGAACAGCAGGGTTTCTCATCAACAAGCTTTAAATGGTTCCATCCACCAGCAACCCCCTACGGCCCCCACCAACCCAACCAACACACCTACCCAACATCCACACACACGCGCTCACACACACGGACTCACATTTATTCGCACTGTGGTAATTGCCGCGCCGGCTCATTTGAGCTTGTCATTTCTCCCGATAAGACCGCAGTATTAAAAATGACAAAAGATTGATACACACCCTCTTTCACACACATACACACGTCGCGCACCGCATCTCCCAGCGTCCGTGAGGCAGCTGAGGGCGGGGCTGTTATTGCAGATTCTACAGGCGAGATAGAAGGGAAATGTGATTTCACACTTTTTGTTTTTCGGTGCTACGACAACGAGATGTTGGGTAAAACAAAAGCAAAAAAAGTTTTGGCTGAGATGTTTGGGTGCAATGCTGTGAAACTGAAAAAAATAATTATTGCCTTACTTGGTGGAGAGAGGAATGGGAAAAAATACAGCCTGCCTAACAGCCTAACATACTGTCTGTCTGTCTGTCTGTTTGTCTTTCTATCCATTCTAGCTACAGATTCAGCCTTAACGGTCCAAAACGACTAGTTACAAAAAGGTTTATTGGCAAACATCAACAACAGCAAAATCAGTTAAAACACTTTGGGAAACAGCAGCGTCATGATGTCACAGTTCATCCGTAACCAGGCGCATCATCATAAACGATGTGCTAAGAAAATGGAGCAAATAATCACTCTAAAATTGAATATCAACAAAAAGGGATGAGAGAGACGCCGGAGTTAATTGGGAGCGGTGTATGGACAGAATAGTAATACAGCGTTACGCGGGGAGAGCGGAGGAATGAGCTGATGCCTTGTCGTCAAATGGAAGGAAGCGGCGCGTTCACAGTTCATTACCACTTCCCTTCTCTCGCTAATCAAAACGCAAAGCACTACAACGTGTCAACAAGGAAATGTTTTCATTTTTACTGAGAATATATAGATGAGTGTGTGGTTTTTTGTGTGTGTGAAAGAAGGCGTGGGTTTGAGTGTGTTATATTAGTATACGTGTGTAACTGTGTGTGAGGGTGTAGACGGTATGTGGGTAGGAGTTTGTGTCTGTGTTTTCATATTTGTGCGCATCAAGGGAAGGGCTATGTGTTTGCACATATACCCGCGAAACACTTCTATCCTTTGACATCATTCACAGTATTGACCGACACAAAACTGGCCTGTCAAGCATGGAGCTTTAACGCAGCTTAGTTAATTAGAAATAAACCATTAAAAGTGAAAGTGACATCTGATCTCTCAGGAAAAAACTAAGACTTTCAGTAAAACTGCAGGAAATAATTACAGTTATAATACTTGGAATGACATATTTTTTGCAGTCGAACTATAAGGTTTCCTTGTTCCAGCATCATCCTCTCGGAGAACGTACATATCTGGACCCTTCTGATACAATCAGCCTCCAAACAGTGAACTGATTGGCTGAGAGCCCCCAGTCCTATCACACTTCAGACCAGCAGCAGGGGGAGCTCAGGCAGGCTACAACTCATTTATCCCTTTCTCTGGGCTAATTTCACTTATTAGCTGGAATCAAATAATCCAACGCGTCTTGTGCCATAGGCAGGACCGGCACAGAGAAGCTCAGTGTGTGTGTGACATGAAAGCGAGAGCAAGAGAAAAGGAGAATGGGAAAATGAAAGAGAGAAAAAACAGAACTGCAAAATTCCATTAGAGGAATCTAAAGGCATGACACATAATGGATGGGCTACGATCCACGCCTGAGAAACTGTGAGGCTCAAAATTAAAAGTATTTTTCAACTCAGATTGTGCCCTCGGAGCATCTTCATATGGCCCATGTGAGATGACAACCATTTTAAGGTGGCAGCAGATTCATTCTAACTGCATAATATACTGCAGTCAAATCAAATTTGATGTTCAGGTTAAAATGTAACACTTCATCCCACACTCAGGCTTACGAAGGAACGAAAGTAGACAGTTCTACGATTCTGTGAGACTGTACATAGGCACAGCAGAGCTTTAAGCTATGGTGATAACTCAAAAAACTCAAAGTGTCCCACCCTACCTGAGCAAAAGGTTTTATCTGAGAAAACCAGATACTGTACATTTGGGTCTACAGCCGTGTTAGTAGCTCCCTGAGGCTGTACTTAAGCATCTTGATGTTTTCAGCTACATTTTAAGGTTTTATTGCTAACATACTCACAATGACATTTTTAATATGCTGATACTAAGCAGATATTATGTTTACGATGCTCACCATCCTAGTTTAGCCCGTTACCATGCTAACATTTGCAGTGACCACACAGTACAGCAGAGGCTAACAGTAAAATCATTAGTTTTGAAGGCATGTGTATTGGACGGTTAGACATTTTGAGATGTCAGATCACCAAAGTGATTACGATTCTTCCTCTTCCTCACTGGCGATGGTGGCACTGGAGGAAATATCAGGGGATCTCATCATTTAAAGTCTGCATGATCCATCGTCTGAGAACCATGAATGTCTGTACAAGATTTCATGGCAATTCAATCATTGTCTAGACCAAAGTGGTTACTGATATAAATACAAGTTATGAGATATACATATTACATATTTTAGAAATCGTTTGAGATAAAAAATAACCTGTAAAATATTGAGTAACTTATTTTTAATGGCCACTTGGGGTCAGTGAAGACAATTTCTAACAAAAAAATTAATATATCACCATTTTAAAAGATGATATGAAGAACAGTTGCTTCTTCACACATCCAGCAGTTACAGAACAACATTTTCATTCATTTGGTGTTGGGTGACTCACTTCACTCTGCTTTTATCTTTGTTTTCAGTCTTGAACAGGAAATATCTGGCTCTGTAGCTGCTAAATGCTCCACTATTTTCACCAGTTAGTCTCTAAGTGTGCATGTCTGCTGTTTGGTGCTGAGCAGATAATGCACAGTGGCTTTTCAGAGGTTTTTGTTGGTGAAAGCAGCTGCCTGCTGCAGTGAAAAAAAACAACCTATGAGAGCGGTGAGATCGAAGCATAACAGTACAAATTAGCTAACTCTTTCTAAAGCTCTGTAAAGAACTGCAGATTCAGGTGATGATCTGTGTAGGTGTATCACTATGATCACCATTGTCACACTGTTTTCACATTGGCATTTGATGTATTGATATTTGGCTTTATATCATGACAGGCATTGCATATTTTCTTTTGTCACATTATAACAAAGCATAGACGGCATGTTTTGATTCTGACACAAATGCTGTGTCCAAAAAGTGCTGTGTTCATGCATTTTCGTCTGGTGATCATATAATTACGCCTGTCCCAACAGAGGTCATCTTCCTGCACCTGCAATTAAAGGCACCTTCAAATTTGGTCCCTGTCATTTATGCCTTTTGTCTCCACATTCTACTGCACCAGCTAATATGGTGAAGCAGCTAATCCCCCGCCCCATGCAGTTTGGGCAGTACCCTCAGTGAGAGCTGGCCCTCATTACTCTCCGCTGAGTCTTTTGGCCTTAAGGCTGCAGTCTCTTGTCCTCCATTTCCCAGTCCCAGTCCCCCTGTCATGCTGCGGGCTCCAGCCTTATCTCCCTGCTCCACAAAGCTCCTGTGGATGTGTGTTGCAATCCACTCTCAGCACGTTGTTCCCAATCGTCTCCTTCCCACGTAGGCGAAGGCAGAACATCGTGCCAATTTGCCCAAACAATTAGGACAGAAAGAGTATATGGTTCAAAGCCACTGGCACTGTGAGAGGTTAGGGCAAATGGCAGCTCTATATATACTGCAGTTAATGGTGTTATCCTTCAATACGCACAGTTTATCTGATGTTAAATATAGGGTAGAACCACAGTTGATTACAGCCGACTAAAGTGTGGGGAATTCTGCTATATGAAGGGAAGTATGACACATTTAGTGCACTACTGAAAGCAGCTGTATGCGATATGTATTTTCAGATAATAAAAATGTTATGAAATACACTAGTACAAAGACATGCTTTAGTGCTTAAGGTTGTACAGAAATAAATGGAAAAACAGAGAAAATCCATTTCTTGCTATATATGAACACTGGCCATCATTGTAGCAGCAGTAAAAAGCTTGCAGCTAGGTCATATTCGTGATAAACACTGTCACAAATTTAATACGGACATACAGTAAATGGACAAATAAATTCTGTCACAAGTTAATCTGCATTTTGCTAGGTCATTTCCGATTTGGCATTCAGCCCCCTCGATCCAATTTAAAGAGAATGTGTAGTGTCAGAGAGAGGGGGAATTTATTCCGAGCCAATAAAAAACAGGCGCTCGGTGAAAATCACCATCGGCAAGTCATTAAAAGTGGGAGAGGAGCTGGGTGTGTGGAAATGGCTCATCGGCTCCCCGGGTGCTACTCACAACAAGAGACCTGGACACGTAGACCAAGGCCCTGATGAATTGAGCCATAAAGGTGATTGGCTCAAATGAAAGTCTGCGCCTCTGAGGCAAAAACACATCCGTTTGATTTGAATACATCACCGTGCCAAATGACGGCATGCTCCACTTGGAAGACAATGATACATGGGCATAAACAAGAGATTTGCACAGTGGCTCAGCATGAATTCCAACATCAAACCTGGCTGGCAAGTGAGACAAACCAAGCCTGTGAGATACATAAGCCTTCATTACTGTGCTGCTACTGGTTGTCAGGTTACGAATGCAAGGCCCCGGGTGCAATGTGTGATGTTGGAGCAGCGGCTGCCTGCTAATTACCAACCTAGGCAACATGCAGCCATTAAAAACGCAACCCCGAGTGTCTGCTGAGCTAATTTGTCTAATTACATCTTTGTAACTTATGAAAAGACGAAACATTACCCTGAAGGCTTGCTTTCGGAGTAGGAGCTGTGTAGATGGTAAATGAATACTTTGCTGTCTTACTACAGCCACACAAGTGCCTCGATAGCTGCGAGGCAACGGGAGTATAGGAAAGATTGTGAGGGGGAGGTGGCGGAACCCCTGTTGGGTGATGCTGTAACTATTTCCATATCCCCAAGATTTCTCTCCCATGGGACAGCCACCCACATCCTGCCGACAAGCCTCTTGTTTATTTTTCTCATCATTAATGTGGCATTTTATTTCTGAATTTATCAGCAAAACCAATATTTGGTGCCAGTTATGAGAAGTGCAGGCATCCAGTCAGTGTAACAGATTGTGACTGAGCGTCATAGGGATGAGGGCCTATGGCAGCTCTGCTAACAAGCATCCCTAATGGAGGGAGGAAAGGGGAGTTGGGCAGACCTTTCATGACATGTGTCAATTTACTGAAATTTGAAAGCCTTAAATAAATGTTCCAATTATAGTGATTGTGAAATGCGAATACATTGCTGAGCTGAGTGCTGTGTTTGGGAACAATTTTCATTCAAAGCATATGTGTTGCCACTTGCATCTCTCACATACTGTATGTTGTTAAGCAAGTCAAATCACTGTGTTTGTTAGTTAATAACTTAGACACCATCATATCACAACAGCTTGAGTGGCAGCAATGGAGCTGTCACGGCAATTCGAGCACATTAAATCAGAGATGATCAGAGATAAAGAGAATAGTCATGACAGACAAGGAACAAACAGGATGATGCCATCTTCTGCCTTCCTTCCTTCTTCTCTTCTCAACAAGAACGGCTGGCAGACTGCGATAGCATCTCTGAGTTTTAGGATAGAAGCTCCCAGGAGCCGAGTTACTTGGTTATTTTAGGGCCAAATTTCCTACCTACGTGGGGCCAGGCTCATCTTTCTGCCCCCTCCTCTCCGGAGTCGCACATTTCTGACTTTAGTGAAGGTGGCATATGTGATGGTTTCAATGATTAACCTAAGAAGAAAACATGAGATCTATGTATACATGTTTGCCTCGAGAAGGCTTAAAATGGTTAAAGATAGATACGATTTAGAAAGTGTTGACCTGGTTTTCTCTAAACAAATCTGAAAGGGAAAAAGTTGTGATCACACTTGAAGAATCTCTGTCTCAAATTTGCAATCAGAACATAAAGTAGTGCCCTTGTGGTTTGTAGTGCGCCTGTATTGTCTCAACCTGCTCACTTGCGGAGAGCGTAGTGCAATCGGGGCCAGCCAGAAATGTGTCAACTGAAACCTAGACACAACCTCAGAGATCTGATGGGGCCCCTCATCTCTGCTAGATTTTACTTACTGTCTCTTAGTCTCTCTATTTTCTAATCATGTGAGATGTTATCAGGTCCCCGTCTGTCAGTAACCACTATCGGTTGTGAAACTTCAGAAGGCAAAGCGCGTGGGAACCGCAGTATCAGTTGTGCTCATCTCACCCAGCACCTTTATAGAAGCGTGGGCGGTTTCTGAAAAGGTGAGAAAAGCTTCACAAAGAGCAAATCGGAGGCTGATTTAACACTAACTGACAGTGGAAATATTTCATACAATGTTCAGCCTCTTCTCTCTGCTTCCTCTCTATGCTGTGCTTGTTTTATTTGTACAAAACCCCTGCCAGACTGCACTGGCTCATTGCAGGATCGATTTACAATATCAAGAAGTAACATTTGGAGAGGCCTCCATTTGCATGAATCTTCTGAGCAGACATGGAGAAAAGATGTGAGATGCGATAGTCTGCTGGCTTAGAAATCCCCATCAATCAGACCATTCTTAGCCATGAATACAAACACCTGAGGGACAAAATGGAGCTGAATGATGGACTCTTCCCTGTGGGCCCACATTATGTGCACTGCAACACCATTCAGTGCCCAGTATATTCTTCCACAAGCTAAAACGATGCTCTACATTCAATATCACCATCAAAGTTAATTCTTTGCTTTTACAGTTGAGCTGGCTTATTGAATTTCAGCCTGATTCCGATAAATACAGCATGAACTCCCAGCACTGATGCACGCTAACACAAAGTAATCCCCTGGGTGCTACCGAGATGCACTCTCTCAGTGAGCAGAATGGTAATGCAGCTGAGAAGTGGGGTTGTGATCAAAACTTCTGAATCTCAGTATGAGCTGGTAAAGTGTGGGTGGGGAAAGGAATGAGTGAAACGTATTCACTTGTTCAAGTGCTTTGGATGTACCACATGTGCTGATAACTTTAATTGTTACGATTGACTGATTGGAACAATAGCCATGTTTGGTTTGGTTTCCTCATTCACAGGATTTTCTTTTAAAAGTAAGGAATGGTTTGCAATTGGACTAGGACTCAGAATCTCAAGTACTAATTTCTACTAGGTGATCTGTTCTTGTCCTCCTGGTCCCTAGAGGTGCTGCCATCTCTTTTCTTTCCTCCTTCCAAATGCATTAGCATAGCTAGCAGTGTGGGGGCGTCGGTGGCTCCATCAGTAATGTCATGGGCACTTTAACATGATGAAGCACGCCGCAGCCCCGCTGGCATGAATAATTCACATTACCACGCGCCCAGAGAGAGACAGAGAGAGGGAGAGAGAGAGAGAGAGAGGGATTGACTTTGCAACAATGAATTGTGGGAACAGATGTGTGATTTTTAAGGCGCTCGGGCCTCTGTTTTGGGTGAGCGAGCAATTTTAATTCAATTTGATATTTCTCTTTTAAAGTGAGGGTAGACCTTGAGCTAGGCCAGGGAAAATGAATGAAGGGGGGATTAGAAGAGGGAGTCGTGGCTATGGGGAGGGAGGGGAGAGGGGTGGAGGTCCTCCTCGCCATCCATCACAGTGGCACTTCAATGATTGTCAAATAAGTAGCCCTGTCCAAACCCATCTTTTATCATTATGTATGAATGAATCTATCTGGGGATCACATCATCCAGCACATGGGAGGGCTCCATCTCATATACATGATAGGGAGAGACGATATGGAAATGGGATACATGATAGCAGAATGGCATGGACAGGGAGATGGATTCACATCACTGGCTGGGAGAATGGACCACTATTTGATCTGAGTGCTCTGTCTGTCCCGTCAGTCTTTGAAATAGAAAATGTACAAGCTACTGCTCCCATTACAACAGGCACAGTCTCTCTGAACTTAAAGTAATGCAGCACATTATTATTGTCGACTAATACCTGCAGAATAGCTCCTCAAGTGGCACTGACAAATCTCTCGCTCTTTGCAAAACGTGTTCCATTAAAAGTCTTTGAAATACTGAGGTTGCTGCTTTGAGGTTCAGGCAGTTTAACACATAGTACCTCTAGGTCCTTGGCTCCAAAGCTGATGTGAGAACTTTAATGTAAATAATTCAGCAAAGGTGGGTGAGAATTTATGGCACTGGATTAAGGAGGCTGTGCTTGCAAATGCCGCTCTCAATCCACTTCCAAATTGTCACGGGGCCTTCTAAGAGGCAAAACAAACCTACCATAATCTCTGCTAATCATACTTAAGCATGAATGTTTCATGTGGAAATGCCTGGTTACAATTTAGAGGCTTTTTTTCTCATTCCTGGGGTAACCCTGTTACAATCCAGAAATCCTTTTGGCCACAACAAAGACTAAATGTGAAGCAGAGACATCAGATGCGGTACAGTGCACACAGCATGTAAGTAGGAGGAAGCAAGATCCCACATTACAGACACCATGTTTGTTGACTACATGAAACACTGCAGATAATGAATTCAGGCTGCCAAATTTCAAGATGTGCCAGAAGATAAAGCTGTTATAAACAGGGAAAAACACAACAACGATAACATCAGTGATTGGTTGTGATTAACATCAGCCGTCTTACTTGTGTCTCAGAAATTCAAATTACAAGCCTGATGTAGGCAAAGCCAGGGACCAAGCTAATATTATCATTATTCGAGACGGAGCACAACCCAACGGCGGGATGATTACATTTGACTTGCAATGATTTCCCCCCCTGCATGAGAAAACAACAGCTTGGAAAAACTAATAGACGTATTCCCCAAAGCAGCTTTGTTGCTCCTGCCTCACTTTAAATAAATCTCATCACCGCAGTGAAAAATGTTTTGATTTCTCCTGCATTTACAAAGTGGAGATAAAAGTCCAACCCATCTGTCCCTCAACTTTGCGGGGAGCAGTGCAGCGGAGAAAAGGATTTATCACACACAGCACGGTAAAGTGCATCTGCATCCGCCACACTGCTCCCACTCGCATCATTATCCTCATCGCCTATCACTTCCCCAGCTGAGCCCCCTTTTGGAAACAGGGGCTGACACATCGGCGGCGGTAAACACCTTTAAAAGGATCTGACGCTCCGTAATGGAAGAAAAAAAAAACAAAACACTTCCGTATTGTTGGGGACCCCTGGCGCTGTGCTGGGCTTATGGAGGAGTAAGCCATTGTCTGGTGTCACCTAATTTGATCAAGTTTGTGTGGAGAACAGATGTGTATGGCTGGCTGAGGCAAACACTGGACCAGAAGATGCCAGGGCTAAAATTGCTCTGAAATAGTTTCTGCTTCCATAGAACGCGTGAGAATAGCAGAGAAAAATACAGTATGAAAGAACATTTGCGACACTGTTTGAAAAGTAATAAACACTTTCCCTTTTGGTGTGGATTCGAAAAGGTCCCAATTTTCTTTTGTTCATCCAAGGGCCCGGCCGTACATCGGTGTGAAAGGGAATGTGTGGTGCACAGAGACTCAAAATGAGGCTGAGGCAGTTGGCATGGTAGTGCTCGTAGCACAGGTGATGATCCTTGGCAAAGGACAAATCATACCTTGGAAGCAGGACATTGCTGATCTAATTAAGAGCTGGCAAAAGGTGTCGTCGAGGTCTGACAGATTTCAGCCCCGAGTCTTTTCTGATTGCACTGAGCTGCTGCAGAAGTGAGAAACGTCGGCATAAACAAAGAAAGATGAGGAGAGACACAGAGACAAGGAAGCACTATTTCCAATCAAGCATCTGCCTCCCCTCCGACACAGCTCGATTTAACCTTGAAGAGTAATGAGATCTGACTTGCTTAAATGTTAGCATTCTTAAATCATCAGGAAGTGCCTCAGAGGAGCCGATAATCACTGTACCAAATTGCTGCGCTCGCTAATTTCATTTCTCCCTAGCATTTGCTTGCAGTTAGTGTCGATTATTCAAGAACAGGCATTTAATGCTGCCAGGTCCCAGGGGTGTTACATTAAAATGTAATAACTTGCAACATAAATGAAAACAAAAACCATTACTTTCTTCCCCCCACAACTTTCTTCCCTCCTCCCTTCTCCTCTGTCACATCTCTCCCTTCCTCCCTCCTCAATCTCTCTCCACTCCCTCTCTCCATGGTGGGAGTTCGAATCTAATTCTCAGCCCATCTGGCAGGCGTAATGAAGGCGGGCCGGGCTCGTGGTGCCCTGCTGCCATGGCTCGGTGGAGCAGGAGGCTAGCTGGCAGATTGGGCCGGGATGAGTGGAGGGGAGTCGGGGAACCTGCTGAGTGAGAAAGCCAGCCCAGTTAATCTCCCATGTGCCCCAGTGTGATCGGGGCCAAGGCCAACTACACGTTGAGGGCACAGCGGATGGAGTCTGGAGCGTGGATGGTCGTGGGCAGAAGACTAGTGGGTGAGTCTGGCATTCATTAACATTTCCTGGCATTTAGCTGACTCTTCCATCCAAAGCGACACAGTAAAACAACCTTCATCTTGAAGACTGTCAAAAGCATTTACCACCAACCATCAGTGAGAGGATTGCAGCTAAGCCAGGACATCTACAACATTACTCCAACTGGGCACGTAGGATAAGGATGTTTTGTATTGTAAAGTGACTCAGCAGCCATAAGGGAAATAGGAAACAGCTGCATATGGATGCAACACAGAAAATATTTAATTTAAACATACATTCCTCATAAATACTTTGTAATGTTACAGAGCGCGTAAATGATATCTTCGCAAATGGAGTATAGGTCCAACCTAAAACATATGTAAGAGGATGCAGACAGCCAAACAGGTAGATTCAGCCCCAACAGGTGCAGCCTCGGAGGAAACAAAAGACAAATAGTGTCTTAGCACCATCTGGCACAGGCAGACGTGCACAAGGATTTACATATGGTCAAACATGGCAAGTAATAACTGTGTAGGAAGGGCTGCAACACACATTTAAAGGTTTATGTTTGAAGGCTGAAAACAAACACGTGTATCAGTTGAAAAGAACAGGTTTTTTTTTAACTTAAATATATTTGACAGTTTTTATGAAATACTTTCTTTGATTTAGTTTTGCTTTCACTTTACAATAAGTGGAATTTGCAGTGCCTTAATAATATTGTTTTAGAGTTATAAATATGTTTTGATGTATTTCCACTAAAATCTCCCAGGGCTGCTGAAACCTCTCACTGTGAGTCAGAAACAACTACTGCTGCCCTACTGCTAGACACTGGAAACCCCATGCGATTATGATTAAGCTTCCTTATCTAGACAGAAACTCCTCTCCAATCACTGCGATCTGCCTGCCGTGCGTGAGGGCACGTAGGGGAGAGTGGCAACGGAGCCAGAACCCCGGTGACCGAGCCGAGGTGATATGACCTTAAGAAGACATTCTTTCTTTGCAGTTCACTTAGCATCCAAAAGCAACTTGGTATCACTGTTTGCCCAAAAGGCAAAACCACTGCATCAGCAGGGCAACACAGAGACACCTCAGCCCAAACTGAAATCTCTTAGTATTTGCGTAGGATAAGAGAGCGAAAGAGAAAGAACAAAAATCAGATGGGCAGACAATCCAGCTCCTCTACAACAACACAACACAAAGCAAGGCTGACAAAAAACTGCAGGTTTCCCTAAGCTGCTCTCCGGCCTCTGGAGAAACCACAACACTGTCATTAACAGTTACTCTGCTCATAAACACACCAGCATCAGCTGGAGGTATAATTGCCCCTGCTTCTCCTGTAATCTTATAGCTTACCTGCTGTTACTGTCAGACACCTTCTCCACTGAGAGAGACGGAGAGACAGCTAGAGTGAGGCATGGGGGGAGGAGGAGGGGTTGTGATGCATATGTGTGTGTGGTGATGTTGGAGGCAGGGTAGGTGTTGCTTGTGTACTGTCAGATACAAGGTAAGGCAAGTAAAAAGAGGGGTGTAGAGAGAAGGGAAAAGGATAAAACACATGCCAGGAAATCAAATGAGTGTATGTTGCTCACTGAAATCCCAGGAGCAAGGCTCAGGGGCTCCGATGGAGGGAAATCGTGTTCTCTTCGTTGAGTGATTAGGAGACAAGTGGCAGAACATGACCTACTTAGTAGAACTTTTTTTTGTACAGGTTTTGGAAAAGGTACTCATGCGGGTAAAGTTAGAGAGGCGGGTGGGAGGTTTAACCCTAATAGATTCATAGAAACATTAAAGACAGCGGGAATAATTGCCAGGGGGTGTTTGTGAATACGGAAGAAAGTCTTTTCATCTCATGACCTCTCACACTCAAACAAGGGCTTGCAGTCATCCTCTATGCTCTGGCTTTGCAGCCGAAAAGCATAGATGGATGTGTTCGATCCTACAGATATGCAAATGCAAAACAAAATATGAATTAAACATAATCTGTCAAAGACTAAAAGAGGGGGTTTTAGCACCTTTAAAATTAGCCCCGAAATTGTAGTGGGAGGTGGGATGTTGAGAGATCCGGAAAAGAGAAGGGAAAAAAAGGATGAGAAACCTGCTTTCTCAAAATCTTTGACAGAAAATGGCAAAGCGGCGTGTCATATCTCTGCCCTTTTACAATCCAATACTAGAAATCCACCGAGGCCATGAAAAAGAAACACTTCAGCTTTGCTGTAGAAATGGGCCTGCCTCTGGCTCTTCTTAATTTCAGGCTTTGTATGTGTGGCGTCGGGGAGCTCTTGTGGGTTTGTGGGAGACCCGCAGGCCTTTTGTCTCATCAGTAGAGGTGGTTTCTGCATAGCGCCTAAAGCATTCTGTTGGCGTACGACTTTTGTTCTACCTCTCCGCTCGAGATTCGGTCAAAGGTCACAGATTAGAGGCAACACAGCCATCACAGGTAGACTGCTGTTTGTTTGCCATTACAACAACTGTAAGCGCTCAGGAGAGAGGCAGGCCCTGAATCTCCATATCAGTCAGAGTAAGAGATGTGTGGTGTGAAGACGAAAGAGTGAAGAACAACCACGACATGTGTTGGGAAATGAAAAGCCTTGCAAAATATGTTCCTTTTTTATTAGGTTCTGCCCAAACTAAAATGGCTTCTTCTAGACTCCTTGGGGGACGTTGGCAATGCTGCAAAGCCGGCTTCTTTAAATGACACAGACTAATATTACACTTGTGCCGCTGAATTAATAAGCTGCAGCATGATAAATCTCTATGATTTATTATGTTCCCTCCAGTGTATAATCACGTTGAATGAGAGAGGGAGAGAGTCAGTCGGAGGGAGATTGGAAGAGACAGAGACGTAGCTGAGTCTGTATTGAGACACAATAGACAAGGCCCTTCCTCTGCACAGCTGAATGGACAGGCTTACATAGCTTTGAATGAAAAGTGTGAAACAGTCAGCCACCAAAATCAGTGGGTGTTGTGTTCAGCAGAAGGAAGGCGATTAAAATACCAAAAAGTTCAATGTGCAGTGCGCCGTGAAATATGGCATATGGAACTGCCATAACAGAACTAGCAGACCCCCCCCCCCCCCCCCCCCCGACAAAAAACGGTCTACTTCTTTTGGTAGCAAGACTTCCCCATAAGGGCGGTTTATGAGAATATCACACCTCTATGGAAGTCTCATCCCACAATCCACAGGAGGCTTTCTCTCCCTCCTGCCTGCTTCTGGTGGGCTGCCATCATATTCATTCCCCGTTCCCAGATAGATGTTTGTAATTGGTGCTCTAATTTATGATCGGGCCTTGGTGCAGGATAATGATATGGAGCATTGTAATTTGCTGATGCAAATTGTACGTTATAATGGGGAGCCATAAAAGCCCCAGCAACATCTCAGAGACTTGCCAAACACCCTGAGCGTTCATTACAGCCCTCATTAAAACATCCACGTCGGCATTGGGAGCTCTTACAAATGGAAGGAGCATGTAATTGCTGCTTGATTGTGGTATATGTAACATATGATAAAGTGGAATTACCACTTTATTTGTCTACAGTGTCTGTGAAACTTAATGGGGAGAAAGCTTGCAGTAAACAAATCCTCAGAGCTTTGTTTGATTGTTACATTATAGAGCTATTTGTTTAAAGTGGGGCAAATGTGAGTTAGGGGACAGTGCATCCAGGACAAACTAAGAGTGATGATAATCAAGGCTGGGCTTAGGGGGATAAAACTAATGCTTTTACCCATGAGAGCCTGTGTTTCATTTGGACTAACTCCAATGTGGGCGATAGCATAGAGCTTCGTCTGGGAATACATTAACTGGATTTAATATTAGAAAAGATCAGTATTGTTCTCTTTCATTACCAGACACCATCATCATCATACATTTGCCTTAAGAATCACTGAAGTCACTTCTGGGGAAAAAATATTTTGTACTAATGCCAATTTGGGCCTTTGGAGTATAGCTTCTAGGCATTTCCAATCGTTCTCGCTCTCAATTCAGTCCTAACAAACGGGGTATGTGGAATGCGGTGGAGCTCAACGTCCCAGCTTTTAAGCAGCCTTAAGAGCAAAGCCAAGTGGCAAAAGCAATTAAGAGTTCATTTGGAACAACTGAACTATGCTGGGGCTTGTTTTTCTGAGGCCCGGTCAACACTAATTCAAAGTGTCGCCTTTTTATTCAAATGACCTCTCCCAGAGTCCCCTTTGTGTTGGTGCCGTTCTAATGCATCTCCATTAGAACAAAACCTGAGCTGCATTGCTGAAAATGAAGTTTCCCTCCTCATCGCTGAATGATAGCAGGCCTCTACCACCGGAGCTGTGTGTGCTCAGCCACTGGAAAAGGATTTTCATCCGTGCCATTCAGGCGGGGCCCCAGAAGCCTGCAGCCTTTATCTGCAGAACCGTTGATTGATGTGTTGTGGGCCCTGCTGTGGTTAACAGCAATTTTTATCTGTTGCTAGCGGCAACGGCCCAGGTCCCTGGTGCGCAGTGAGCAGCAGGGCCCAGGATCTAAAGCCGGACCGCACACAGGGATAAACAAATAGGTTTTCAAGGCGGACAGCCCTCATAGAGAGGCCCCTGACAGGCAGCGCCCCACCCCAAGGCCAGGACAATGTCAGGGCCCCAACCCACTCCTGCTGGGCTCTTGGTTTGCTTCACTAATTTTCACCATGTGCAGAGCCAGTGGTATGGAGACACCTGCACACCCCACTGAAAAGTAAACAGAGCGAGAGAGACAGAGAGAAACAGAGAGAGACTCAAAAAGAGACAGTTTAGAGGTTTCACATGCTGTGGGGGAAGCAGCCATGGCTTTCTGTTAAATCTCTGTGTGTCGACAATGGTGTAGAGACCAAAAAAAGAAACCTTGCTGAAAAAATGATTCTAAGTATTAGATATAATTTACACTCAATTTCCTTTCAATTTCTGTGTTTAGAATTTAATCCAGTGAATCTGTGTCGCTTTGTTTAATAAAGCATGAAGCCTTTAATGGCTTCTATTATAATTAAGTGACATAATCCTTGTATTCGATAAAGATCTTGTAAAAGCCTCGTCACTCAGACAGGGAAGTGTATTTGCCACAATGTGGAGGTCGTGAATGCCAAATCAATTAATACAAGGCTGTTTAAGAATGCACAAATGACTCTGAGATGGCTCTGTTTAGAGTGTAGACTCATTTAGCGTTAAATATGATTATGACAACCCGAGCAGGGGAAATGAAGAATGGGTGTGTCTGAGAGCTCCGAGCACTCTCGCTCAACCCAAACACCCCGGCTAAGGTTTTACTCACTGACATCGTGGAGATAAACCCTCCTGAAACAGACTAGTCAGATTATACTGTCACAGACAAAGCTCTATGCTTTTTATCGTGTGTGAAAACATGAGCTGTAGATGGCCTTGGGTGGTTTAAAAAGATGGGGGTGGGAGACTGAAGCTCAATCACTTCATCTGAAAGGAAAGGGAGGTGTGTTGTCTTTTTCGCTTAGCTAAAACGTCTCCTCCTCTATACAGTATATCCAGCTCAGGGGTAGCGACAGGATGGGCAGATAGTAGCGGTGAGATTCTTTGACATTTTCCCCGTCTCTCTCAGTCTGTATCTCCCAGGCGCAGAGGGGGATGTTGGGTTCTTTATCAAGGAGCCCCTGAGAGAGGATGATAAATCGCCAGAGCCCAGGCCAATCTCCAGTGGAACAACAAGCAGGTAGCAGCGCAGGAAACAAGACACAGATATTGTCTCCCAAACATAGCAGAGGCTATAATGAAGCCTGCACAAAGCAGACAGGAGAGAGTCGGCCTGATAAACAATTCCATATCCAGTCTTCCACAGAGAGCAAGATAGCAAGTCTCAGTCCTGCTGCTACATATCGCTGCTGGACTCAACGGTCCAGATTAGCACTCACCTCTGAATGGGGGATATGCTTTTCCTGGCAATGTCATCACCTGGATAAACACATCATGTTTAGATGAATAAGTTGGTTTGTTGTTACCCTACCAAGTGAAATCAGTCTGTCAGATCTATAACACTTTAAGGTATATTTTGTTTTTAAGATCATCTTTTATATTTTATGTCTTTTCTGTCCTGAAGTATAAGCTCTCAAAGGCCCTTAACAATGTTTGTTTTAATGGCAATAAAGTAATTTCAATCAGATATCAGCAAGTCACTGCTCACCTTGTCTGGCTCAATGGATGTAGTGCTTCCCTTCCACTATCTGCATGTTACTTTTCAAAACCCCTTTGCTACGACAAACAACAACAACAACAACACTAACCTCCGAGGTAAGTACCTCCACGCTGAAAATGGCAAGTTTAAGGTTTGGATTGTACAATAAGGCAAGCCTGCCTGGCTCTTTCAGTAAACCTTTATGAAGATCTACAAATAATATGTTTATGACACATACTGTGTAGCATGTTTGCCCATAGGTTAAGAAAAAAGCTTCATTTTTCAGGCATGGCATCGTCCGCAGTGAGCTAAACAGGGATAAACATAGAAAGATGGCATCGAAATGCCACAGTTTGGTTGTGTATCCCATTCTTGCAGGACTCTCATGCTCTATGCCGATCATTTTAGCACATCTTTTAACTCTGGCAGTGGCATGACTTAGCAAGAGTGATATATAGCTAGCAAATCATCCAGCAAAAGTCCAGTGAGCTCCTCAAGAGCGTAAGTATAGGCAGGCTATCAAATGATGTCCTTTTAATAAAAGTTTCATAGCCACTGTTTCCAAGTTGCTGTTTCTGATGTTGCCACTATGCCTTGTTGTTTGCTCATGGGGGAATTGTTGGATCTCTGCATATTAAAGAATGTGGTCTAGACCTAACCTGACTCTCGCCAGATGAATTTAGTTCAATCTGGGATTGTTCCAAAGGAGAGGTGTTCCAGAAGGCTGGGCCTTATCAAAAATCCTTGCATATGATTGGATAAACCACTTGTCCACCATCTTTAGTGACGTTCTACTTCAACCACTCACATCGAAAAGAACCCATGACTCTACTACTACCACGGAGCCATTTGATAGATCAAGCTTTTGCCAAACCCGGTCGGGAGAAGAGCGAAAACATTATTTCCACCAACAAAAGGCTTTAGAGTTGTTGTTTGCGAGATTGGATAACACGGATGCAGCATCAATGTTCACACCTGTTTCCTCGATGCGAAAACCATGGTTGTCTGAATCAAAACAATCACGTCTCCGCTACGTCACATCTTTAAAAATCCTGCCCAACGGTCCTAATTGGCTTAACCATTTTTTAGTGGTCCCGAAATCCCTCTGCTATGGGGCGATCCCAGATGGACGAGTAGGGCTAGGCGGCAGCAGAATGAAATTCATCTGGTGAGAGTCAGGTTAGGCTAGACATACTATGCTATGGATGCTGTTCTTCTGATCATAGGCTCTGGAGGACAATTTTTAAACTAATAAAATCATTTCAAATCAATATTTTGTCTCAATTCAATCATTTGTAAGCAAGTAGTTGTGTAATAAGTGGGAAAATATTGAGGGAATGAGTCATTATTTCAAATTAAACTCAGGCAGGGTGGTTTGTTAAGACATTTAATATCCCATTGTCTAACTCGGGCCACCTTAGCAAGAATAAAAAATTGGTGGCCACTATTTTTAGCGTACTTGTAAGTGAGTGGCTTGGTGTGGGGGGGTGTCCTGCCACTAAAATCTTCAAATGTGAACATATTGAAATGATCATTTCAACACATATTTACACCAGCCTGTAGAAACTCATATAATTTACACCAAAGTGTTTGCAATCCACTAGATACAACGCAAAAGCACTACCAATACTTAAAAACATTGTAACTGTTACTTAGTGATTAAATATCCGTTGTAAAAGAAAAGAAGTGAAGAAAATGAGATGAGAAAAAGTACAACAGACTGATGAGGAGCAATGTCGTGTTTATACAGAGCGTGTACAAATAACGTTCATGCAGCATTGTAAATTTGCAAAAACACCATTGAATGAAACCACCAGACAATGCATTCTGTATGTACGTAACTTCCAAGCATTTTAACACAGTATATCATTTTCTGTCTAAAACACTTTGGTGACTCCAATTTCCCGGCTGGCACTCAAGCCCAGAAACTTCCTTTACATTCTTGTGAACACCATTCAAATGAGGCCATTCAAGCCTAGAAGGCAACATAGAAAGGGAGACATATGGAAGCATAAACAAGAAGAGGCGTCATTTCCCATAGAAGTCGAAAAACTGTCAGGAGAGATTGCCTTTTTTTACCTCTTAGTGCTTTGTGACAGATAACCAGGCCCCATCCACCAGCTTGATTTTTTGAGTGTTTGTGGGGAGGCAGAGCAGTAGATGGCGATCAGTGCCAGAGGCCAACCAGAAGATAGCCCTGTCCATGCTATTGGTGGCCGGTGGCACTGCCTACGCCTCTGTGCCCGCCTCTTTGACCCTCTCACACCCCCTCCCTGCCACCCGCCAGCTCTCCACCATAGCCTCTCTCTTCATCTTCCTCTAGCCATACCGCTCTATGCAACTCCTGGCCTTCTCGTCATCCTCCTCCTCCCTTACTCAGCCTCTGTCTGGCAGTTCCCTGGAGCCCTCGACCCCATACCCCATACCCCCCTCTTCGAAACCATCACACTGTAAAGCCTGAAGCACTTACAGATAAGGAGACCCCAGAAAATCAAGCGGGCCCGGAAGCAGAGCAGATTGAGAGTCAGAGCTCAGCACCCAGGAGGTGCCCAGAGGCTACAAACGCTGCAGATTGCACGATTGCATCAGATAGCCAGAGAGCAGAACCAGACAACGTAAAACTTCCTGCCCTCGTTACTAGACTTTATTTTGCTTGCACAATGCCAATGACCCCACACCACCACCACTAAGCCTCCTCCACCTCCATTTCTGCCCACCCCCTTCCTTCTTTCTGATAAAGAGAATGCCTCGTTCCCTGCCGACTCAAACTGACAGTTCGAGCCAAAGGGCTCCACAAGCTTTTTTGGAAGGTCCTGTTTGTTTTCATCCATCTGTGAGTATGCAGCCGCTGGGGAATCGGAATGTGACATGTTCTATTAAAACAAAATAATAAAAAAAAAGATCGCACAGAGATCAAGGTCTTTTGAAGTTAAGCTTTGTTCAGAGCTTTAACTGCAGTCCTTTGAGGCAGATTAACGATGACAAACCATTTATAGTTGTTTTGTTTGTCTGGATGATTGCTTCCAAGCTGCAATAAGAACTGCCATATGCCACTCATCAGCCAAAAGTAGCACACTTTAAAGACTGTTTCTCTTATTAGTTCCCCTTTAAGCAAAGGACATAAAGGACGACTGCTGTCTCTATTACCCAGAGACGAGAGACATCATTGAAACAATGGGAGGGGAAGAGCAGAAATTTACGGTTCGAAAAAGCACTGGGGCAAGGCAACAGATGCTTTCAAGGGATAAAAATAGTCCTACTCTGACAATTTGTGAGCTAGTGTTTGTTTGAAAGGATTGGGTTGACGTTTTCCAAGGCATCACTAAATACTCCTCTTGGGCACATTTACCTTGAACAACACACGGTCTATGACAGGAAACATCTCACTGATGTAGTCAGTTGATACCAACAAATCACAAGACATGTTTAACTGCTATGGATCATTCTGAAGGTGTAAATGTACATACACTTCTTTGGCGGTGAGAAATTGTAATTATTGCATGGACACAGGGGCTTTTAAGAGGCTTTTAGGCATATTGTCATATATAAGAGCAAAAGGATCCTCCATTGACAGTCACTGGAGGAAGACATAAAAGTCTGACAGCCAAATTGCAGCGCCGGCGAACAGCGCTGATCGATGCCAATAAAACGAGGCTCTTTTCGCCAAGGTAGCGCAGGACACCTTCCCGCAATTTAATCAGTCAGTCAGCCAGAATTAATGTTCCTAATATCATGATTTCTCCATTACTCTATTTAACATAATTAAAATGTCGAGCGCCGGGGCCATAAAGCGGGTCGTTGGAGATTGTAATTCTGCCGTAAAGCTATGAAGCATGAAAATGCCACTTACCGAGTAGCCACGGCCTGACAGCGAGTGAGTGGAACTCTGTAGGGAGAGAGAGGAGAACAGGGATGACCTTTAAGGAGCGTTTCACTCGCTGACACAGACATGATGAAGCAGCGTCGCTTTAATATCAATATTCACGTTAACCTTTTACCATGTACCATGTAGCCCACACTCGCACACATCACTCCCATACATTCTGGCCTCAACTGTGGGGGTGGCTGAGCGGCACCCGCCCTAAAAACAATCCCTCACGTCCTGCTGAGAGGCTTGTTCATAGAAATACACTGTGGAAAATCTTAATCATTTGGAAAAGCTATAATTAAAATGGTGCATAGTAGTCATTATATGGGTGTATAAATGCATTTTAAGCCCAGTGTGGATACATAGGTAACGTATGAGGCAACTGTGTGGTTAATGGTATGTTCTAATCTTTGCCTGTTGACCTTCTGGAGGCAATGTGTTGCAGCACAGGTCAAGATTAAGTCTCACTATTCGTTTGTTTGAATTCACTTGCTTCCGTGCCTTTGAGTGCCATCTTACATTGATAGACACATGGGAGTGAATCCATCACTTGCACCAGTAGATATAATAATAAAACACACCTTGATATAGAAATTACTGCTTTAAAAGAGTGAGTAACAGCTCAGGGGCCCATCTAGCCAAAGATGCTGGCACTTCTAATTATAATCCTACAACTTTCCAAGTATATGTTTTGCGCTCAAAACAAACAGTATTAAATAAGAGTAGCACCAACATGCAAGAGATCATTTTCAAAATGCTTGATATCCTAGCAAATGACGTGTTAGGCTTATCAGTTATCATAAAAGACTATCCAAACTATGCAAATTTAATTATGTTTATTAATACTTACACTATTCCCTGTCTTTCATTGGATATTATTTTTCAGTTTTGTCTTTATTTTGTGGGATCCCTTTTTAAAATGGCGCTGCCACAATTTGGAACAAAATCAACTCTTCATTATGTTATATCAGTCCCTTTTTACTCAGGATAAATCCGTCTTCATGCATTTAGGGAGATGTTTTGGCCCATCAAACTCCTCCTGTGTTCCTAATGCAGTCCTCTAAATGCTGAACAAGAGCAGGATAGAGACAGAAAAAGCTAGGTTTTGTTCTGTTCTCTGGCTCTGTCTATCAGAGCCCAGCACGAATACCAATCTCCAAATCCCTCCCTCCACTTCCACTTTTCACTTCTTTTATTCCTCTGTCTAGATTGGCAATTTCTCCCCCCCTGGTCTCTAGAGGGAACTTTTCTGCTAGACCAATTTCATCCATAGGTCCACCTTCAATCCAAACGACCTCCCCCACACCTTCACCGGCACTGCCTCTCTTGTTTTGCACCCTCCCAACACCCCTCATCCAT
Organism: Echiichthys vipera; assembly: GCF_963691815.1. Taxonomy (NCBI): domain Eukaryota; kingdom Metazoa; phylum Chordata; class Actinopteri; order Perciformes; family Trachinidae; genus Echiichthys; species Echiichthys vipera. The sequence continues at coordinate 29,178,128 of NC_139829.1, read as the reverse complement.
TCTCCCACACCTGCTCTAGGCCTCAGCCCTCATCAACGCCTGTGTGCCCCTCTGATTCGCAGGACGGCCCCTGTGGTGACGATTAGGGGGGAGTCCCGCCGCGAACCGGAAAGCAGGCTCTGCGGGAATCAAAAGGCTATTCCCGCTCTGCTCAACCTCTCTCCTTCCTTCACTGCTGAGACCAGAGAGGAGGCCAGAAGAGAGTGGAGGACAAACTGCACAGAGGTCAAAATGTGTGGATACAAAAGGGCCAAAAGTGTGTTCCAATGAGAATTTGGTCTGTTATCCGTTTGCGTGCATGTTGTGCGTGCACTTTGATATGTGTGTGTTTGCATCTCTGCGTGCGTGTGTGTGTGTGTGTGCGTTTGTGTGTGTGTGTGTGTGTGTGTGTGTGTGTGAGAGAGAGAGAGTGAGTGCATATGTCCATAGGTGGTGGGAGGCCAAAGCCATTTGGAATTAGCCTTACTATGTAGAGTTCATTCAACTTGGAGCATTCTGAGCAGAAAGAGAGGCTTATTTAAATGATAATGAGGGACAATCCATTGGATTTAGTGCCAGTGAAGGGAGGAAAAGAGGGGAGGGAAAGGGGGGATCCATTAAAACGCCAGCGGTTCATAAGCCATAGGGTCGGCATCCAGCTAAACACTCTCTCTTAAAAGCCATTATACATGGCTCTCAATGGATTTCTGCAGCGCTTAGGACTTCAAAAGGATTTAAGAACCCGCCCCAGAGAGGGAGTGTGGGGGAGGGAGAAGGATGAGAGTGTGTGTGTGTGTGTGTATGCGCAGTGGTTATAGTGGTTTGTGGCAAGCGGGATGGGGCGGATGCTGGCGGCATTTAAGGGTTAACTAAACAGCCCCGGAGAAGAGAAATGTTGCTAAATCCGCCCCCTAATCCTCTCCCCATTTCCATGCCCCCTCCTCCACTCTCCTTACAAAAAAAGGAAAGAAAAAAGAAAAACATGGCGACAAGAGAGGAGGGTCCATTCCATCTTCTCCCAACCCAGACTATTGGTTTTTGTCGTTGAAGGAAGGCCCAGAGGCGGGCTAATCAGAGCTCGATGAAGCATGATGAGGGAAGGGATGCGAACATGTATGTCCTCTGTGGCAGATCGGGTACCTGGGTGGGTTTCGGTGCATTTGGGTGGGTGTGGCTGGATACAGGAGGGTGTTAGAGATCCTGACAGCAACACAACTGCCGCCCTCTCCTCCACAGATACAGTGGAACCCACCCCCTCCACCACCTCATATTTCCCTAATCCCTATGTGGCTTAGTGCCGGGGCCCCGCTGTACCGCAGGCACAATTACCTAGTCAAAATAAACAGATAAAGACCCAACCATGGCAATGAACAAACAGCATCCCCTGCATTTTTTTTTTTACCCCCTGCTCCCAAATTGATGCATGACTGTTTTTACAGGCGGGCGTGTCCACATGTCGCATTTGTCTCTATTTCCTTTGGCGGTAAGACAAGAGAAATCCATTTTACTCGTTGCAGACGCGGCATCATTAGTTAAGAGCTCTTAAAGCTGGGGAGCCACTTTGATGTGGTGGAGCGTGTTTTAGGAAAATTAGTATTGCTCTCACTGCGGTGGCGGAGACTTCATGGAGCTGCAAAAACAAGAAATATAGAAGAGACAGTGACCCGGTATTGGTGAGGAATCTCGCTGTGTATCATGTCCAGGCCTTTACTGAGTGGAACACAGCCAGCAGAGAGAAGGACAGACGGACAGACACACACACACACACACACACAGACAAACACACACATACACACACAGACAAACAGAAAGAGGAAGAGAAAGGTGAAGACAGGCAGAGGGAGAGAGATGGATAGATATGGAGGCCGTGGCTACAACGATCAGTGTCTGTGCACCATTTATTTGGCAGCAGATTAGAGAGACATGCCACATCTAACACCGTCGGCGATTACAGCGTGCAATTTTCAACAGCCCCCCCCCCCCCCCCCCACCTCCATCACCACCACCACCACCACCACCACCACCACCCCCCTCATCCATTCCCCCTCCTTCTCTGTGCTTGTCGTATATCCCTGTCAGAGCTGTCAACCGGCGTCGGTCTTTTATCTGACAAGCCCGCCTCTTCCCCCTGACTTTTTCATTAAAAGACAGCCTTTTACACAAATTCAAGAGAAAAAAAGCACAAGGGGAAGAGGGGGGACAGTGCATGAGAGAAACAGAGCAGCAAGGCCCAGAGAAAAGAGGATGGAGATGGGAAAAATTAGGCTGGGTGATTTTTTTTTTCCCTTCATGAAGCTGGATTTTCAATTGGAATGCAGAATAGCTTAAAACAATGTATTTAATACGTTCATTAAAATCTTTTTCTCCATCATTTTTCCCTTGCTGGAAAAGAGAGCTGCACATTTTCCTTCTCTCTTTCTCGCCTTGCTTTCGTCAGCTAAATGAACAGTCTGATTGAATTTTGTTAGGTTTGGGAGGTCTGCTTGACAGGCGTTAGTTAGGAAGCATATTTCTACATTCATTTAAAATGAGCCGCTTGGGATTTTGCATAAATTCTCATTACTTCCCCTGTATCTAAATTGCATTATTTCATCCCTTATGCTGAACCAGTGCCTGGCCTCCATTTTCCTTTGCCACCTACTCATCCTCTAAATGGGCTGGCATATGGATGCTGGCGCAGTGATAATTGGAACACTTTCCTTAACTCATTCCATCCTGAGGTCGGGGAGGTCAGCACACACCTGGCTGAACTGCGTTAAGTCATGTCTACATTTAACCGCGCCATGCTTAAATAATGCCAGGCCAACAAGGTGATGCTGTGTGACCGGCCTAATCATTTCCTGTCTATGTGCTGCCAGCCAACCAGTCTTTTTCCCAACGCACAGGGGATTTATGAGGTGATAGCTGCAAACAGCAGGGACTACTGCACCAGCTGCTCTCTGATCTCAGCCTCAATGTTGCTCTCGCCCGCCTGCTCTGTGTATCCCACCTCAGGGGTCCCCTGTTTGGCCTGTGAAAGTGGATAGCCTAGCTCAATGTAAGAGGTCTGTGAAAAGGGGAAAGGTCTTGGCCAAAGACTCACCTCACTGAGCTGCTCCTTGGAGTTGCTCCTGTGCGGTCGACCGAGCTCCTGCACCATCTCGTCCTCGCTGACTTTGACGGGACGTAGCGCCAAGGGTTTGATCTGCAGTGGACAAGAAAGAGGACATCTTCAAATCATGTCCATACCACAATGTTCACAACTAAGCAATATACCCTGAGAGACAGTTACTTTTCAGACGTTTGAGAGGCATGAAGTATAATCCTAAAAGCCGCTCTGATATAACTGTAAATCACTGCAGATTGCCTTATTACTTCCATAAAATGGCAAGGGGAAAGATACAAACTGGTATGTATTAAAAGACCATGACAGAGTCATTTTGCCAGTTTACTACAAATGACAAGGACTTTACATTACTGTGAACACATTTCGTTTATGGCTGTACATGGACCAGAAAAAACACACACTGTATATGAGAAAAGTACAACATAACATGATTGAATAGCTGTATGTTATCATAATAATTGAATAATTAAATCTTCAGTCAATAGCGTTTAAAAAGTAGGTAATTCATGTGGTTAAGTTAAAGTGGTACTTTTGAGACTGTGCATTGATCACATTACAAGTTTGTGTTAAATTATTAGAGTTCCAATCTTTGTAGCCACTGAGGAACATATATCCATTTTGAAGAAGAAGAATTCCTTTATTCGTCCCGCAATGGGGAAATTCAATTTTCACTCTATTTTTTCATTTTACACACAGACAGGCCCGAAATACACACACATGCTCAGACAGGACCTATATACATGCAATTAATGGAGAGATGTTAGAGCGAGGGGGCTGCCAGTGACCAGTGCACAGAGCAGTTGGGGGTTCGGTGCCTTGCTTAACAGCACCTCGGCAGTGCCCAGGAGATGAACTGGCACCTCTCCAGCCACCAGTCCACACTCCATTCATGGTCCACACAGGGACTCGAACCAGCGACCCTACGGTTCCCAGCCAAGTCACCTATGGACTGAGCTACTGCCGCCCCAATCAAAAGCATAGACACTGCCATACATCACACAGCAAAACAATAGTAGGACAACCCTGTTTCAAGCAGTGGACACAAATGAAAGTTCCAGGTGCCATCTTATTTTCTGTCACTCACTGGGATCTACCAACTCCCCAAGTTGGGCATCTATGCACAACAATACAGCACCAAAACAATGGCTTCAAATGTCTTTCAATGGGCTGTGGTCCTTTTATTCTTAACCTGGGGGAAATGCAAAATCAGTGTGGTGACTCAGAGCTTGGTGCCAGTTTGTGCTTTGGCTAAATGCAAAGGAGAACTGGCTGTAACAAAAACACCTGCAACCCCAAACCTCGACCCACTATTGCTAGTCTTACCAGCTAGCGACAGGAACGCAGCAGCAACAGTGTAGCAACCCCCACTGTGATGGTCGACCAATGCTGGATATAGAAAATAACTCCAAATCAGTAGATCATTTGTGGACTTTGTTAAATGTGACTCATTTAAAGGAACGTTTTTTTTTAATATCAATTTTGTTATTCTACTATAACTCCAACAAATTTTCCAATTTAGGACACACACACAGACACACATACAAGCACAAACACACACACAAGCACACACACACACACACACACACACACACACACGCACACACACACACACACACACACACACAAGCACAAACACAAGCACACACACACACACACACACACGCGCACACACACACACACACACACACACACACACACACAAGCACACACAGACACACACACACACACACACACACACACAAACACACATACACGCACGCACACACGCACGCACGCACGCACGCACACACACACACACTCAAGCATCATGTAGGCAACACTAGCTAGAAGTTTTTCATTATGCGCTTACTTTAACCTTGGTCGACATACAGTATAAAAAAAAAATCTAATGTTCATTTATTCAAGTTCATAATGCTGGTATCTGCATTCAACCGCCCACATCATGGTAATTCTAATGCAAACCTGGATGGCTTGGTTTACTGCTGGCCATCAAGAGCCACAGTTGGCATGCATTCAAATTCCCAGCCAGATGGGAGGTTGGCGAGCTCAGCAAGGAAGACTTTGTGCTGGTGCAGCACCAGCCAATCACAATATCCCATGCTGCTTCCCCACCTTGGAGTACAGTGGCGGTGGCCGCAGGGTGTAATCCATTTGACTAGCAGTTTGCATGTAGCAGCTCCCCTGGTGGCACGCATGGTGGCTGGCCCCGTTCTCCTGATCTCCACTGTAATTTAAGCAGATCACTGCTACAATTAACCTTTCCCGGTAAATATCAATTATGGCCCCCGGCTGGGCTAGAATTAAAAGGGTCATCAGCTAATCTGACAGGTCTTGTACGCTACCACCTGGCTGGGAGAGAGGGAGGGAGGCAGGGAGGCAGAGAGAGAGTGTTTATCTACCCTTGTGCCCACCAGCTCACATGCCAAGTAGACACAATTCCCTTTTAATTACCCTGCTGCCGCCAGGGCAAGCATGCCGATTGGCCAAGGGGCATTAGCAGTGCGCCGAGGTCAAAAGTGACAGGACGGGATAGGGGTGGGGTGAGTGTTGCAGAGAGGAGGGTGATGCTGCCAAGCAATCAAGGTGTAGAGATGGAAGGAAGAGAGACCTGGCAGGTGGGCCTAATCAGGTTTGACTTCCACCTCTACCTGCCTCTCCCTTTGCCTCTCCCGCTCCAGCACAACTAGCTGTCAGCCTAATCACTCCTTGAATCTCAAAATAGATGGTGGCCTTTTTGATTTCCTTCTCTCAAGGAGAGCACAAAGAGAGCAATCCTCCTTGGCAGGCAGGCAGGCATGGAGGCAGAGGCAGAGGCAGAGGCAGAGGCAGTGGCAGAGGCAGAGGCAGAGACAGAGCGTCAAGGTACAGTCGGCGTCACATCGCTGTCAAGTGCAGCCGTTGATTACTTTGTTTACCCAGCATCAGTGTTGCTGACAAATTCCTGAAGGCGCCCAAAGTGTTTCTGTCTCCTCCAGGGCCTGCGGCTACATTACCCAGTCAGCAATCAACTTGGCTATTGATCAGAGCATAGAGTCTAATTAGCCGCCTAGGTTAATGATGAAGCGTGCAAGGACAGTTCCCCGAGCCGCTGTTCACTGGGACAGGAGAGCAATTGATCTAGTCAGAAAATTCACCAACTCTGACAAAAGATTGGCAATGCTGACTGTCTGTGATTAAGGCAGGAACTAATTTCCTGTCTGGGGAGGTGTTTAATTGGCCCTAAGCTTCCAACTGTACATCTTTCATGTGTTGTTTTTTTTCTTTTTTTTGTGTACTCATTAATATTAATGAGCTTGAGGGTGGGGCTAATGGTCTCTACTGAGATGTGGTTGGTCGCAATTGGTGACACAGTTCAAGGTCATTATGCCTTTCCACTGTGCTTGAGCTATTTTCCTGGTCAGCCTTGAGGGAGCAGTTCTTGGAATTATAGTTTTTTTGTGAATTAAGTTTGTTTATACTAACAATTTGACCTATGTAGTACTGTGACAAGGTTAATGTGAATGTGGTTAATCTGTGCATGTGGGGTTTGTGTAAGGGGTGGTGGGGTGGTGCTTTAAGACTAGAAGTGACGTAAAAGAAAAACATAGCTAAGTAAGGCCTGTGTTTTACATGAATAATGTACTGGAAATTAGCTCCATTAGTCTCGGTATTGAACATGTCTGCAGCCCCTCTCTGGAGGCTGCCGCTCTGTGCTCTTTAATTATCTTCAAAGGGCCCTCCAGCATCTTAATTTCCCCCCCAAGTTGAGTAGTGCCGACTTGGGTCTGCTCATTTATACTACTCTAACCCTGGGTGAAGTCACAAAGCCCGCCTGCTTAAATAGGTCTAGTCATGGCATCGATGGAGACAGTAGTGGTTCACATCAGTTCATGCTAGGCTTGGCTAACTCTCCCTTTACTTTCACTCTCTCACTCTCCTTACAGTGTCGATCAATCTGCAGCCTGTCAGCATGGTGCTGGCTAGAGGCTGGCTGGTGATGCTTTGTTGTCCTGCTCCTTTGATCCTACCTTCTTTTCCTTGCAGTGGGTTTCAGGGGGGGGGGAAGGCATCGGATGGCTGAGCGGAGCTCCCACGTTTTTCCTCCTTGAATAAGAGGAGCTGTTAGTCCTGACCTCCCTTTTCCTCTCCTTGCTCCAGCTCCTCAGACTCTACCTCATCTCTCCCTCGCCTGCCGTCACCTGTCAACAGCGTTCAGGGAGGCTGTGCCTCAGCCTTGTCCCAGTGTCAATCCTCATTACCCTAGGATCTTGACCATGCCCCCTGCCCGCCCCTTCCTTTCTAGTTGCCTTGATGCTCTTCTCCTCTGCAGTACCACACTCCAATATGCTCGCCGGGCTTCCCATGTACAGGGCAGCGAGGAGACGAAGGGCAATACAGGGAGGGGAGGGCTGAAGAGGACAGATACAGATCCTTCCTCTAATTTGTTCTGAAAAGTGTCCCGCGCAAAGGACCCTCACCCCCATTAACCCAACGACAGGCTGCTACCGCTGCTCAGGGAGGTATCAGCAGTATGTGTATGTATGTGTGTGTGTATGTGAGTGGGGCCTCGTTGTGCGGCAGGCGAAGGCACCTCGGTGCTCAGTGCCGGGCTCCGGCACCGGCTCAATCTATTGGCTCATTATCCCCCCCACCCAGGCTGGGGTGCAGACAAGTGCACTTTAGGGCCACAGGCCAAATTGATTCATCTGCCTTCATTTTCTTCAGGCTCAGAAGTGGCAGCTGCTCAGAGGCAGGGGGAAGGAGCTATATGATGGTGAGAGACAGAAATGGGAGAGAGGGAAGGATAGAAAGAGAGGGTCTGGGATGGAGTGAGATGAAGGTGGGAGGCATCAAGAGAAAGAGGTGTTCCTGGCTTTGTTCCTCACACATGTCTCATTTCACTTTCCCTCCTCCTCCCTCTTCTCTCTCTCACACTTTACAGCACCATCAACACCTCCCTCCCTTGAAATTGCTATCAAGACATGCACTCACTCCCCCAAGTCCCAAGTTGGAAATTAGCCCAAGGACAAGCTAGTGGATTTACTACAGGGAGAGCAAATGGATTTTTGCTTTTATTTTGACGAGTCCCAGTGTATCCATTAAGCCTTTTAATCATACATTATTCATAGAGCTCGCCTTATAATAAATGACCACATAAAAGAGGTACACATATTATACAAGGCCTAAAATGCCCCCATAACTCTCTCTCCTAGTGCACTCAGAACTACATCACATTTGTAAGCTGGTTCAAAAATATGAGCCTGTAAAATCGCAGCAAGATGGCGTTTCTATTCTAAGCAATGACACCAGGAGATGGCAAGAGTCTGCAGATTAAAAGCAACACTTGAATACAAATGGGGTACGGAGCAAACAAATTAGATGGTGTGACCTATTAGCCGTTCGGCATGTGTACAATGCTACATGGTGTAAAGCTAAGAGGGGTGGCCACCGCGACCGCCCAACACTGTAACAAAGCAGTCAACCTGAAAGCGACGCCGCTTACTCGGCCTGATTCCCAGCCAACAGGGACCTCAAGAGAGCCTGAGTGTCCCACAGGGCCCTGTGTGGAACAGATGAACTGGGGAGAGGAGCACTCCCTGTGGGCCCCAGGTCTCTCCAATCACTCTCACCATATGCCTCCTGGGGGAGTGAGAGAACAAGGCAAGAGAGCAGGAAGGGGAGGAGGGGATGTGCACCTGCTCCCAAATACGAATCCATCCCTCAGCACCTGTCCCGGGGGTTCACTGACAACCGCAACCAACACACACACACCTCACCTGTCAGCCAGGACCATAGGAAAATCTGCCCTACACTGATAAGCACAAGGCCTTACAGCAGAAACACCAAAGACCCCCACCCCCGCCTCCCGCTCCTAGGCAAGCATTTCTCAGAGCTACCAACAACAATTAGGCCGCTGAAGTCGAAATGCTAATGATGTTATTGGAGGGAAATCAAGGTAAAGATGCTGTGGCTCTGCCTTTTGCTCTTCATTGCAGGAGCCAACATTATGCAGATCTTCCACTTCTCTTGTTGCTCTGTAAGAAATGCATGCTTTGATTTCGGTGTACACTATTAGCGTTGAAAGCAGTGAGTGCATTTTGCAAAAGATTTATGCATGCTAACAAGAGAAATTCAAATGGCGTTCACTTTGGAGGTTGTACTTAATGTTTTTTTCAACACAACACGATTATTTGCAAGTCAAAGTTCACTTTGGCTTTCAAAAAGGGGGCACATTCAAAGTCGCAGTAAAACATCTTTAGGTGGCGGTACTTGCCACTGGAAATGCCACATTTGCACTAAGTGGTCAGCAAAACCTTTTGGAGATTAAGTGAGATAATTATTTATTCATTATTGTTCAAGTGTGTTGGCTGAGGCTGTACCTCTCAATGTTGTTATCATCTCAGTATATCTTTCAATCACTAGGGGTATTTTCGAGGTAATGGGGAGGCATGAAAAAATATATATGTGTACATTCTCCCTATAGCTGCTGCAGTGTTAACCTTAAAAAAGAAAAAAATAGGGAATTGCCATTCAATCTTTTAAATGTATTGCTATATTCATTCATCTTCAACCGCTTATCCCGGGGTAGGGGTCGGGGGGGGGGGTGCTGGAGCCGATCCCAGCTGACATTGGGCGTGAGGCGGGGTACACCCTGGACAGGACGCCAGTCTATCACAGGGCACATAGAGACGAACAGAGACAGACAACCACTCACACCTACGGGCAACTTTAGAGTCATCAATTAACTTCAAATGAATTGATTATACACGTTGGCTTACATAGATCAAAAAACACATTCCTTCATAATGAATGATTGGCTTTCTATTCCCTATCTTTCAAACAAAGAAGTGCCACTTTCATAGAGTCTTTTAAGAAAGAACAAATCATCCAGATGGAATTAAAGTATTCATACTGAATTATTTTAATGATGGTATCAAACTTTTTTACCAAATTATTGATTGTATCTTTTAGATGTCTGAAAGTGGGAGATACAATTTGCCTACACACAGGTAAAAGTGATATGCACTGCCCAATACCACAACCACAATAACAGTATGCTGCATCAAGCACTGCAACAGTTTTGTGTGGAGGGGATATCAGTTATGACTCTCAACTCCATAACCCTTAAATGGACAGAGATAGTGCTGCCGTAATCACTACTATCAGCTGATAAGAGCCTGTTGTTGGGACGGATCAGCAGTCCAGACAGATTCAAAAATGACAGAATGTCTGACTATACACATTTTCACAACTTGAACTCACAAGTTGGCTAAATATCAAAGACAATACTGCTTTCTGTAAATATTGAGCAAATCCAGATGTAGCATCATGTAATACAAAAATACTGACAACCAGTATTAGGATCATTAATAAATAATTGTGACAACACTGGAACACTGGACTGTCACACACTCGCAGAAACACTTTACACACCATGTTTGCATAAATGATAAGGAATGTCTTTCTTATGTTTTAATTTTCTGACATTTCTGTATTGATAGTATATATAACTCCCTCCCCATTTACTTTAATCATTGATCACTGTGTACAAGTGAACCATGTACTAAAGATTCAAGTTATGCTCAACTGCTCTAACACCATTAATTATTTTCTAACACTTGAAAATGATCTTATTAGCAGTCCAAGGAATTACATTTCACACTCTCTCCTGCGACTACACTTGATAACTTTGTCACCCTCACACGTTCTTTACGAAATGTTTAATTTCCTCTAATATAATCTGAAATCATTATCATCTGAAGCAAATGACGTGCGAGCATCAAAAAGGCCCATTTTAACAGGTCCACCAAACACACACACACACACACACGCACACACACACCTTGAAACTAGCTATCATTCACTGCGACATAATTAAAACACCTAAGATGAGATTGTGGGGTAAAAGGAAATGAGCAAGTGATTAAAAAAAATGCTAGATGAAGAACTGTCTGAAACCTCCGATCGGTCTAGCGTCAGACTGTGTTCTTCAATCAGGTAAGTAGATGGCTCTTTAATGGAATGTCTGAGTAAAATCGTGCTGTGTTTTCTAATCAATATGCTCTTGCTTTAGTCCTGGCCAATATGTGACTAACCAATAACCAACAGCAACAGAAACACAAGAGGAAAGTTACTTTTTCCTTAGTTAGTAAGCTTTTTTATAATTTCATAGTATTGTATTGCCTTATTTCTAGGGTTGTGTATTGGAAAGAGTCTAGTAGTACGATATGTATGATGATACAGGATATTAGAATTCAATATACTGTGATACTACGGTATATTGCAATACTGTAAGCAATGCGACATATTACAGTATAAAGAACATACCACCATATGCATGCATTGTTATGTTGTTGGGGAAAAGTCGAAAGGGCTGAAGATACTTTACATTACAACACTAACTGACTGATAAGGTTTAAAGGGGACCTATTATTCTCTCTTTTGGGTTCTTACATGTATTTTGTATTTATACTAGAATATGTTTACATGCTTTAATGTTCAAAAAACACTTTATTTTTGTCATACTGCTCATGGCTGCTGCACCATCAGTCCGAGACTGGCTGTGTTCGAAATCGTTCCCTATCATAGAAGTAGTGCACAACATAGTGTGTACGCCATTTTGTAGTGGTGTTTGAATTCTTTGTGGTTAATTTCATTCACTATGTAGTCCACTATAAAATACGCACAATGCACAAGTAATTTGGTGTACATACGATGTAAACCACATTGTACTCCTGTATACCACAATGTCGTGTTTTTCCGAAGGAGAAGAAGAAGCAGGAGAGGTGCTAACGGTAGCCAGGTATCTGAGTGCTAACTGCAGTTACCAACAACGATTACTTATGAGCTGACTACTGTTACTCTTACAGGGAATAAATAACCGTGGGCTATTACAGCTCACAATCAGGACACAACCATTGTTAACAAAACCACACTTTAACAAAATTTCAACGTTTTTGGCGGGATTTAACATTGAAATTAACATACAGCATCAATTCAACATTTTACTGTCCTCCTGAGTGCAAGTTTGCATCATAAACAGACTGTAAAATGGGTTCACGGCTCCGTTTGTCTACTGACGAAACCATTTGTTAGAAAATTCTAATGTGCTGTCCGAAATCTTGTTTGGTCATTCCCTATAAAGTGCACTAACAAACACTATATAGGGGATAGTGAGTGAGTGGATGAAGGACTGATTTCAAACAAAGCTACTCTGTCTCTGCCTGTCTCTTTTAAGACCCCTCCCAAAAAGCCCAGTTTGCTGTTATTGAACAACGCTTCCTAGTCTCCCGCTATTCCGTTCTCTGTCTCCGTACTACTGTATAATGGGATTTTCTACCATCAAAAGTCACAAATAAAGCCTTTTAAAACCCAACACTGTACAACTAGACATGTTGCAGAAGGACTGTGATATGAAATAGGGGAGCAATCAAGAACACAAAAAACAATATTACAGCTTTGGCTGCCATTTTACTACATGCAGCATTTAGCATGTAACTACTGTCACTGCCAAGTTTCCCTAAGCTTATAATGTCAACCAGAGGGTCCAGGGGATGTGGGGGTTGGTGCAGTTAACCATCATACTAGGGTGATATGGGGCAGTGAGAAAAAAAAAAATCCATACTGCCACAGCCCTACTTTTAGCTCCTTATGAAACAAAACAAAAAATCTTAAATTGCCATGGTCTGAATGCTGTTTCACAAGCTATGAAGAAAAGTATTCAAGATTATATACTGAATTAAATTTTAGACTTTTCTGGCACAGAATGGTGAATTTAAAATCACGCACGTATGGACAGCTTTGATCCTAAAATATTTGTATGAGCCTTAGAGACCCTTATGTTGATTGAACTTCGTACTGTAGTACTGCTTGCTAGAGCTAATCTTTAAGATTTAGTGAGGAGCTGAGGCATGTCATCAGAGGATAGGGAGAGGTTAGAAGGCAGAGAGAGACGGAGGGAGTTTTTTTTAAAGAGAGAGAGATAAGGTCTTTCCGAGGATTCAGGAGGTAGTGTGCAGTCAGAGAGTGAAAAAGAGAGGCCGGGAGAGACAGCCAGAGTGCTCTGGGCTTTTTAATAGGAAGCAGATGCAACACATGTAATGAATCAGCTTCGGCTCGACGCGGCTTCCCTCTGATGTCTGAGCACCCGTCCTGCCCTTGAAAAACTTCTGGGACGTTATCTCATGCCTGCACAGCACAAACTGCCAGTGAATTTTGGAGGAAGTGTTATGTGTTGGATGAAGAAGGGGAGGGGGAATGGAGAGGTAGGGGAGCTAAAGTGTGTCTACTGGCATACGGTATGCATTTCTCCCTGTATGTATGTGCTGGAACATAATGATACATGTGCATGCTGTGTTTGCTACAGCACTTGAGAACATAACATATGTGTGTGCATTTGTATATGCGTAAAGGCTTGGATATATCTGTGTGTGTGCTATGATGTGTGAATATATAAGTACATTTACATTGTATGATAGCTATTGGCTAAGTGTACGTTAACATGCTAACAACTTGTCTTATTACCTTGGCCAATGAGGTTGTGTTTTCAGCTATTTTTTTCTGTCTGTCAACAGAATTGCAGAATGACTACCAGCTACTAACCGGACTACCTGCCTAATTTCCATGAAACTTGGTAGAAGCATGTAGCGTGGGCCATAAAGAACGCTGAACATTTTGGAGTAGATCTGAATCACAGGGTGGATACAAAAATGATTTACTTATAGGGCATCTGCACTTTTAGGGCATTCATGTGGTGTCGGAATAATCTGAAAAATGTGTTCCCAACTGGGAAAATGCACACTGCATTGACAGTGTGAGAAAAGAGTGATGAAGTCTGACCTTGATAAAGGTGCTATGGTGAGGTGAAAAGTCTGATCTCTACTGTCTTCCTGCAAACTCACAAAGCTCGGTTCACTTCAAGGAATCTCACGCAATAGACATTTTTCACCCCTGTCCTTTTGACATGTGGTAGAGAAGCAAAGGTGTAATTGATAGCATTAAAAATGACCCCATTCCATGTATGTGTTTCAGTTCCTGGGCCCTGCTGTGAGTGAGTATGTTGGCTTACAAGAATGGCTCACTGGGAGCAGATCCATTATCATGTCAATAGTTCCACCTGTGCAATAAAAAGTCACAATATCTGATGTGAAAAACGTCTATTGAAAAGGGTGTTGTGATCCAAACTTCCTGTAAACATCTTAATTTTGCATCAGAGTATTCTCAGTGCATAGCAGCAAATACTCCCTACAAACATCTTATATCATTATAGTTCTAATCACACATTCTTGCTGCCTGTAGGCTGTTGAACTTTTTGGAAAACTTAAAAATGAGATGATTTTGTTTCTTTCATTTTCACAATCATGTAGCATTTTTATGATTTATGTTGTTGTTCCTGTATTGTGAGGTGAAACTGCTTATTAGCATTCCCTCCGAAAGTTTTTTCCTGGATTGGATCAGACGCATTCATCAATGCAATGTGAAAAAGTGGATGTGACTACCAAACTCAGGAGGTGTACATAAGTAATGTAACAATCCTAGTAATGAGCAGGGACAAAAATGTCTCGGTAGAGTCCTCCTCACAATCCCTTCTAGCCAAGTCCCTTTCCCCAAGCAAGGGATCATTGCTCTTTTGACTTGCAGCAAATTGGTAGATTGGTAGCGCATCACACTGCCGTCACACTGGCTTTCATCTTCCTCCATATGCTGGCCTGCATAAGGAAGGTTTTAAATCCCTATAAGCCCAGATGCGGAAAGCATCCAGATCGTGCACCTGACATACAAAAATGTGAAGGCTGTTGAGAATAATGGAAGGTCAGGAGAGGCAGTGAGAAGACAAAGAGAGAAAATATAGGAGAAGGAAGGAACGGAAAAGACTGAATGTGGTGGCGGAGGTTGTCAGATATGGAAGGAATGAGGCTAGTTGGACTCTTCATAAGACGAGAGGAGATGGGAGGAGAGAGGAAAAACTAGGCAGGAGTCCTCCTCCCTGTCATTGTGGGTGTTTGGCTGTAACATCTGCGTCTTTGCTGTCATTTCCATCACTCCTGCTTGGACCAAAAGAGATAGGTTGGTGGAGGAGAATGAGGGTGAGGAGTCGGAGGAGGAAGGAGGAAATCGTATGAGATAAGAGGATTCTAAAGCTTTGGGTTGGTATGGAAATCAGGTCTTGGAAAGGAAAAAAAAATAGAAACGATGATATGTAGATGGAATCAGCCGTTGACATGACAGCTTCCAGCCTTAAAAGCGCAGATCTACTGCTTATGCAATTACATGGCTGCATTTGCATCTATATGATCCCTCAAAATGCTGTCATGTGTGGGGATTTGAGCCTCACTATCTGCCAGTGCATGTGCACAATTATCTGTGTGTGTGAATGTAAGCATATTTACGACATTAGATGATCTGACAGGCGCTGCTTGTCTTAATGTACACTACATAAAATGAGGATGCAGTTGGTAGAAGAGGATCATGTCGATTGTGTTAATAGGGATAATAGTGATTTAATAAGCTTACAGGCGGATCCACCGTGCATTTTTATTGGCAAGGCCTCTCAGATGAAGCTACCTCCTGTATACCCCCATGGCCGGGTACCAGAAGGGTTACGTTTAAAATGTAGTCCATTACAGATTACTGCATATATGCCCTAAATATTATTGGTAACTAATTCCATGATTACTCAAATTAAGTAGCATATTCTAAATACTTTGGATTACTTTTGGAATACTTCACAATCGTCTTTCTGTGCTCATTTATCTGGATCTGATATTTCCACACCAAAAACACATTCCTGATTGTCCTGGCTCTGTGTCTCCGCTGCCAGTGTTGAAGCACACAAGTTGTGATATTATAATTGAAGTATGCATTTAATAACTTTTGATTCTATTGCTGGAATGCAAATAAACATTTCAGATCAAATGATTGCATAGGCTCTCTAAGAATTTTGTTTTTTATTTCCCCTGGAAAGACAAAACTGTTCCAAAGAGATTATTTTAGTGACTGCTGGAATGGAATAATTAAAATAATTTTCTCTGTTTTTATACAAAACATCTGTCTCGGGTCTGACAGATTTGAATGGCTTTGGATGATTTATTTTTAAGCGCTCAGTTGTGCCGATTTTGTGTTGTTCGACAACAACCTCAACAAGGAAAGATGTTTTTAAATGTTGGATACCAAAACCAAAACCACTTCTGTTAACTGCTCACACGTTTTTTTTCCATGTTGCTGTGGACATCATGTCTTCCTTTAAGGACGTGAGGAAAACCAAAGGCGACTCACATTCATAAGGAGCTGTCTCACTGTTGTGCATGCTGTGCCCCCTCCCAGCAGCAAACACTCATATGTTACAGTATGGAGAATGCCACTCTGCTACTTCCAGCACCCAATTAAACACAATGTGTCACTTCTGTCTCCTTCAAGAATAAGGGCTTTGTTTGGGCTTATGTGTGCATTGGTGAGAGTATGTACACGGCCCACTTTTGCAGCACCACTTGATGGCAGTAAGACTCTATAACAGCAAATTACACTCATAAACACACACGTGGATTCGCAGTTGTAGCAAACAAAATATCTAAAACATGAAAATGTGAGCCACAGGCTGGCAGCATACGAACCACCTAGCAAAGAAGGAGGAGCACTGGATGGGGGAGGGAGGTGAGCAGTGAATGTGGAAATGACAGGAAGATATTGGGAGGCTAATTGTCTTGAGGAGCGGCCCAGGCGACCTTGGCAGGGTGAGAAGTCAGGGGCTTTGGCCTCCCAGGGCACAGCGCTGCCAGGGTAATTGTGCCACGATCTTGACCTTGCATTGCTTAAACGTGGCCTACACTCTTTCTCTCTATCCCTCTCTCTTTCCTTCACTGATGCTCAAGAAGAGCTGGGATCTGCTCTTGGCTCTAATGATGTCAGCTCCCCAGAGGAGGCTTCTGTCTGCTGAATCTCAACAGCTAGCCTTCAAAGTCTCGTCCTGGCCCAAGAGCTGGAGGGAGGCCTGGAGGATGGTGGAGGAGGATCTGTTCACTAGCCGGTACAACCAAAACCCAAACAACCAACATTACCAGCACTCCTGAAGGAGGTCACAAGGGTCCTGATCCTCCCACTCTGCTACTGTTAATGGAGCTCTTAAACAGTCAAAACACAAAGGTAGGGTGATATAAGGAAATAGGATAAATTCTCCATGCAAATAAAAGTAGTGTGCATATTAAATACACAAATCAGTATGCCAACTTGCAGCATTAAACTGCAACTAAGTTATCACCCAAAACTCAAAACTAGTTTGAGGAGTCATTCAGAATTAAACTGATATCAAATATACTTAAAATATTCAGAAGATTACAGATTCCAACAACTTTTGCACCATTTCAGTTTATTTTAACATCTATCTGTAAAACCAAACTACACAAAAATACAAATTGGTCTTTGCTATTGAATCTGAATAAGCTTCACTATTTGACCATACAATGGTTAAAATTCTGAAAACAAAAAAAAACACCATTAATCATCAATGAATCATTAGTTTTTTATAGTGCATGACCACAAAACCTCACAGTAGTTTGACATGGATTTTAGTGCACTCCTGCTATTCACTATCTATATTTTCACATTTTGTATATACTTGTTTTTCTTGCTTTTATTGTTTATGATTTGACAGTGCACTTTGGGGAGGACTCATCTGGATTTCCATACCTCCAGCACATCTGTTTTGTTATGTAGCTTTGTTTAAATTTAGCTTTTTTGTGCAAAAAAATGATACATAGTAACAGGTACATAGCAACTTGTCTCAGTATGCTGATGACACATCTGTATAGACCTATTTAGTGAAACTAATATTCCAATCTCCTTGAACCTAAAAGCATTATCATTTGGAATTAAATACATGTTGGTGGCTGTATTTGACTTAAAAAAGGAAGGTAGATGATAAATAGCAGGGGTAGAACAAAGGAATGTTAATAGGAATGTTTATGGACCCAAACAAACGCCTCTAGCAAAAAGATCTATTATCACAGATTTGGCTACTGCAATGTTTGGACAACTGTGTCTCAGATGAGGGAGTGTGATTGATCTGCCCCAGGGCTTTTCTGCTGCTGTTGAACTAGGATTATCTTTTATTCAAATCACAGCTAACCTCGCCTGCCTTCGGCCAGGCCTCTATGTATCCACAAAGACCACATTTGGCCTTAAATCAATACCAAAGCAGTGGTGAAAGGAACAGGCGGAAAGGTGAGGAAGTCTTAATGTTTGACATTTACCTGGGCTGCGCTCTGTTAACAATCAAGCAAAAAATTTGGGTCAGTTACCCCCAACCCTGGATTGTGGTTTAAACTCTGCTGCAACATGAACAAGTCACAGGCAAAATACTATTAGTAACCACACCTAACGAATGACTATAAATCATGTTTCATTTTTAAGTCCAGGACTGATAGTTTATGTATGGAAGATGCATCAGGACACAAGAAATTGTCACGATGTGAACACATTTTAAAAACACACCACTCTATTGTCACTTCTCCCCAGGTATTACACAGAGGCCCACACTCTCATGACTGTTTAGATGCTTTGAGATACTCACCCACTTTTGGACAAGCCCAGCAATCATCTTAACACTTAGAACCACTTTACCATAAGTCTGCATATTGAATTTCATCAAAGGGAGGAAGACAGTGGAGTCAAATCACATAAATCCATAGGCCAGCAGTAGTGTGAGGAAAATGACTCCCAACAGACCCCACTCCCCCTCTCCCTCCAACATTACCTCTTTGTGATTTCTATCACACTGCTATTCAGTGAATTTCTGCTAGAACCATTGTCCCAAAGATAGGGGATATCGTAAAATTGCCTGTCTACTTGACCTTCCAGGGATGGAAAGGCTTTTTTATCCCCCACTCTTTAATTTTCTTCTCCATCCTTTTTATATTGCAGCAGCTGCAAGAGACCATGACTGCCTTGCATTTCACTGCTGAGCAAAGTTCCTTGATTGTGACATCTTATGGCAATCACAATTTACAAGAGGAAACAATATGGCAACAGTTATGCACACAGTTGTGTTCTCTTCATGTTTTCACCGAGCATAAATGGGATTATTGTAAAATGTGATGGCCTGACCAGAATTTGGACACAGAGAAGTGATTCCAAAACAAAATAATACATTATCTAATGAACTAAATCAGATAGAAGAAATACTGAATGGTATAAGCAAAGAGTCAAAATGGAAGCATTGATGTGGTTGTATATGTGATTACTGATGTAATGCACAGACGTAAAACAGAAAAACTTTACTGATCTAAGTTTTCATAACTAAGAAAGTGAGCTTTAGACATCTTTGCCTCATCTTGTGTGCTGGAGAGCAAAAATGCCAAATCAAGAGTGGACTGTACTTACAAAAGAGCAGTGTGAATAGAGTGTCATGAATAAACCACAGAATACAGCTCAGATTAGACTGAGTTGGACTCAAAGAGATGTGACATTGTAGAGTATCTTGCAGGCCAGGTTAGATGACTCCATTAGCTTTGCTTTAACCTTTTAACATCGATGTTCTCTCTTCAAGGACAAATGTCTATGTCTCTGACTGTCTGACCAGGTCCCATGTTGCAAAGTGCTAAATGGAAAAGCAAGGCTAGTCTTATTAAGGTCTGTTCACAACATCTCAAAGGTTCCTAACTGGCAGAGTGGAGAGCTTTATATCCCAACCTAAACTCAATAGTTTTCAGGGGTGTGCACTTGATGTGATGTCGATGTTTCCTTTATTGCTTTTCTATGGAGACCAATAACCAGTGAAACTAACCAATACAATTGTTGCTTTGGAAATACATTGTTAAATATGCAACATCTGGCAGAACATCAGAGCTACGTGACATGGGAGTATTGTATTTAACAATGGTAAAGAAGAAGAATACTGCAATTATCTTGCTGGAGAGACTTGAGATGTTTCTATGGATGCTTTGACATGTTTAGTCTGTGTTGCAAATGGAATAACTGATGTGTGTCCAAGCTGCAAAAGAGTAGGCTTTAGATTTTATTGAGTCGTCTCTTTAGACTGCAGGTCGTGAGTATTTGATAGTCAAAATATATGCTAACAACCGGAATATTCCTTAAACTACATCAGTAACGGTACAGTACAGTATTATGGCTCTCTGTCTAGTGAACCAGCTTTGATTCAATCTGTTCATAAGCCTTTCTTTTCTTGTAACTGGACAGGTTGAATCTAAACAAACCAAATGGAATAATGCTGCAAAATAAAACTTCCACTAAAGTTCAGACTGAAAAAAACAAACTGCTGATCCCCTTCCTACCCTTTGTCCCACAGCTCTATCTCCAAAGCCCTGAGCGAATATTACAAATTACCCTCTTGTGCAAACACTCCTGATAAATGGAGCCGGGAGGCCTTAGGGAGCTAACAAAGCAAACATGACATGGCACATTGCTCTACATCTCCATCCCCAGTGTGTTTTTACAGGGATGTGAATGCCTGGTCATCTGGGTCAGATCGATGGCACATCGAGGTCTGCTAAGCGGCATTAACACTGCAGTGAGAGGCGAAATGTCAAGAGATTTCTCTCTCTTGTTTCTGTTGTGTTACATCACAAAAAGCGGAGTCAGTGTCCAGTATATATCAGGCTATGGCTAAACAGACAATACACAATACCCTAATTGTTTCACGTTTCAAACATATAGCCTCGATAGCCAAGGCTCTGACAGCTTAACACAGAGACACACATGATACATCATGACATGCCACTAAATAGATCCATTCAGTTCATACTGTATGATCTTGAGCTGCGTTATTATCAGTAAGATTACTGTGTTTGTGAAATGTATTTGTCTTATTGGATAACACTTTCCCCAATTTTTTATTATTAGTAAACTAGTCAGGTATACTGTACAAACAACCAGGTGTGGTAGAGTGAGTGAGCCTATGACAGTGAGTTAGTCACTGATACTACATGTACATGTACTAAGGTCGGAAAGCGCACTTTTGCAAAGGGAAATTGTTTCCGTACTCCGAAGGGTTCGTTTGATTAGGAACACTGAATTTACTCTTGTTGGCCTACCAAACAGGTTACAAATCACCAGCATTTCATCACAGTCCTGGTTAAGATTACGGTCTATTCTCTGTAAGAATGTTTACCTCTATCTCGATCTACCAGACACACATCTTGTGATGTGACCAGCATGACCAATTGACGCCATAAAAACATGGGCTATAACGTTCATTCTGTTCTAGTATAGTATTATCTTGTCTGGTCTGGTATGATCCTGCATGGTGTGGTCTGAACTTTGACCTTATCTGACCTGGTTTGTACTGGTTTCCCTAAACAAGATAATGCAGCTGACATCATGTAGGAGGTGGCCAAATAGGCTGCCTCTCAAGCATGCAGCAAAATATTTTGGGGCATTTTCAAAGTTGTGGCCGGGCATCACATAAAAATCAGTTTAATATCATCATGGTCACTGAGCTTCACCATTTAATAATCTATTCATATATGTGACAAGTTTTTATCCAGTGTCTCTTTCTTGTGAATACATGCCTACAACGCTTTCCACTCTCAATCTTGTCCGGGTTGACTTCCTGGTGTGGCATGTGATGAGTGACAGCGTGGGGCCAGCCTATGACAACTCCATGAGATAACACTAACAGCAGTATAACAGCAGTTCAGAGTGTGCGGAATGATACATCATACCTGTAAGCTGAGGAGAAAGAGGCTTTTCCAGGCTTACAGAGGCTTCTGTAGGCTTACAGCTGGCATCCGACTGCTTTCTTTTACAGTACTACCACTGGTAAGCCAACGGTTAATAGAAAACAAAAGGAGGAGTAAACCTTTCACACTGCATAAATAAACATACACTAGTATGCAAGAGACAATCAAAACAGAAATACCCACAGAACTGGTTATGGTCCTACTAATAGTTCAGATCTTTTCAGATATGGCAGGAGCAACTCAGGGGATTTCCGTGTTTATTGACCAGTTATTTCTGGCATGCAGCTTTGTAAATTCCCGACATGCGTGCTTTGTTTTACCAAAAAACAGTTCCTGGGTATCTGTTCTATCACGCAATCTCATCTCTTCATCGCCTGCTATGCTTTTTTGATGGTGGAAAGGCTTCTTGTTATCTCGACTGCTGTTCTATTTGTATTACGACCATAATTATCTGCATGTATCTGATATGTAATCAGCTTTATCTGGGTGACAGGCATTTTTTTCCCTCTCTCTTGTGATTTAACACGTTAGACAAGAAAAGTGTCTCCTACCCTGCATGGTGGCAAAAACAGCTTGGATTGTCAGTTACAGAGATGAAGAAACAACCAATTTGTGAAATGAATACAACCTAACATAACTACAATATAGCTTGGGCGAGTATTAAATGTGAGTGAATGTAAGTTCAGGGCCAGCACAGGACAGGAGATTACTTTTGCATGGGCAAAAGCCTACATGCAGGAACAATGTGAAACAAAGCGAAAACACCTGCTGGTTCTGGTGGTAATCTAATAGCAGATGTAAGTCTGGTGATGAAAGTGGGGGACTCTGCATCAGAACGAAAGGCAAGCTCCCCAGAGTTTCCAGGCTCTTAGATAACATAACACACTTTTGCTTTAGTTGGGACGGTAGATAAGGATACACATAAATCCTAAGAGCTTCATCAGTACGTAGGTCATTTGGTGACCCCTTTTATCATGCCATGCACCACCGCACCTAATAAAATGAGTAATGACTGCTGATGCTGTGGCACACTTGCCGTTTTAAACACAAGCATCCTCAAACATATTTATTTGTGTGGGTGCATAGAATACAAGCATGTGCAAATATGCACATTATACACACACACACATGCACAAACGCACGCACACACACACACACACGTACACACACACACACAGCCAATATCCCAAGTCAGGCATCTGGAAAATATCTAAGCTAGTTAAAGGCCTGTATAAGGGCAGCTGCAGTCCAACTGTGCAGACATGTCAGGGAGACTGAAGAACAGCAGGGAGCCAGAAGGATGAGGTGAGAGGTGTAGCGAGCATAGCACCATGTTGAAAGAAATCAGTACTACCTGGGGAGAGAGAGCTGGTACATTATGTCCTACCACTTAGCTTTCATGCTGTTATTTTCGTAGTATTTATTGCCTCTAGCACTTGTACGGATGCTGTGTTAACTGAGTTGTTAGATGCTAAACACTATATTTAATTTATAGATGATGGTAAAATCTTAATCTTGATTTTCACAAATGAGCAGGAACAGAAAGTCATTAACCAGTTATGAGCAAACCACTACCGAGGCTTTCATAGTTTGAACACATAAAAAAAATGGAGTGAGCTACAAAACATATTCCCTGTTTTATGGAGCATAGTCTACGCTGTGAAATGCATTAGGAAGCTACAGGCCTTCAAACTACATTAGGGAGGCTTAACAATTTCAACACAGCATTTTATCCATTGTTTATGCCTTGTTTGAAATCTTACTATAATATACAAATGACTGAGATGAATACAAAAACATATTCACCTCTAGAGGAAGACGATTTCACTAACCTTCATTTTGATTTCAAGTAGATGCTAGAACATCTTCTGCTTCCCAACAAAGATCAATAATGATACATTTCTTTACAGACTGTGTTAGAATTATCATAGCAACATATTCCTGAACCAAGATAGTAGTGACTGCTGAGGGATTTTTGAGGGTAAAAATGGCCTGCTGTAGCTTTTATATCCGACATTCTAATGTAGCAAATGATTGCCCCAGAGGGGCTGTGGGGTGTAGGTAGGGTCTATCTTTTGAAATGACTGATGTCTGGGGGACTCAAGGTGTCAAGGGTGACTTTGGTAAATGGCAGCATGTGGCAAGGTCGCCTCTTCATTTGTCTGCCAGTGGGATGGCAAAGGGCCGCTGCATAGCGAGGCTATAGCTCTGTGACTGCCTGACAACCTCCTGCGGCCCTGCAAGCAATGGGGGCCCTCCATCTTGTGTCACTATGGGGATGTCTAGGACTGGCGTGGTGCAGAGCAAAGTGCCCTCCCCTCCCTTTCAGTGCCTCTCTCCACCTCCCGGAAGCATCCATCACAGCGTTCCCCAGTGGGGCGTGGGTAACGGATCGACTTTCCTCCGGAGCGCTAATCAATCCGACTCTCGCTGCCTCTCCCTGGGAACATTTATGGCCTGCCATAAAGCAGGCCTTTGGGGCATTACGGCACCCAGTAATCCTGCTAAGTGAGCAATATTTCCCATCTCTGGGGCTGCAGTTAGACGGGCTTGGGCCATAAATAGCAGAGTTAATCTGTGGCCATGACTTCTTGGCCAACCCTCAGTAGTCACAACCCCACTGGGGCCAGGTGGGAGCCACCCGGCGGCCAAGGTAAAACAACTTGTGAGACGAAACGATGAGATGGCCTTCTCCGGTGAAGTTCACATTGGATGGCTGCTTTTCCCTTTTTTACCCGTCTCTCTGTAGTCTGCTCTGGAAAAAGCCACCGAGGGAGCAAGCATCTATCATGGCGGATACAGGGCCCAGTTGCAACTGATGCACAACTGTAGTTCTCTCTATTAGCCAGCAAGTTCATAAAGTATCTATGAAGAAAACAATGTCCCTGTGAACTCCAAACACCATTCATTACAGATCCTGTAGTTCACAAGTACCTACGAACAGCAGAATGCATCAACATAAAGCAGAAAATAGAAGAGCTGGACTAGGCAAACGAGGCATAAGCATGCTGATCAACTGACAAGTCTTTGAACACATGGTTATAACAACTTTAAGACATGTGAAGTGAAAACCAATCACCAAAAACCCCAATATGAATGTTAAAAATAAGCACTAAAAGGAAAACACTAAAGCCAAGAATGTGGCTGTATTCTTTCAGACTTCCTGCCAAGGTCAGAGAGTTCTTCTCAAAGGGGAGCCACTTCCCCGTTTTATGCCCAGCTGAGTCAAAACGGATATGTCGATGTGCTAGTATTTCGTCAGAACATCTTAAAACAGGCCGTTTTCTCTCAGGGCACCAGTGGGAGTTCCATATAGTAAAACATGGAAGATGGAAGGCAAAGCCTTAGGTTGAGCGTTGCCAGAGGGCTACAGCAACCACCTCCCCTTCACCAATAACTGCTGCTGCCAGGGTTGATCCCATTTTATTTTATTTTATTCCGCCCATCGTGCATCAACATGTCTCCCTGAGGTACCTCGGCTTTGAGCAGAGGCCTACATCTCTTTTTTTGCTGGAAGGCCAAGTCTTTCCATCACACCACGGGTGCAGGAGTCAAGGTCTTCAACCCTCGGCCCTCAGCAGCCCTGCTCAACTCAGCCAACCCCCCAGGCTACCTGCTTGTCAGTCAGAAAAGCTCGCTGACTTTTTTAGTCTTTGGTTCAGGTCAGAAAACCGACATTGTTTTCCCATTCAGAGCAAGGCAGAAACATGACAGGTGTCCATGGAAACAACATTTGTGCAGATGTTTCCAGTTCTTTGAAGATTTCAAAGGTTTTTTTTTTTGTGCAAGTATGGTCAGTTTTCACTGTGTTGCCATAGCTCTTGTATGGAAGTATGAAAATATTTATCTATTTATTAGATTTAACATCAAGCTCATGCAGTGCTATAATATATGAGACACAAGGAATGAAGGATTAATCAATGGTGATTTAATGAATGCTGAACTACGTAAGACAGATAGTTCAGCAGAAAAGGGAAGGGAGGAGATAGAAAATATGCAATCTAATTCAATGTATTAAGTAAAGCAGTGGCTAAAATCAATACATGTAAAATACAAAGTCAATGGACCGGGTTGGACTCCGACCTGCAGTCCTTTGCTGCATGTCACCTCCTGTCTCTCTCTCCCATTTCCTGTCAACCTCCAGTTGTTCTATCTGAATAGGCATGTAAAGACCAAAAAGAAAAAAAAAAAAAACTCAAGCAACTTCACGTTTTGAGCAGCATGATATGGAAATGACCTCACATATTTTGTTAGGATGGTCGTTACTGTACATACTTCACTTCAAACACTGAGCATACGTTTTCAATACAGACCAATTAATCAAACCTTCAAAAGGATTTAAGACTGTCTTTCATCACTTTTTTTTTTCGGGAAATCCATCTCCTGCCTTGACAAACTGTGATCCTGTCGAGTGCGAGGCATAGACTCTGAAAGACTCTGACATGTTCTTTGATTTCTCCATTTGCTGTTCTTCGTCTTATCTTCTCATGTCATATTTATAGTAGCAGCTAGCATGCAGCCATTTGTGGTTAACCTCTACTGATGAATCTTGTCAAGTGTATTGTTCTTCTCTCTCCGCCCTCCCCTTTGAAGCAGTCTATGGAGGCTTTCTTTTTGTTTGAGACCTGGGCACCATCCAAGAGGGATCTGTCAGTGCAGACCAGCTCCAGCTCAGTGAGTTTCTGGGGTGGCGATGGGGCCCTGATGTTACTGAAGTACCACAAGTCACTGCTGTTGTTGCTGCCGATGGTCCAGGCCAAGCCTGAGTAATGCTCTGGGGCTCCCAAATCATTTCCACTTGGAGCAGGAATGAACCCCAGCTACAATTGGATTCATATGGTCTGGATTACTGACAAAAACCCCTCTCATCATCTAGATGTATAGCAGCTCCCCCATCAGGCAGAGGACTATCTTGCTCTCTGTATTTAAGACCAATAAAAAGCTCAATAACTGATGTAATCAAAGACCATGGATACAGGGGCTGCACTGTAGCTGAAACAGAAGATTGGACTGTTCCCCTGAAGAGATATTATCACTGCAAGGCTCAGTAAGCATGAACCTGTGATCCACTCCTACCCCGTGAGCAGGGATTTCAGCTCCCTTACAGCTAAAAGAGAAATAAGGAGCATTAACTTTGAACAGGGGACTACGCCACAGAGGGGGAAATGAAAAGGAGGGGGAGGAAGAGGAATGATATTCTTAGAACTGACAGTGCTGCTGCACTCATAAAACCTTTGCTTTATCTCTCCCAACAATCAGTATAATTATGTTCATTGGAGGAGACCAATTAATTCTCTATTGTCAGCCGGTGGCTAAGTGTTTCTCTACCCCTCACACTGCCACACACAGACAGTGGAATCTGCAATTAACACTACCCAAATTTATTTAGCGCCACTTGCCTCAGCTTCTGACTCCCTCCAATTATGCCTAATCAATTCCACCAGGAGGCGGTGGAGGAGCGGGGCACTGGGGAGGTCATTGTCATTTGCTGCGACAAACCCCTCCGCGCCACCCAAAGGCCAGACGTGTCAGCGAGGTTGTCATGTGGCAAGACACGCGAGCGATCCTTGCTGAATAGCTAACTAATATCCCAGCTGCCCCAGCTCGTGGTGCCTCCTCTTGCTCCATTGTTGGTGTTAATTGAAAAAATTGCGATATAGAATAAAGGTGGCAGCACTTGGCTTTCTCTCTGGTCAAACATGCCAGGACCTGGCATGGTCTGGCCTGTCATGGCTGCTTCGCCTGTCTCCAGGCTGCTAATTAAATGACACAGAATAACTGAACTATGAGGACTGCAACCTGCCACTAGTGCCCGACTGATGAAAATAGTTCTATTCTATTACATAAGCTGTTCTAAGTGCATAGTGGATTACAAGCAAAGGCTCCACACAAGCAGGACGCCAGATACCACTTTGTAGAATTAACAAAAGTATTGCAAAGAAAAGAAATATCACAAATGATATCCTAATAGTGTAAGTATAGTGTACAACAATGGGAATATTTTCAGTTTGTGATGTTAGTCTACTTCTACTTTAGATTAAGTTAGCGTACCAAGCACCTTCTTCTTTACTTATTCACTAGGACAATTATTTCTGGTTCAGTCTAAACATGTTTTTGAAGGTATGCCTCGTGTTCTTCTTTGAGACAGTGGAAAAACACATGTGCTACTGCATGTTTTCAACATGCGTTAATATATACAGTAGCCAAATGCTCATGTCCCATGTGTCATCTGTATGTATGTATACAGGCATGTGCAAATGCATAGCCACATTTTTGCAGTATGTCAGTGTATGAAATTTAATGTGCCCACTCATGCTAGCATTTCCACATTGCGTGTGTGCTTGTATTCACTGCCCGAGGCTCACAGGCAGGTTTGCCTCCCTCAAGATAGCTTTTTGCGCCAGCACTGTCAAACCAAAGCCGCACAGTGGGCACAGACGCTGGGAAGGCAAGCCCACTGACTGGAATAACCATGTTACAAACCCGCCGTAAAACGCCACTAATATTTAATGCCTTGCTGTCAGGTCTGAAGGGCACAGGCATATGGAGGAACTGTGCAGCCAAGTGTGTGTTCCTCTGCAAAGCTCACTGCATGTGACTGTGAGCGGAAATAAAATCAGCACAAGGGTGTGTATCTGTGGGTGTTTGTGTGTGCTTTTAGCTGACAAATAAAAAAAAAACAATCTTGATTCGCCTTATATGCAAAACTCACTAACTTTTTTTAAGCTGCCAGCATTAATATTTTCGCTGATCCGTGTCAGCTGCAGACACACTGCAATGCTTCCTCACCACAACAGCCGGTGGCAAGTCCCTTACTAATCCGCGGGTTTTATGAGGTGATGGAGGCATCACTGGACCAGATAACATCGCAATGTCTCTGGCAGGATCAGGTTGAAGAGGCACCTAGTGGGTGAGGCCAGGCTAATGGCAGCGGATATCAGATCTTGGCCTGTCACTGTAAAATCCTGGGCTTGTGTAATCCTGCGATAATAGACACATTTAGAACCAAGGACGCTGGTGAAACTGTCAACATGCCAGCCATTGTTAATCTAATGAAAATCAATGTCAGAGGTGACATGTGTGTGTATGCAGAGCCTGTGTTACTGTGTGTATGGATCTTTATCCTGTGTGTATGTGTGTTTGTGTGTATCCAAATCTGTATGTATGTGTATATCTGCATTTGTGAAAGCATGTAGGTTCATGCATTCTGTGTGCAAGTTATATGACAATGTTTAAGTATGAGTAGCTACAGGTGTTGTGGGGGGGGGGGGTGGACTGGTGCTAAGAGTAATTCCCCTCTTGACCCAAGAGCCTGGTTGCGTGGCGTGTTACTTTCACACCAACAGTAGTTTTAAGTACAGAGCCCGCTGCACTAGTACAGTCCAAACACTGGCACCTTGGGAAGGCTTCCACTTTAAACAAGCAGTGGGAGCGCATTAACATTTCAAGGTATTATTTCAAACGTGGTGGGAAATTGCTGCTGAATATTTAATGTGCGTCAGAACTAGTCATATGTATCCCTCTGTGGCTGCGGCGAAGGTTGGTGGTTTGGGGGGGTGCTGCCGAAGACGAGACCTGTGGGAGTCGACCCGGGCATTGGAAGCGAGACTAGTGTGTACAGTCCTGCTCTACATCAGTGTCAGAGGGGACTCCACTTTGAGGAGCAATTATACTACCATTACTGGCTCATTAATTAAACTGAGAGCGACTAGGCTAATTCAGCCTTGTGACCCTGCAGAACGTGCTCACAGCTCGCTGCACCGCTCAGATATTATACAATCAGTACTGCAACGACGCACTGCTAATTGGTGATGTTGTTATGTCTATGGCTCAGTGTTGAAGCTCGAGCCTGGCCTTTGACTTCAATCACATGTCATGTCTTCCAATTACTCCCTGATGTTTCCCACTCTGTGCTAGCTCATCAAGTGAAAGTACTTAAAAGTTATTTTGAAAGACTCTTTCCAGTCTGAGTCATCTGATTCAACCATACAGAAATGAATAATCTAGCCACTGAAATATTGACACCTGCTCCTACACACAGAGCAAAATGTGTCACTATAGAGATTAAATAAGTAATCAAACGTAAATAAACAAGTCCTTGGCTATCTTACACATACTGGATTTTCTTTAACAGACACTAAGTCGCCATCCACACAAAGAAAGTTATTTTTTTATCCTTCTGGCCGATCATCCGCACGGAGGGTGTTATGGGAGCCTGAAACCGGTTCCAAGAGCGGATGAAAAAGCCACCTTTGCGTTGTCGTGTGGACAGCGAATTGAGCTATTTTGTGAAGTGCTTACGTCATCGCCCCACCTCTAGACCGACCTCTTACCCCGCAATCTCTTTAGGAGCTTCATGCGCATGCTCTGTCTCGTCTCCTCCATTGTTGGTTTAATTCTGTGCTAGAGTTACAGCGCCACATATTGGCCTGGCATGTGTACTACTGGGTTTTCAGTCGGTTTTGTGTGAACGCATACGGTATATTCTTGAGACGACGCCGTGTGGACGAAAAACTTTTTAAGAACGATGGCTAAAAAAGATAGTTTTTGATCTTGTGGCATACCCTAAACGCTGAGCATGATAATAAGTTGCATTCACATCGCTTCCGGCAGCTCCTGCAAAGCGTTGCAGGGGTGTCTGGTGGTGGGAGTGTAACCTAAATGGACCATTGCTGTGACGTCCTGTTGAGGAAAGCTTAATTTCACTGCAAAAGAGAGAAAGAAAAGAGACAAAGGGCCTGAGCATTGTGCTGGTGCGCCTCCACCACTGCAGCCATAACGCTACTACTAACTACCCCCATTCAAAATGAAGTGAAGGGACTTGTGTTTTCGCCGGACTGCATAATCAAGTCTGAATACCTAGTCTGTATATTCAGACTAGTATCCTCTACTAGTCTGAAAAAGTAGAGGGACGTTAATTGTGCTCCTCTACTTACTGTGAACCTGTGAGAACCTTGAGACTGAACATACGGGGCGCTTCACACCCATATGTCCTGAGAGTTTCAAACTTTGGGCCATCTCCTCCCCTCAGGGCCCGGGAGACAAACCCTGACCCTCTTCTCTCTGAGGAGTCAACCACAAGAACCACACCCCCATTTGGATCCAGCTCCTCAGGGACTGCTAGGGGGGCGTGTTAAACCCCCAGTCTGCCACTTGAATCCCCCGGCCCGCCTCAGGCTGTACATGCTCTATTGTGCAAAAGCAATTATTCTTACAACCACCCCCCACCCCCCCACCCCCTCTTTGCAAATGGCCTCTCCCGCATCATTTTACATAAACACTCCAACCACTGAGCTTTGGGGACCGTCCAGGAAGTAATTGTGGCTTTTGTGCATGTGCCCCCCCTCTTCCTCAAAGGAGCCGAGCCCCCTTGTCAGCTGTCATCATATAACTGCCTGCAGACCCAGGGGCCTAATGACAGGATCTATAGTACATGAAAACACAATTATAGCCCTTGGTTCAATTGCTACTGTGTGAATGGCCTTTAAAAGAAGAGGGAAAAGGAACCAAACACAAGCTGCCCGATCGAAGGCATATAAGTCTTGTAGGAAATTGCCCTATATGTCTCGTAGTCAAATAGGGGACACGACTCGTGATGACATTTATAACGTCTATCAGAAACTTCTGCCTAAAATAGTGGAGGTAAATTTAAATGGATGGCTCCCCCTGGGTTTTGAGGTGTTTAGTCCAGTCTTGTCTCCTATATGTAAGCTCTTGGTTTCTTACTTGTAGTTTCATCTTTATCTTTTACATGTAACTGTCTGTTTGCACTTGGGTTGCAGTTGTGCCGGATTTTGCAATTTGCACATTCACACAGTGTGAAACCATTTCCGGTTGTTATTTTTATGTTGCATGTTATTCATACTGTATATTATGTATATTTTGTATATGTGTATATTTTCGTAGTTTAAAATGAAATATCCAAATACCAAGCTGTTTTCAGATTGATAAACAAAGTCGATGAGAGAAATTGAAAAGTATTCTTTTTAAATGACGGAGACTAGTGTATCTTACTTTAACAGGTATTAAACCCTCGCAGAAGTTTAATAAAATCCTGTTCTATATCGGCATGGTGCCCTTTTTAACGAGGAAAAATGAATTAGCCTAATTAATAATTAATAAGATGATTCATTAATGTATTTCTGCTTATTCGTGTAGCATCTCTCCTCCAGTCTCAAAGACATACCCTAGATCACAACCCATTAAAACACACAGCGTCATTCTAAGCCTGAACACGTTAAATAAACCCTGTGTAAATGACTCACCTTACATTAGTGATATGCTTATTATAGGACGTGCTTGACGCAAGGAGATTTCTGACTGATATGGATATATGTGACCTTGTGTAGCAGCGCTACTTGCTGTTTTAATGAGCTACTATGAGCGATGGCGTCTGCATATACAACCCACACATGAGCTTCCGTGTTCCATCGGCATTTCATTATCTCTGACGATGTTGTTTTCATTGCAATATTTTGAAGCCACATTAAGCATCCATTACAAGACGCTGCAGGAAACATGTTGATGGAACCTGCAAAAGATCCACTGTCTGGGCTCAAAATTTGCAACCACTGACACACTATACATGAGGCAGTCAAAATGGCAAAAGAGGAGGGGAGAGGCCTCCCACCATGTTTTTCAAATGGGAACAGTGTCCCCCAATGGACGATGAGATGCAATCTGACAAAGGGTTAACACGGCATCATCCACCACATACCCATGTATGTGGATGCAATAACTCTCTAATGCAGCAGGGGTCAGTGGCGTATCGCGGAAAAAACTGAACACAAGAGAAGGAAAGCTGTGGCTGCAATGATCACATCTGTCTCAGTGACACGACTAATCCCATTTAAGCTGTCTGAGTTAATGTTCAGCTTTTCTAGGACCCCTCCCCCCCCGGGCACAGGGCTATAAAAACAGGGACAGGGGCCTAAGCAGATCCCATAATAATGTAGTAACCCTAATGGATTCGAAGTGGCAAGAGTGACACGAAACGTTCAGATGCTGCCAAGTAGGCAAGGACTACATCACAGCCATGCACACTTTTACAGACACATACACAATAATCTATTTACACAAACAAAACCACATGTTTAAATACAGAGAAATAGGTGTGTCTATGCACCCTGCACACACAGGAGAACACTCATACCCCGCTGGAGAACACACCACACGTAGGAATGCAACAACACATTCTTCAAGCCAAGCTGGAATCCAATTAAACAGGTGATAATTGAAGTGCTAATTAACTAAAACAAATTGATGCAACTGTGACAAGAGGAGAATGAGGCGTTTGTAAATGATGTTGGCGAACAATACGAGTGGAGTGCAGCAGGATACAGCGTGGCCTCTCCTCTATTGTCAAAACACACAGGCCCCGAGACAAAAGACCACTCACAACTACAGCACGCTTCTCTTTGCAGCAAACGCTCGGGACTGCCACCTACTTCCACTCTACCCAACAAACACCAGATCCCTATGCCCTTAAAGTTCTACATGTAATACAGTAGAGCGCACCAGACTGGTGTCCCTTTGGTTTCCTGTTTGTTGAAGTTACTCCTGCAGTCACATTTATCACAAGTTGCTTGGATCACTAACGGAAAGGCTTTAGATCTCCTTATACAGTTTTGTAGTATATCTCCATTAAACCACTTTAGTGCCTTGCTGTAGGGCACCACAGTAGCAATGCTTTATGAAAACATCAGTATTTTCAGCGAAGGCTCGGGACTGACACCTACTTCCACTCTACCCGACAAACACCAGATCCCTATGCCCTTAAAGTTCTACATGTAATACAGTACAGCGCAGCAGACAGCTGCCAGCCTCCAGGCACAGAGGTAGCGAGGAAACCTGACCCCAGACAGTGCTGGGTTACAGTCCTCCTTATAGTGTTAAACTAAAACGTGATTTTTAACGGCCGATACCATTATTTTGTTCGGAGGCTATACTTTTCAGAATCCAGTGTGTTCTCTTATCTTTATTACCCTTGAAATTCTTGATCAGCGAAACGGCCGAGACATTAATAACACACTAAACTCACATATAATTTGTGACTCAGCACGTCTATTTAATGCTTGGATGACACACTGCGGTAGATGGTTTTTGAATTATGTCCATTTTAGCAATTTCAAAAACACTTTAGCACCAAACTCAGATGTCACATATCAAAATGTAAAATGGGAATATTAAAATGTTATTGCACTTTAATGTAGAGCTATAGCAACTACTGCTATCAGGGAGAAACTGTCATCATAGCATATGTGAGTGACACTACCCATCTGATGTCTTATTCATATTTCTATCAACTAAAAGCAACGTTGAATGACGTATTCCTTTACTCAAGGGGAGATACTAGTACCACACAGTGAAAATATTCAACTAGAAGTCCTACATTCAAAACTTTAAACCAGTAAAAGCAGGTAAGTATAAGCAGTAAAATATACTTAAAGTATGAAAATAAAAGAACAGACTATGCAGTAAAATGGTCCCTGTGTGTATGTTACTGTGCTTACTGCTGTGGATGGTTAAGGTTGTGACAGTTGTGTTCAGAAATAGACTTCACCCTTTAGTTTATTTTTATTTTATTTTATTTTAAAGAAACAAAAACAAATCAAAATAACATAAATGTGTTGTTTTCAAAATTAACTCAGGCTCTTAGACAAATGTAGTGGAGTAAAAGTAAAATCATTTGTATCTGAAATATAATGGGGTAGAAGTATGAAGTTGCATAAAATGGAAATTCTCAAGTAAAGTAAAGTACTTCAAACTTGCACTGAAGTACAGTACTTGAGTAAATGTACTTGCATCCCCCCACTGCCCAGAAGGCCAATATCGTCTGAACTGCTCCCTAACCATTACTATAATATAAACCACAAAGATACTGTAAATCATAAAACACGAGGTGTAATAAAGTGTCTCTCCCTGCTGTCTGTTCTAGTTAAACATCTACCAGGGGCAATACATCTGTTGCTATAGCTACAGATGATCTAGTAGGTGCAGAGCTGGAATATGCTGCAGCCTGGGAGGTCCCACTTTAATAAATAACATCAAGAATGGAAAGTAATCACAAAACAAATAATGCCGTGACAAATTCATGACGGCTAACACTTTCCCCCTGGGTCCAAAACCTAATGACTGCACTGAAAAAAAATCTGCACTCCAATGCAACCGCAACATTTAAAATTGCTCGACGACGATGCTCTTACCCTATACGGCAATTACATCAACAACACAGTTTCTCCTTGCTTCTGCTACCTACTCCAATCCCAGCATGCACTAGCCTCAGCGCCAACAGAGCATGACTTTAGATCCTGGCTAATTTAATGTTGCCAGACCTAATTGTCCCCAGAGTGGTCGCTCTGAAGTAGCCCTGCTGTATCTCAATGACTGTGGCTTGTTAAAAGAGATGGGATGTGTGTGTGTGTATGGACCAACAGTACAGCAACGGGGCCAAGCACCTTACATGGCCTGACATTAATCACTGTGCACTGTCCCATGCAATATTCACCTGGCTAAGCACAGCAGGCGCAGAGGTTGTCTGGCTTTGTTATTCGCTTCCCTTTATTTCCAGTTCTATTTCGGTCTCTTGCTGTCTTTCTGCCTGCAGTATCTCTCTCCTTGTCTAAAGGGTTGGGAGGCTGCAGCTGTAGCCGTGGGGAGTGGAGAGGTGATGGATCTTGAAGAGAGCTCCTGCGAGGGGTGAAATATTCCTGTAGCTAACAGTTTAACAGACAAATTAATTTTACTGGTGTTCCCTTTGGATTTCCTGTTTGTTGAAGTTACTCCTGCAGTCACATTTATCACGCGTTGCTTGGATCACTAAGGGAAAGGTTATAGATCCCCTTATACAGTTATGTAGTATATCTTCATTAAACGACTTTGGTGCCTTGCTGCAGGGCACCACAGCAGCAGTGGTTTATGAAAAACATCAGTATTACTACTTCCCTGTTGATTGATAATTGATTTGAGCTAGTACTAGTGAACTGTGGTTTAACCATGCCAGTGCATGACTCAAGTAAAAGGCCACTTTTATGAAAGACGTCTTATTTTGGATGGAATCGTTTAAAGTATGCAGTAAAACTACAAATTAGGAATGTTGAAAATGTGTAAATTCATTATACAGTGTATGACTTAATTTACCTAAATTGCTGACCAAGGAATAACAACATTGGATGAGTCTTCAGCACAGCATATGCAATACAACCCTGGAAATGTCATAATAAGGAAACACACATTTTCCCAGTAGAGATGAGAAAAGCCAGCTAATTAGAACAGAGATTAGACAGAGAGTGTTTTGTGCAGACGTAATATGTCACCATATAAATATTGAAAAGATAACACTATATTAATTGATTTTTGCCTTACAATCAAGGCTTTTATGACATAAAAGTAGTGCAGTGTCCGTTTAAAATGTGCTGGGAACAGACTGACTGCTTTGCCTCCAGTATCGCTGCGTGCCGGTTTCTCAAGAGCCGCTCATCTGAACAGCTTCACACTTGACACTGAACTTCCCTGGGTCCTGAGTAATGCATCGGCCATGACATAGCTCCATTCCCGAGCAATGCAATGAGTTTACACATCTAGATATTTGGGACCAGGCTATCTCCAGGACCAAATTCCAAAAGTAACATTGCTGATCCTTGAAATGTTTGAATTTGCTCCACTGTAACATGCCCAGTCTCTCTTTCTCCATCTGTTTTCAGTGCATATGTGTATATATTGCACTACTAATGAATATAGAATATGTAGATATCAAGAGCTTGCACTTGGTCCTCAATACAACCTCCAAGGATGAAGTGGATCAAATGAAAGGTTGTCACATACTTCTATTTCAGTTAGATGTGTTGTTCTGATATTGTTAAACACTTAAAGTGCACACAGCTGTTGTTGTAATGTAGTTGTTGGAGAATTACTGTTGATAAACTGAACGAAGAACATTTTTGAGAACCAAAACTCCAAGTGAAGTGACCCTTGAGTAACTGATATCGATCATGGTTATTGTCATTTAAAGGACTTCCCATAAATGATAAGTAAAGAATAGAAAAAGTGAATTCTGCAGATAAAACTCGTAGTAAAACGGGCACATATCTGATTCTTTGGTAAAAAAGGTCAGTCGATTTTTACTCTCCCTTCCCTGAGATCATTTTCCAACATGAATAAGTGTCTGGGAGCGCATACTTCTCTGCGTATTTTCAAGTTCCCTAAATGCCGTCTATTTTTTCTCAGCAGACGGCCTGACCACAGTGGATTTAGTGTCAGGAGCCAAACCCGTCCCAATGGGTTTCCACTGGGGCCGGTGGTGTTGACTTTGCCTGAGATGCCAGGGGAAGACTGGGAAAGGATGAGGGAACACTCCCACCCGTGTTGAAATAGATTTCGGGGAGAGCGTAGAAGGATTGAATTTGTGCTGCTCCAGTCCCAGGGGACAGTTTAGAGCTGAACTGTGTCCCAATCTCAACTGTAATGAGCTGAACTAAAATCAGAGCTGGCAGATATTCATATTTATTTAGGACTGGTCTGTCAACATGGATACAGGCTTCATAGATGGACATAATGACACACTAAGAGATACCTTTATTTAAAAGGGTTAAATGATGAAATAATGTACAGAGCAATTTCAGAAACCTTTTCCTATAAAAACAGATAGAAGATAATATTGAAACAAAGCTTACTCTAGCTATAGTCGATGTTTATGAAGTCCCCTTTAATGATATACTACACAATATTGCCTCTTTTGTTTAGATTAGGGTTTCAATTTAAAAAAAAGCTGGCTTTGAAATAGGAAATGCTCAAAAGGCATACGCTCATATGGTAAATGGACTTGTACTTATATAGCGCCTTTCTAGTCTTCTGACTACTCAAGGCGCTTTCACAGTGTTTGTCACATTCACCTGTTCACACAGACATTCACACTGATGGCAGTGGACATCTACATACCATCTCATCTGATCTAACCATTCACACCACATTCACTCACCCATGCGCAGCAGGGGGAGCAATTCGGGGTTCAGTGTCTTGCCCAAGGACACTTCGACATGTGGACCGGGGGGGAGGTGGGGATCGAACCAGGACGACGAGGACGACCCACTCTTCCACTGAGATTTTTGAAATTCATAGGCAGGGAAAACTTGCACCTCCAGGAAATGTCTAAAGTCAGCAACCAGATTATGTGCTTGTGTGTATTGTTTGCTAAATAATCTGATACCTACTGTAATTTCTGGAATGACACTCTACACATTGTCATTCACCTCTCTCTTGCACAGGTATGCATGTATTTTAATACGCTCTCTGGTCTTTGGTGTGGTAAAGACAATTATCTGCTGTGTGATCATGCATACATGTTCATGTTACAAGCAGCTGACTAATTATTCTGTCAAGGTCTATTACAAGTCATGCTCCTCCACTCATCTCCGTCTTTCTACTCTTCACACAAATGCACACACTCGACTGTGATGTGCAGCATACCTCATTATCCACACATCGAATAATGCTCTTTGTTAAATGACAGCACGAGTAACAGGACTAAAGGCCTTTTCCATCACATTATCACATTACCACTTATAAGCAATGATGTCACATTTTAGGGCAGATGTCATTACAAGTTCAACAGAAGTGTTTCGGTTCCTTGATCAACCACAACTTTCGAAGCAGATAAACGTAAAGAAAGCGAAAAGTCAAAGCCTCAGGAGAATACGCTGAAGAAATATCTCGAGGGCAGAGGAAAAAAAATCAGTTACAGTAAATAAAAAAATCTTGTCACAACTTCATTGTGGTGATAACTGATGTTGTCAGTTTATCCGGCTGTTAGATGAACAAGAAAATGGATATTTATGACTTAAAGTGAGTCAACAACGTGGAAAGGAGAGGATTCACCTTGATCTCTAGTTTAAATGGGCTGGAAGCAGGATTAGCCAGGAGAGATATTGTCTCCTGAGCCAGGCTGCTACCGCTCAGGGTCGCTGCTCCCCAGATAACAACCAACATACCGTTATCAGTCACTCTGATCACTCGCCTGTTACCGCTGCCCCACTACCAATGGGCAGCAGTATTCGTGTGTCTAAGCAGTCAGGCTGCCCCTGAACTACGCTTCAGTGCACTGTTAATGCCCCAGCTAATCTGATCTGTTCTCGGCTGGCTTACTGCTCATAAACACACCTAGATTTGGAAAAGTGGAAAGTAATTCTGAAGCAGCTACAGTATGACAGGGGCATGCAGGATGCTGGCTTCATGTCCACAGGCTGAGCAGGATAGTGAGGGGTTAGCCTGAAAGGGGGGTTGGAATAATAAAGTGAAGTGTCCAGAGATGTTTTCCTATATGACATTGTTAGTAGGGTATGTGTGTGTAACACAGGGTAAGCCACTTCACTAATGGACAGGGATGGTGATGTGATGTGTAGCTTTCGGTGTGTTGCTTGAGCGAGTTATGCGTTATTCATGACCCTCATTTGAAGCATATTGAAGGTCAAAGCCATGTTGTGGCCTGCTTGGTATCCTGCAAGCTGCTTTTCTGGTGTCTTAAAGCAGGGAAAGATGCAACAACACAGGTCAGACTGATGTATTTGTTTATAATTATTATGACCGACACTGTCAATGACAAAGGTGTGATATTTATCTCTTGTTTTGATCAAGCTTTGCCCTACGGGTGTGTGTGTGTGTGTGTGTGTGTGTGTGTGTCTCTAATGTTTTCTTTAATGCTGGTTGAGTAAACCAACTGTGTTTTTGGTGATGCTTTCAGCAGCCCTGAGGTAAGCTGATAATGCTTTATCACTTAAGGGCTTATTAACCCATTTAAAAATAATTAGTCTCAATTTCACTGAATTTTCAGTGGTTAGTTTCTTGGTCCACCTTCACAAAAATCTAAATCAAATAGAAATGATTGTGTTTCATTTTTGGTTCACACTGTTGGATCCAATTAAAGCAATATCAGTATTGGCCTTCAAAAGAACATCTCCAAATTAGTGTGACTGAGAGGAGAACAGATCTTAGACCTTGGGCCCATATAAAGTCTCTCACACACTGTTTGACCATTTCTGAGGTCCTGGTGAGTCTTCTAATTAGATCAACTGCTGTCCCGCTGTGACACACTGCTCTGACATCGTCACTGCTCCGGTGAGATCTGGTACCCCTGGGTGCCTCCAGGAGATCATTGTGCCTGTAGGCCTGTGGATCATAGTGTGTGACAAACACTAGGGACATCTCCCTTGACAGGAGAGCAAGGTAAACAGGAAGACATGTATGGATGTGCAAAACTAAGTTGGACACATGGAGTGGAGGGCAGTCTGAAGGACAAAGCATTGAGCTGATTGTTGTGGTGGAGAGCAATCTTTATATATATATATATATATATATATATATATATATATATATATATATATACATATATATATATATATATATATATATATATATATATATATATCTACCTATAGGAGTATTCAATCAATATAATTTGCCATAATGTGTAAAGTTGTACTCTAACATTTTCATCTATCTAATTGTCTTTTAAGTTACTATCTATCAAAGAGTGAGTTAAAACAATGGTGATTGATCATATATCCCACTAATGAAAGCACTTCTACTTGCGTTTTTGCGGCCGGTCTCGTCTTGTAATCAGAAATCAGGAAATTCCGACTTCTGAGTCAGACTTGTAGGCTAGAAGTGTAATAGAAACGTGTGTGTATGGATGTAAGATAACATAAAAGGGACGGACCGGCAGTAGAAAGGTATATGTGTGTCAATGAAGTTTACAAAAGAGCAAAAAAAAAGGTCAATACACAAAGTGAACGTGACAAGATGGAGGGCTCTCAAAGAACAGGCTCGCTCTCAATGACATCTTACCACCAAAGAGGTCGCTAGAAACAAGGTATCTCCATTTTTAAGGAGTACAACTTTAAAGCCTAAATGGATGCGTTTGCTGCTCATTTCCCCACAGTTACAACACAAATCTTTTGTGCACATCCATCTGCTTAATGCTCGTTGGATAAAAGGATCTACAGTTTGCCGTCTTGGATGTTAGTAAGAGTAAATATGTACATGGTATGGTTAATTAAGTTATCAGCAAAGAGAACTGTGAATACTAAACAATCATATGACTCTGTTTGCGTAGTTGCCAAAAACGGTTTCTGTTACAGATCAAATATTCATCGAAGCCCCATCCATCTGGAAGCCAATGTGTTTTAAATGCATGAGATTCAATATATCAGAGACACTAAGGGAGCATGAAAACTTCACAGGGCCTGAGGATAAAGTAAGAAAAGATATCTCTATCTATTGCTCTCTCCTAATCTCCTAGCCCTCATAATCCAAGCACTTCTTCTTGCATAATCACTTCATCACTTCATCACTTAATCACAGAGTTATAACAATAAAATTAAACGTTGAAGTGAAACTTTTACTTCTGCCGCTCTGGAAAACACGGTAACAATTCCTCGATAAGCGCTCGATCCGGAGAGAATGGACTGTGACAGTGACTCTATCAACACCTCCATTCCATAACACAATACCCAGATGGGACATGCCTGTATTTGTAAGGATAAATAGACATGAAAACAATCAATGTGCAATCTGTAAGTCACCCAGCAGATGTTGGTTTGGTTGTGTTGTAATGTGCAGGTGTGGGATCAAAAGCATGTTAGAAACAGGCCGGATCCAACACCACTGACACGTCTAACTAAAGCAGAGATGATCCATTCAGCTTTCTAAATGCTTATCTGAAGGTGCGGCCAACTGTTTCATGTTTCATAATGTTGTCTATAATTAATTAGTTACGCAACATGACGATGTACTGAGACTCTTCTGCACTGGGATATGACTGGAGTTGGATGTTGCTGTTTCCCACAGCGTGTGAACACAGCATAATTGTTAGTTTTCAAAACAGTAATTATGTAGCTGGGAATTGGGAGTTTTAGCTGTGCATTACAGGCAGGCTTTAGTTCTCAGCATGCAGCAAACTAAAGTCTGGGCAGGTTAAGAGATAGATTTGCAGCTCATTGACAGTGAAACAGTCAAACATTGCTTAAACCGGACTCTGACAAGAGAAAAGAAAGGGATTGGAGAGCGTAAAAGTTATGTGGGAGCCAACAGGGCATAGGTAACAGGACTGAGGTGGGTTTTTTTTAGGGGATTTTAACAATGTATGGGCTGAATGTGCCTTATCCAGTCCAGTAAGCCACAGACAAATTGTTCCTTTAAGCTGCTGAAAGGTGCTGCCGAAGCCTCTGCTTGTAAATAACTGTAGTATCGTGGCGTTCATGTGTACAGTCATTTCAACTGGGTTGAGTGAGTTATGTGACCTCGATACCTCCTGTGTGCACTTCACACAATACAATCACATCAGTGAGAAAATCAACATTTTGTTATGCATTCCTTACAATATACTGAGATGTGTGGTTTGGCTGACGGCAGTGAAATACACTACAGTCTGGAGGTAGGTGCATTTGTTGATGTGCCTCCAAGACATTATTTCAAACTTTCAAACAAAAAAACCCTAAATAAATAGATGTAAGATGTGGCTGCATATTCAATATGCAGTAATATCACTTGGGAAGCAAAACACACTGCTTACAGCATGAGATCAAGAATTTTAAATCTAAAATAACACTTTTTCCCTGTTTTTTTTTTACTTCCTTATCATATAGTCCAGGGACAAAGACATATCTGAGTGCTGATGGGTGGGAAAACGGGTTTTATCTTTAGCTTTCCTGTGGGTTTTGAGCTGCTTTCATTATCTCTCTCTACTATCGTAATCTCCTTGAGAGCGTGTGTAGTAAATCTTCAGATGAACAGTAGAACATGAAATTCAGCACAGTGTGAAGTTAAAAGGTTTCAACATGACAACAGTAGTTTGCCGATATGATATAGTCATTATCTGAACTGGAATGCATATCTGTTTCAGTAATTGCTGCCTATTGCACTTAAACTCTGGGTAAGAGCATCAGCTTAATACATTCGTTTTCACTGTCTCTTAGCAAACTAAATATCACAGCCAAACTCATTTTCAGCCATGTTAACTTCCTTAGGAAATCTTATCTAAGAGAGATATTTTTGTCTGTGGAGGAGGCCTCGAGGCTTCATAGCCTCATTATTTAATTTGGCTTCCTGACTACATTTCCCCTCTTATCCTCAACAGCACTATTGTGGAGCTTGGCCTCGGACAGGAGCATAAAAACATCCGCCCATTTAAACAAACTGTTAACACATAGATGGGCTATCTCACTGGGACAGACTCAGAGTCTGTGGGCTAAGCAGCATGCTTGAAGCCAGGCAAATTGGCAGCCCTCTCCTGGCATAAACAAACAGAAAACCACTTCTGCAGCCATGAAGAAAAAGCAGGGTAAATCCACCTGAAGGCAGCAGACCAGCAATTTGTTAATGAATCCACATTTGGTAGCAAGGTTGAGGTCCAAAGGCTATCTGACCGATTCCCTTTAATCCTTTCCCCATGATACAGTTCTTTCTTGTCTGTTTCCCTCTTTTGTTTCAGTAAGTGAATTACACAGAACACTACAATCCTGAACAAGTACAAAACTCCCCTGGTGTAGTCATTATATTTAGGCCAATGCTACTGTCATAGGCCACTGGTGTGTGACCTCACCTCTGTATTAGCTGGATCACTGTTGCGTCAATGGATTTCAAACTTACTTAAAACATTAAACGAGGTGCTACAGTATCACCACCACTAAGCAAATACATGTGCAAAGTGTAAGTACTAGCCATCCACCTAGTATCAACAAGTGACTCCGTGATCACAGTTCACAGCTGGTACAGTGGCAGTCAGCAACATCATGGGAAACATATTGAAGCTTTAACTTTAAACACGTAGTAAGGTTAAAGTTCCCATGCTGGGTAATAAACAAAAAACAACACAGGAGCATGTTAAACATCACATCTAATGCAGAGCCCAAAATACAAAAGGTACGTGCCACAACTATTGGCAGAGGCTCCGTTAAAAAGTCACTACATAGAGTAACTTTAGACAGCAGCAAGATATAAGATGTGCCCACGAACCACACATTTTCCTGTTGACTGATTAAGGCCATGCTGGTCAGTATGGCATTTAGTTCTGTGTTGAGACATATGACATTTGATTTCTTACACATTAATAGGGTACCAAAATGTGTCTACCCTTCCTGGCTTTGTGTATGATTTGATCTACTCATCCTGGATGAGTCTTTGATAAGCCTTCTTGAATTTAGACTGAATTTAAACTGATTGTAACATTAATTAGCCTGTCCAGGATTCCCTGAGTCATTCCCCTTTGTTGTTACTCAGGCCTCTTGATCAGTCCGGTACACAACCCATTGTTTCGGGCTAATTTTGATGTAAGAGTAGAGGATTCTAATGCCTTGTTGTGAACTCCTGTCTCCACTGTGCAGTGAAATAAACTCATCTGAACCAAGCCACTGAATTGGGCCTGAAAGAAATTTTCCTTCCAAAGATCACACTAGCTGCCAGGCCAAATTAGGCCAGAGGCATAAAGTGTGGAGGAAAATGGCCCCTTCCGTACTTTCTACTCCCCTAATTCTGCCCCCTTGCTTGGATCACACCCTTTGTCCAACTCAGCCTTCATTTTGATCTCAACTACACACCTGTAAAGTTTCGTAACCGTATTTTGCATGATGGTGACTATAATACAGTGACAAAATCTGTCCACAGGTAGACAAACAAACAAACAAACAGACAGACAGACAGACAGACAGAAAGACAGACAGACAGACAGACAGACAGACAGACAGATATAAACACATGGCAGAATAATCAAATCCAACTCTGAGGGTAGTTCCCACTACAGTAGGTTTCTCGTGAAACCCATTTTGCCATGATGACACACACGCAGACTCAAAAGGTGAAAACAATACCAGCGTCACTGTCGGCCGATAAAAACATAATTACATACACAGTTTTCAGAATGACTGTGGCAATAGAAAGTCAATTTTTGAGAGCTCTGAATGGGCTCCAGCCATTAGCAGACTCAGACGCACTTCTCCAGCGCTGAACACTGAGAAGTGGTTGATGGTGCACTGATAGAGGGGACTGAAGTGTCTCATGTGAAGAGGAGTTATCTCTTGACAACCTAAGCACTGTGGCACGAAGTCCCTGCTG
Source organism: Echiichthys vipera (assembly GCF_963691815.1). Classification (NCBI taxonomy): domain Eukaryota; kingdom Metazoa; phylum Chordata; class Actinopteri; order Perciformes; family Trachinidae; genus Echiichthys; species Echiichthys vipera. The sequence continues at coordinate 29,133,272 of NC_139829.1, read as the reverse complement.
ACACAAGATTAAGTAAAGTCACATCTGTTCACACTCTTCACTTTCCTTCTGAAAAACAGATCTTGTTCTGCTTTAACTGTCGGCCAGGTGTCAGAGGGGTGTCAGGTGTTTAATTGGAGAACAGACGGCCCTGCTTCTTGGCTAAAGTACAGTCATGGAAATAACAGCACTGACCAATCACAGCAAAGAAGAAGAATCAAGGTGCTACCGAAGCAGCCAATGCTGCCTTCACAGCCAGCACAGCAGATGTCTCTTTCATTTCTCATGAAATACCCACAAGCAACTAATCCAGTCAACATACAGTACATTAAGCTTTGTAACTGAACTGCTGTCCAGTGAAAATGTATTCAAATAAACAGCTATGGCGACAGACACACTGACCATTTTGTTCTTCTTGGAGTAAGTCTTCTTCAGCAGCCTCTCGTTCATCCTCTCCTGCTCCCGCTGGGCGTGATGAAGGAAGCCGTTCTCCAGGGGATCCACCACCGGCTGGACATTCTCCTCTTCTTCCTCCACCTCCCCGTCATCCTTCTTCTGTCGCTTCGCCACCTTTTTCTCCTTCCACCGCTCCTTCTTCTCCTGTGTCTTCACGACTCCGGTTTTCTTCTGCAAGGAGGGGATGAAAGCACATTAGCGATCTAGACACTAAAACATCAGAATGTGTGAAAGCTATATATGGATGGAGTGGTCAATGTATTCACAAGTTAAACACTGATGTGCATCTTGTTGTTCATAATAACGATGATTAAGAGGATGCCATCTAACCTGTTGCGCACACCTTTACCTTTTCATTTTTTTAAATGTGATTTTTCCATAAGAATCCTGCCCTCACACCCGGTAACACTGAATCAATGCCACACTGCTGAGAGATATGTTCTGCCTGTAGTGTCTCAAGGATTTCGTTAAAAACCTTGAAACAATTGTACACCATGTGATGACAAGTCAATGAAAAACAGCACTTCACGCTGATTCCGAACAAGAACAAAGCAGACAGATGTCTAGATGGATAGAGTGGCGGGAGATGAATGTGCAAAAGAGTGGAGGGAGGGTGTGCCACAGCTGGCAAACAGTCAAGCGTGCAGCCCCTTTCAGTGCTGGCTTATACAAAGCAAGCAAACACTTGAGCGTGGAGCCGGAGACACTCACTCTCTCTCTCTCTCTCTCTCTCTCTCTCTCTCTCTCTCTTAAGTCATCTTTAATCCTGTCAACAGCAGAACAATGCCTTACTGGAGCCCATAATCACTTTATGGCTCAGATCTAATGAGCTTATGATATGAAGTGCTGCTTTAACACACACTAGAGAAAATAGTCGTTCTACACTTACACTATGACTGAGCAATTTTCCCCTTTAAGTAATCACTCATTTCTTGCTTCTGTTAACGGCCTGCATGGAATAAGTCTTTGTTTATAAGAATTCAGACGTCATTTGCAACATCCTGGTATATTACTCAAGGTTTTTTCTTTGCCCTCTCTCTCTCCCAGTTACCTCCTGACCAGTATTTTAAGGCAGCATGTTGTGCATGTCCTACTCATACTATTGTCTGGTCTTTGCTTCATTTTAGCTGCTTTGATTTTTTTGTCAGTGTAGTAAACACAAAACTAATATTTAGCACCAAGAGAGCATGATAGCATACAAGTGCCCATAATTCCTGTTGCTATGTTACATTTTGCGGCCTTATGCAGTGTTCAGTTGAGTGTAACAGAGACTTAAATAAAAAGTAGTGGACTTTTTTCTACTGTACATATACACACATGAGGTAGACAGCGCAAGTAGTGCAAAACTCTGTGCAATGGATGGGTGAATGGGGGGCGAACTGTAGGCAAACAGACCATTTACCATTTTATAGTGCTATTCTACATAGTATTTTTTAACCCTCACCTCAAACTCAAATGGCACTCCTCATTAGCAGACATTGACGGTGTGTTTAAGGCGCTCTATGCATGATCAATGCTGGTTTCAGTCCTTGTGTTTCTATGAAGATAATCAAGATGCCTTACAAGCCACTGTGCTCAAAGTTCAATGCAAAACCAGTAACATGACACATGTGTGTGTATGAGTTCCCAGAACACCACTACACTACCACTACACTACTTTAAAATCGGGCCACGACTTTGGCAGGAAATCTATAGCAGCTTTTCATATACTGAATGTTTAAGAATTATGGCGGCTGTGATTTCTATTTTGCCACCATCTTTAGCTCTACATGCACTGGCAATGTGGAAAAAGTCAAGTGCATGCCTAACATGATATAGTGAAGAGGCACACACATCGACACACATCTGCCAGCCCGTGGATAACACTGGTGCCAACCTGCTTGTGCTTCTAGTGATCAAATTGGATCATCCTCCTGCGATTCTACTGCCTCTAATTTCCAGATCTCATCAGGCCAGAGTGGAGCTGCTGCCTTGATGCTGCTTGGTAAAGCCCGTCAGTGGAGATCACTATGTGTCTGAACGGCAGAGGACGATACACCTCTGCTTGAAACCGCATGAAGTTCAAGGCCGATGGCTGCTAGTTCACGTTTCAACATCTGTTCACAGCCAGCAGCACCCGGCCCGACTGCAGTCAGCTCAGCGCTCCATATGAATAATCAAATTATGGGCTTCAAGGGTGGGAGGTTAGCAGATGGCTAGTGCATTAGACCCAGAACTGCTAATAAATGACACCTTCCATGACAAAAGGTGTTCATGTGTAAGGCAGTGCAAAAAATGGCTATTAAAAGGATGAAGGTTTCCATGACAAAAAGCAATTTAAGTCTAGGTAAAAAGGATCAAAAATTGAATTTGAGGGCACAGATCCCAAAACCACTCACACATTGTTACGATGTTCTAGTCCCAAAGTCTTTGCAATAATTATTGTGTGCTACATGTTCACAGCTGAATTGTTTCTTTTGCTACTTACTGGTACAATTCCCAGCTGAAACTGTTTGGAAACACATGAAGCGTTTCTAGTTATGAGATTTTCTTCTCTCTAGTTGAGAGGAAAAAATTCCCTTAATACCTTTTAAGCCTGGGAATGACACTCAATGTCTGCGGTGAAGTTTTTTACACTGAGAAAGGAAAAACAGTCCTTCCACGCTGTGCCAAAGTACACTTAACAAAGTAGACCTCTGAAAGTTAATTCAAGACTAAAAATGACTTCAATGACAGTATTCCAGACCATGTCTGACTACTGTAAGAAGCTCAGACGGGTGACAGTGTTACCTATAATGACAACAATGAATTTAACAGTTTAATTCAGGGAAATGAGAAAGTGTTCCTCTGTGATGCTGTAACAAAAGGGTGCTAGGCTCAGTCATCTCACAGGTTGACACCACTTTGACAGAAGGATGTGCTATCATCAAACTGACATCACACAGCAGCTCAAAGCAGTTCCTCTCACCTCACGAGGCAGAACATTAATCATGAGGGACCAGACGGTATTAGCAGGGCACTTGTCATGAAATGCATTACCTGGAGAGCCATCTTGAAAGAGCTGTTATGAGCACAAAGCAGCTACAGTCTGACAAGGAAGAATTCTAAAACCAGGTGTTTTCCTCCTTTCAGGAGGAGTTTTTTTCAAGCTGCAGTTTGTAAGAACATCAATACACATCAAGTCGGCATCTCCTTAGTTATAAATAGAAACACGCCTCTGTGAACAAACAGAAATGTGGAGTTTCATTAGCATTCTGGAGGCAGTCCCTGTGGGTATAATCTGCTTCATTCACCCAGGTAAAAAGATTTAATACACGATGATTAGACACATTTTTTGACAGTTTGATGTTTTCATCTTTAACTGCATTCAATATCTGAAAAGAGGATTGGCATCAGATACTGTAGTGTGCAAGCTAAGGCCTTTGCATACAGCAATCATAGAAGATGAACATTCAACATTTGTATTAATCCAAAATTGGAATTAGTTTTTTCTTGTATGGTCTGAAGTATTATGAAAACAAAATCAATTGATTTGTCTGCCAACGTCATACATTTATTGCACATGACATTCAGCGATCTTTAAAGAAAATGTAGCATAATTATAAACCCATGGCCTATATGTATATATCTTTCTGGCCACCAACACTGACTGTGACCAAAAGCTTTCATTATGCAGATCTATCCACCTGTTTTTGGTCAGTGTAGATTGGGGGTCCCAAACCTCTAATCTCAAATCAGGTCACCAATAATAATAATAATAATAAAAGCCTGAAAAGTCGGAGGTTAGAACGGAAGTACAGAGAGTCGTTGCTATGGAGATGATACACCATCGCGCCTCGTCTCACTGGTGAGAAATGGCAGGTGTCAGAACGTTGCAGACATTGCGAATAGTTGTAAGTTTCAACTTATCTCGATGTGAATCTTTGGTCGGAACTGGGTTTAAGAGTCATATGAATAGATTTTTGGGTATTTGCTATGATAATAACTTCCCCTGTGTGTCAAACATTGTGCCAACTCACTCAAGCTCCATTCAACATCAGCATGAACTTCCTTTTCAGCCACAGTAGTACGCTGTTTGAACTTGAAGCATGAATGTGTATGTGGGCAAAGGCACTTACATAACAGTACCTCTAAAAGGCTTTGATATGGCTACCTAAGGGGACAGCTGATGTGTTCACTGAACGACGGCATGTCCTCAAATGTCTTCTTCAGCAAGCAATACATCGACTAAGTATACACTAGTGACCTCATTCAGGGTAATCATTCATTCATCTTCATCCGCTTATCCCTTTTTCGACGCAAGCGCTAGCCCGCTAGTGCTAAAGTTAGCTTAAAGGCTAACATTAACATCTTACATTCAGTGTTAATAAGAATCAAATCATTCATTCATTCATCTTCAACAGCTTATCCCGGGGTCGGGGTCGCGGGGGGCTGGAGCCGATCCCAGCTGACATCGGGCGTGAGGCGGGGGACACCCTTGGCAGGACGCCAGTCTATCGCAGGGCACATAGAGACAAACAGAGACGGACAACCATTCACACCTACGGGCAATTTTATCAAATAACCTAACACCTGCATGTCTTTGGACTGTGGGAGGAAACCGGAGAACCCGGAGAAAACCCACGCAGACACGGGGAGAACATGCAAACTCCGCACAGAAAGGCCCCAGCCGGGATGCGAACCTGGAACCTTCTCACTGTAACCACTACACCACCGTGTAGCCCTCATTCAGGGTAATGCTAATCTTAAATAAGAAAAATATCATGAGATGTCACCCCTTCAGTACATATCTCTATTTATCCTTCTGTGACAGCATGTTTACATCTCAAAAGCCTGGGAGCATGTAAAGTTCATACCAGTTTGAGGGTCAGTGTAACACAGACTGCAAAGGTGAGTGAAACAGATACGAGTCGAGGTGTAAAAATGTGTCATGCTTCTCTATTTATTTTTCATGTGGCAGGATTTTGGGGACTGTTGACTGCATTATCTAAGCTGGAGCACCACAGAGCAATTATGATTTGTTTGACACATTTGTATCTGCTCTCATTGCTGTCTCATGTCTGCTGTGTTCTATCATTAATAAACAGATTTCAATTGACTTATCTGTGTCATTTCCATTTATTTACAATCCACGACTCCAACAATAAATCTATAATGGCTGCAGGAGAAAAGGGGTAATCCATCACAGTGAGTCTGCCAGCAACGGCTTAGTTGTGGTATAATTTCCATATGCCAAAGGCCTGAAGTGGGGTTTTTCTTTCATAAAACGCTTACTAAATTATTTCTACACATAATGGAGCAGCCTCATCACCCTCTGTATTATTAGACCATTTACAAATGAAAAGAGTAAAATACTGATGCAAACTGCAAAGTAAATGCTTTGCTGGCGGTATGAATGGTATTTAGTTAAGGATTAGGTCTTTTGGAAATTGGAAATGCATGATGTTATCGGTTAACCCTCAATGCCACTGCAACATGCAACATGCATGCAAAAAACTCATAACTCAAAACCTTTATTTATGATTTGTTTCTTCTAAAGTGTTGGTCCAAAATGAAGAGAACTGCCATTCGTTTTTGCAGACCTTAATTAGACAAATTGGTCTATTTGTGGTGAATCATCCTCATTTTACCATGTAAGCCCAGAAATGTGACAGTATCCAAAAAGTGGAGAAGAAGTGGCTTAAGATATGCTGAGAGGATAAGGCAGATGGACAGAGAAAGAGACACAGAGATAGTGCAAGTGAGTAGAGGGGGGGGGGGGGGGGGGGTGGGGGGGGGGGGCTCAGCCTGGAACAGGAGAGACCGCTCGACTGGTTTGACCCGACCATGTTACCCTGGCAACAGTAGGGAGAGCTTTGTTGCTTTTCCAGGCTACATGGGGACAGGAGAATGTGTGTGTGTGTGTGTATGTGTATGTGTATGTGTGTGTGTGTGTGTGTGTGTGTGTATGTGTGTATGTGTGTATGTGTGTATGTGTGTGTGTGTGTGTGTGTGTGTGTGTGTGTGTGTGTGTGTGTGTGTGTGTGTGTGTGTGTCTGTTTCAGTGTGCATGTTTGGGTATGAGCGCATAAAATCCAACACAGGTTTCCTTGCCCGTAACAATAAAGTGCACGTCTTTACGTGGTTATGCTGGGGCCTTGACATCCACCATGGAAGCACATTCAGCTCCCAAAGGAAGGTTTATGCATTCTACGCAGAGGAATGTCAGCAACCCTGAATGTGCTTGCAAAGGGTAAGGGGGTCTATATGAGGCATGCATAAACCTGAAGGCAAAGGAGCTTGCTGTGCATAAAAATACACGGGGGTCCTAAGACTGAGGAGAGATGGTGATGTCTAATGCACTTCATCACGCTTTCTCCGCTGCATTCTCTTCTTTCTGAGGCCAGTAATTATTTAGCCACAAGGAGCTATGCAGGGTACACATCCCTGGATATTAAGCAGTGTCACAAAGAGATTACAGGGCCCTGTTGAACAACACCACTGTAGAACTATCTACTGCAACACTGGAGCAGCAGCAAAACTGTCAACCAAACACTTTAAAGCTGCATTTTAAGTTTCATTGAAGGTTTATCAAGTGCTACAAGAGCAAAGCCTGGATATCTCTGGATAAAGGGACTGAGGGCGGACTCACACTGTCCATCCATACCGCGCCCAAGCACGTCTCACGGCTAAAGTCTAGTTTGTTTGACCAGTGTGAGTGCAACCGTACCACGTCTAGGCGTGTACGCTTGCTGGCCACGGAGCGTTTGGGAGAGGTGGGCTTTTGTAAAGCACGTTTGCACATGTACGAGCACAAGCGTGCACACATGTACGAGCACGAGCACGAGGCCTACGGCGGTTCTGACGTCATTTTATATGGGCCCTGAGTCTACTGTGTCATGCAATTGCAGAAAACAATGGTCTGAAATATGAGGGATAATTCAAACAGTTGGCGGAAGCCGCATGCGCACAAATGGAGTGTGTATCAACAAAATCAGTGCGGCAGAAGACTTCAAGTTAGCATTTAGCAAGCTGGATATAAACAATGCACACTTATATAATAAATACAAATATAACAAAACTGTTTTATGTAAAGGTAAATGGTTGCATGTTGATACATGTCTTTGAAATTCGATTAAATAGGCCTTTGAATTTCTAAGGGGGAAAAAAATCATCATCGATAGTGACCTCATTTTGCGCTAATTGGTAGGACTTAAAACTTCAAGTCTGCCTGCATTACCAACTCAAACTCTCCATAATTGATTATTGATAACTGGCATATTGGCTAATGGCACAATTTCATTAGACAAGGTCCCATATTGCAAAAAGTGAGATTTTCACACCTTTTTTGATTATGAAGCAGGTTGAGGTGCTATATAAATACTGTGAAAGTATTCGAAATCTGTGCCTTTAAACGAGCCGTCAGAACTTCTATACAGGTGTGATGTCACAACCACTATATATATATATATATATATATATAAAGTGTTGCTTCAGTGCCGTTTCAGTTGTTCCCATGCTCTGATGACAGTGCAGAAAAGCAGAAAGTGTGGGTCGGTATACCCAAAAACACTGTCCAATCAGAGCAGACTGGGCTTTTTTGGGAGGTATATTCAGAAAGACAGTATGATAGAAATATTTATGTATGTGTAAGTGTGTTTTGTGAACATTAAAACATGTAAACTTAATGGAAACCCAAGTATGAACCTGAAAATGCATAGTGTGGGACCTTAAGAGCTATCATATGGTTTACAGGGAAGGTATCTAAAAAGTTAAAGGGAAAACATTTTTAACACACATTATCTTGCATTATGCTATTATTGCTGTGACATAGTTAGGATGTAATGTTTCCTAACATTTCTCGGCCATGAAAGCGCCGGTGTAACTGCAACATGTCCTTGTTTATTACTATTCAAATTTAAGGAGGTTGGAGTCACAAAAGCTAAACATTCAGTAAGCCTTTACCATCTGAAAGCTCAGGTGAACTGCATTATTGAGTTGTATTTACTGTAGCATCTGTTTATATGATGAGTGTTTTATCCTAGTAGCCCTGATGTAAAAGGTGTTCAAGGAGATAAATATTCAAATGGTAAGTTTACCGCTTTATATTTCTCCGTATGTTGTAGAAGCAGCAGAGCAGAGTCATTTGTCACACCACCTCGGTAGTGTTTAGCTCCTTTTAAGCTGGTCGAGGTGTGGTTGTGTAGATTTATCGCTCCGTTGTTGGACTGATTCTGTACAAATTACCGCAGCTCTTGGCATGTCAGATAAATCACTCTGACCTGTCGTGATTTAGACTGGATTGATGTAATCATGCACCACCTTCTAGTTTTTATAGCCCCATGCATTTGAAGCTCCATAGAGCTCTATAGAGCATACACCTTCCACCTAATGCTTATGTAAAACACACCTTTGATTAACTGAGAATATACACTCATTTACCGTTAGCCTTGCCTTTTTCCGTCAAAGCATATAATCAGAGGGTTATTGCCTCGGGAAGAGAAAAGTGGACGCATTGTGTGCCAAGAGGCTTATCCGGCTGTGAACAAGAGAAAGCACACAGTTTCTAAAGTGATCAATGTTCCATCATTTGCTAGCACACAAATGAAATGAACCGGATCCTTTTCACCTTTTTGTTAACCTACGTGGTGCATTTTTCCCGTTCATTTGACGTCGCGGTTAAAAATCCTTTGTGAGTGTAAACTAGCTTTTTTTGGCAGTGTTTCTGTGCGCAGTGTGTTATGGGAACACGGGAGATGTGAGGTGTTAATCCCTGGCAGGTCAGCCTGCTGCTACAAACATCCGTCTAACAGGAGCCAACAGACTTGGGTCCTCCCTTTCTGTTTCACTTCGTTCTCTCTCTGCTTCACACACTGTTTCTGTGTTTTGCAGCGGCTGAATTCATGTGGGACTAACTGTCCACAAAATGTGTGAATAGAAGCATCAACTTGAAATCAGTGACACTACAACATGATATTGTCTGTAGACTTTGGTTGTCATAATAGTTATTCTCATATTTAATCATCTAAACCATGGGTGTCAAACTGATCCAGTAAAGGGCCGCTGTGGCTGCAGGTTTTCATTCCAACCAATCAAAAACAAACCTGGTCCAACAAATCAACCGTGTGAAGACAGTTCAGGTGATTGAGTAAGTCGAGTCAGGTGTGTTTTTGATTGGTTGGAATGAAAACCTGCAGCCACACGGCCCTTTACTGTATCACTTTGACACCCATGATCTAAACACTTGTGTACTGAGTGACATTTTATAAAGGACCATCCACCTGATGCCATTCAAAAGCATTATCAATGGGTTCTTGATTGGATAAAGTTTATGGAAATGCAAATACTGACAAAAAAAGTTAGCAATTAAGTCCCTTTAGCACTCTGATTGCTTTTTCAAGATCTTAAAATGTATGTTAACCGTTAAATCTCTTTGCTGCCACTCTGAAAAAAGATCAGATGATAAAAGAAGGTAGTGAGGCCGAGGAATATGACTAATTATTCAAGTATTAAGTCTAATAATAAAGTGAGAGATGTTAGGTGCCAGATTACAAAGAATTTGAACATACTTGAGAAAACAGGTCGCAGCTGTCAGACTTGCCACTGAGATTATAACACAGACTGTTTATATTCTTGTGTAAGATTCCATGATAAAACCCTTTAATGTTATGTTCTTCTAGCCTGGCATCACCGGACTAATTTGCAAATGCACATTAGCAACAAAAAGACGAGCGACACGTGCAAGTTGAGGTGTTGCTTGGTCAGTTTTGAAGCAGGTAAAAAAATGGCTGCCGGGTCACAAACTTTCTCAAATGACAGCTTAACAGTACACTAAAATGTGTTTCTGAAAATGTTTTAGGCGTGGAATAGACAATACAGATTCCTGATTCATATTTGATCAGTGCTGCTGAGTTTCGTGAGCCTGGTAAAGTTAATATGTCAGTCACTGTCTTGCCCCACATTAGATAAATGGTTGTGATTGGCTTCCACTTGATCTAGGTGGCTGGTAATGTGTCTGAACGGGAGAGGAGCCGGACATACCTGCCAGAGCAAATTAGCTTGGCAGATTCGCCTGTAATCTTCAGCCATGAGGCACTAAAACATGAGTCTCATGGTGAATCAGGTACAGATCTTGTATCACTCAGTTATATTGTAGTGACATTAGGGTTGCCAGGTCTGCTTCGCTGCCCAAATTGGCTACTTAAAGATAAATAGATATTTACTGAAAAAGCTGCTGATGGCCGGGGGGACTGTCGGGTGGTTGATCCTCTAAGTGTGTAACCTGCTGCTTGCCTGCATGTGCGTATGTAAATATGCATGTTCATAAAAATTCCAAGTAAAGTGTACACGTTGCTATGAGGGTGTTTGTGTGATCGTGATCGTAAGTGTCTGAATTGCACAGATGTGCAAGGGCTGAGAGCGAGACGATCTGGCCAGCGGGTGCTGAGGGGAGGAGAATGGAGAGAATGCAGCGATAACAGGGCGGTGCAGCACAACAATAAACACCACCTTTAAATCTGTTTAACAGCTCTGACAAACAAGAGTGCAGAGACACACGCTTCGCATTACAGCAATACAAGACAGGAGGGGAGATGAAGCAGGCAGACAGGAGGAGTATTATAGTAGGAGCTATTTCAAAGTGTCACCAGAGCCTGACAGTAGCTGTTGCAACTATGCATATTTCTTTCACTGTACAGTTGTACTTGTGGTTTACAAGTCAATGTTACTTACTATTCACTTCAAGACTACACAGTAAAATACAAAAGCTGTAAAGTGTCATTTGCTTATGTTGATTTAACGTTGCTTATTCAATGTTTGGATCTACTTTCTGATATGATTCTAAAGTGCATTACTTATGCATCACTAATCATATGATTAAGAGTTATAGCACAAGTGCAGATGTATGTGCAGGGCTTTGGTGGTATGGATTTTTTTTTACCGCAGTGTAAAAAGCAATGTATCCCTGCGGCATTACAGTTAACCCACCACCGCAGAAAATATCTGCCTCCAACTGTACAATAGCAGAATGAATGCCTTTAGTTAAACAGAAACACGTGTTGCAGCGCAGTGTTTCCATTCCAGCTCAGCGTGACTCTCACTGTGTTATGCTGTCATGCAGTTACTGTCACAGCCCTCTGTAGATGTGAAACAAGAGTCAAGCATGATGATTACAGTTTACTCTGACATTTTCTCCACCTTACATATACAGTATTTACAGTTTGTACTGTAAAACTTGACATTTCACACAGGGGATTCTAGTGAATAATGCACTTCTCAAGTTTAAATGTGTCAGAGTCCAAAATAATGTGTTGATCATTTGAGTATTTCTGCGGAAACATTTGTTAATTGCTTGAAATCTGAAGAAAATGTAAACCTGACGACCATTTCTATGGTGTTAACCTCAGCCAAGACTCAAGTGGTGTTTGGCTCTGCATCAGCGGACGTGTCGGCGTTAGCCACCGCCGATTGAGCAGTTTATCTCAGCTGTCAAACTCGGCTGCTAAATCTCTACTGCTGATCATTTTGCTGCTGCAGCTCTCACCCCACTGTCATCCCAGCATGCACGCGGGCCCTGTTTCTTTATGGTTCCCCACAGACGGGTACAGTATCGATCTCTGATAGCCTCTGTTCTGGTGTTCTCAGAGTGTCTAGACAAAAACTTCAGCCCTTACATTCACTTTCCATAAATAATTAATTGTTTCAATTTGTGAGTTGTCTGAATTACCCTTGTGCAACCTTTGAGTCTATTGCAAAAGCCAAAAACATTTTAACCACACACTGAAAGCAGTTTTTGGACAATTGCCAACAATTGGCAGTTGTGACTCAGACATTTCCAGCTATCCAGAAATGACTGACTCTTGAGGTTTAAAGTGGGTATCACATGCCGGCAGATATCAACTCCCACAGGTTCTTCCAGAGACTGCTAAAGTGATGGTATGACAGGAAAGAGGCTTTCTACAGAGGCCAATATGTCCTGAGAACCTCCCACCCATTGTCACAGGAAGCTTTGTGCTTTCTGCTGCTCAGCCCACACACTGCAGCCCAAAATATAGCCCAGTGTCATTCCATGGATTTCTCCTTTCCTCACACTCTCCAGAGAGAGGAAGTGTTGCCTCGGCAACAGCTTTTTCCAATTGGTGGGCCACAATAACAAATACACTCCCATACATGTGTAATGTGGGTCTCACACTGTCAACAAATCAACTCAACATATTTCTGTTGACTGTTGAGTATTTCCATGGGTGAAAACACACCATGGAAACAAGACGCTTTTGAATAGATGCATGTTTTCTGTCTGCATTACTGAACACTCATAGTTTGACAGTTATCCTCTCTGACTTTTCACTGCATACCAAATCAAAACACGTATCACAAAAACAAGTTTCCTTCTCACAACTGACTAACTCAGAAGATAGCAGAAGTGTTTTTGACGTCAGCCGAATATCCGAGGGCGTCCTTTTATGATCGGTGCGAGGAGTCAACTTTGTTCACAGAGCAGGAGTCTGACAGAGCAGAGGAACCCCAGCCAGAGATGACTGACAGCGGGGATCCACCTCTGATCTGCCTGCAGCATCAGAGCAACACCTATCTCCAAAAGAGTAAGTACTTTTCTCACCCTGACAACCACACATATGCTTAAATTCTATTCTAGGATTAATGGTTATGAATATTATACACACCTGTGCACACTCATACACAGTAGACTTGAAAATGTAAGTCAAAACATGAAAACTGCTCAAACTCAAGTTGCAAAGTGTTTCTATCCTAACCCTCGGCTAAAGCCCTGCTCAGTCGAAGGACTACGTCTGCCCTCGAGGAACACTGTGAACATCTGATAAGATGTGTGATTATTTATAACTGTAATAACTGAATGTAGATAATACAACTGTGCTGCATGTGTGAACAAGAAACTCCAGACTCTGTCCGAACCCCAATTCTCATGACATTGTTTGGGGTTCACCTGTGAAAGTGGCTTGGGACTTCTATTTGTTGTGTAGCGAGAAACACGACTCCAAATGAATGCTAATGTGTGATGTGTATAAGTGCCTGTTTGCTAACATGTTCACCATATGGCAATGTTCACAACTTGTTTCTGCTCTGCCCAAGGGCCCAAAGAGAGGATTGTAGGTTTATGGTTAAAAAAACAATGGATCCTACACTTCCCATAATGCAACTTCAAGCTGAGGTTTTTTCCGACTATGGAAATCGCCCTCTAGAGCCAAAGAAATAAATGATTGAACTGTTTTATGTAGCACTTAACAAGTACAATAAACATGACGTGTAAAATCAGTTCAGTACACCTTTAAAGGTTTATTATATTCACGACACAGCATCCACGTGAAGCACTTAATTATTAGCACTTAATATTAATTTGCTGTTATATCAAGCCGACTTGATCCCTGGTGGACGATGATGAATTTGAAGACTCTTTAAAGAATACGCTCTTTTTTTACTAGGCACCATTAATGAAGTATGACAGGAAAGATGGGATAAAAGGTTGATGAGCATCACCTATACAAAGCATCAACTTCAAATGTAATAGCCGTTCAGTGTGCGCTTCAGATAAGTACACTTTAAAAATGAACACCACAAAACCCTGAGGAAATATTTTACAGCCAAAGGAACTAGTACATTTACAGACAACACTGTATTTCGATGTGTAAAGATACCAGCTATTCTGCTACACACAGCGATAAATCTAAGCAGTCAGTAGTCCGTAAAAGACAGACATGGACTTATTAATGATCATTTTCCGCAGAAACTCCCCACAAGCTGTCATCTGGATCGATGTAAAATGTTTGAATATTCAGACTTTTACCAACAGAGAAATCATGGTGATTTTGTTTGACAGGGAGGAAAACAAGCTGCCACAGTGAAAAAGCGGCACCATGTCTGAGGCAACAAAAAAAGTGCTCCTGCTGTTGCAAAAAGCCACCCCAGAGGGCTCCCAAACCACTGAGTCAGCCCCGAACTGTTTGCTAAATGAATGAGCCTGACAAACTGTTTGCATACACACTCAAACACACAAACGCACACATGTATGTGTGGGGTTTAAAGAATCCTCCTTCAGTGTGTGTGCCGCCATCAGGAACATCCAGCTTCATGTTGACGTTTGCAGTTCTTTCACACCATGTGTCTGTTTTTTGCTCACCCATACACACACACACACACACACACACACACACACACACACACACACACACACACACACACACACACACACACACACACACACACACACACACACACACACACACACACACACACACACACACACACACACACACACACACACACACACACCCCTACTGTATGATTTCTCTATTATCTCAGCAGTTCACTTTATTGCTTTTTCCTTGTTTTTCTTTGAAATGCACTGACTCTTCACTTGTTTCCCTTCCACTTAAATACCCAGTCTCACTCCACACACTCAAAAACACGAGCCAGCGGCTGCATTCTTTCCCAAGAAATACACAATGTGAAAATACTAATACACACTTTCTGTCAGTGTCTCACTCACTCACTCACTCACTCACTCACTCACTCACTCACTCACTCACTCACTCACTCACTCACTCACTCACTCACTCACTCACTCACTCACTCACTCACTCACTCACTCACTCACTCACTCACGCACGCACGCACGCACGCACGCACGCACTTGTATCTCTCCCACATCTCCTCCTCCTCCACTGCTTGACTACTTTAGGTGGTCAACCTTGTTGCCTCAGTGTGTGTGTGTGTGTGTGTGTGTGTGTGTGTGTGTGTGTGTGTGTGTGTGTGTGTGTGTGTCATATAACTGCATAGCTGCTCTTGTTCTTTTACCAAAGATCTGTTTGAGGCATGACATAGTAGGCTACTGAACAACTTATGGAAGATATGTAATTGTCATTTTTCTGACCTATATTGTGATTTAAAATGAAAATATTATCTAATATTATCTTTTATCTTTATCAAATAACATTGTTCAGTAGTTTAATGTTGATGTCAGTTATTTTACTTTTAGTATAGAAAAACGCTCACATTTAGCTCACAGGTAGTGAGACATAACATTTGTTTTGTAATATAATCATGACATCATTATGACACTGATGAACTACAAGCCTCTTCTGACAATGTGACTTAAGGTTTTAATATCTGACTGACCAACCCTAATAATGTTGCTGACTCATAGCTTCCTGAGCTAATGTTAGCTTCACAGGCTAACAAGACTTCACCTGATCCATTCGAAAGATTCAGAGCTTTTTGAAGTGCGCTTACTTTTTTAAATATTACCAACCGCTTAAACGCCTATTTGCACACTAATGACCACTAACGAGCTAGCTGCTATAGTGACTGCCTGTCTTTGCATAACATCGTGCAATTTTTATTTTGTGATTTGGTCAACTCATGGAATATATTTTGTTTGATTACAGTGGGAAACAATTGTCATTACAGCCATAACATCAGTGGTTGCAAAATCATTTTATAGCATCATACAGCTTGTGAAGGCATTTTTAATAATGTGTGTTATAGTCCAATTAAAACCATAAAATCGCAACAAAAAAAAGATTTAGCATATATCCCTAGGTTGGAGGAATGATGAGAGACAGAAAACAGTCGAGAAAGCCATTCCAACTTTGCCTGGTATCAGTCAGAATTGTCGACTTGTTACACTACGTCTCCATCTTCAGACATTGGCTCCACTCCAAACCACTGACCACCAACAGATCAACATATTAACCAGAATCAACATTTTCGGGTTTTGCTCTTGCCCAATTTTCATCCAGATTTCGTAGGGAAGAAATGTTATTAACTAACACGATTTGATTCTTATTAACACTGAATGTAAGATGTTAATGTTAGCCTTTAAGCTAACTTTAACACTAGCGGCTAGCTCTTGCGTCGAAAAAGGGCATGTGTGTGTAATCACAGCCTGACAAAGCTTGACAGCTAAGTATCAGTCCCCACACTGCGCTCATGGATTGATTTGTTTTGCATTTGAGAAACTGCTTTTTCATTCCACAATGCCCCACAAATCATTCAACTCGGAGGAGTGGATGGATTCAAAGGTCTGGATCTGGGAAAATTCCAACAACATAAATGGCTTTAATGTTGAAAGTTCTTTATAGCCAAATTACAAGCTCGTAACTTCAGAAACTGTTTCTTTTGGCAGACAAGCAGAGGGAGAAGATGAAGACACCATGTTAAGGATAACATGTCAAGAGATAAATATATAGTGTAGCATCTGGCACTGTGGCTGTGCTGCATGCCATGTCCTGTTGTCCTTGAACCACCGTGTATCACTATGCCTCTGTACCAATGTCACCAAGACAAATCCCTGTGCATTTAATACACTTAACAATTCAATTGACCCAGATGTTGATTTTAAATGGAGGCAGAGAGCTGCACTTTAAGACACAGTTAGGAATTATAGAGGACACAGGGGCAACACGGAGCATTAGAGGACTAACATATTTATCCTGCTTCCACCAACAAAAAACACACACACACACACGCACACACACGGGCAGAAACCAATGCATACACGAGCCGCCCTCTCATCCCTCATCTGCCCAGCACAGATCTTTGACCAGAGCGCTTGTTTGAAAAACCAGAGGTCAAGCCGTAAAGCAATTACGCTGGCAACTCATCAACCAAGGGCTGACAGCAATACAATTACCTCCAGGCTTCAGCGGCCTACAGCAGACAAGTGAGCAGAGAGAGAGAGAGGGCTGTGTTTAACTCTGGATGTAACAGTGCTTGCTGTATAATTGCACCCTGCCGAGTGCACTTTAATCCTGTGTTTAACAGGTACAGATTACTGCTGAGGGGAAGAAAGAGAGACAGACACATAGAGAGGGGTCTATTAGGTGATACCCGAGGCCTTGGCATCAAGCCAGTTTACCGGGAGGAAGATAGAGAGAGATATGAAAACAGTGTCAGGAGGGAAGAGAACACAGAACGATCTCCCTGCAGTCAGCTGCTTGACAACTCCCTCCCGAGGGACGTAAATAATTACTGGAGATGAGAGAAAGAGAAAATAAGGGGAGGGAGGGAGGGTTACTACAGTGTCGGCTGTCAGCATGTCCCATGTACCCTTGCACTTGTTTTTTTATGATCACTTACTACAGGCTGAACTTGAAATGAAGGGTTCAGTTGCAAAAAAACTATACCTCTGTTTTCATTCATTTGACTTAATCATGTTTCTTTTTGTGTCAAATCCAGGGATTATTATATTTTATTTTTATTAGGTTAATGATCAAGGCACGTCCAGCTGGGAGGAGGCCTCGGGGAAGACCCAGGACTAGGTGGAGAGATTATATTTCCACACTGGCCTAAGAACACCTCGGGATCCCCCAGTTAGAGCTGGTTAATGTGGCCCGGGAAAGGGAAGTTTGGGGTCCCCTGCTAAAGCTGCTGCCCCCGCGACCACACCCTGGATAAGCGGATGAAGATGAGATGATGAGATGAGATAATTGATGACTCTAAATCACCCGTAGGTGTGAATGGTTGTCTGTCTCTGTTCGTCTCTATGTGCCCTGTGATAGACTGGCGTCCTGTCCAGGGTGGACCCCGCCTCACGCCCGCTGTCAGCTGGGATCGGCTCCTGTCCCCCAGCGACCCCGACAGGGACAAGCGGTTGAAGATGAATGAAGATGAATGAATGAATGTTTTTTTTTAATTGTTCACTTAAGGGAAAATCAAGTGCATCTAATATCAGTGCTTGTCAAGTATGTATAATGTAATGTGAAACATTCATCCAAATTTATTTTTTTTTACACAGAAAGAAAACTGCTGCAAAGGATGGAATCCGAGAGTTGTTCTCTTAAAAGAAATATGCATTGACATTAGTTTTTATCTAGGTAATCTGCATTTTGATTCATATTTACACGTATTGTGCGTTTGTAGGTAACTCATTGTGCTTCTGTATGTAATTTATTTTATGTAATGTCTTTTATCTGGACCTTGAGTCTGTAATAAAATATCGATTGATTGACTGTATAACCCAACAGTAGCAGTAACAGGGTTCTCTCATGGGGGGGCAGCATCGAATATGGCTTTCCTGGTAGTCAACATCATCTAAGTATCATCATGAAAGTAATTCAATGAAGGTGTGCGAAACATCATTAAATATTAAATATCTTTGACTGCAAGTGAAGAGGCCAGTGTGTGAGACTTAAGTTCCGTTTTGTCCCATGCACCCGAACTACAGGTGTCTGAACTTTCTGCTCTTTAAAAGGTGTCATCTCAAAATGAGACGAGAAACACAAAAATGTTGCAGATCCACAAGTGACCTTTGAAGTTATTAACACTATGAGAATGTTTGCACACATGTGGTCTTAATATAATGGGATTTTCAACACAAGGTTCTTGCATTATTGATTTTTCATTTAATTTTCACCTAAGGTGCTCCGAACAAAGGCGGTGGGAAAGCCAAGCAGGGCATTGCTATAGCGTGTTGACTTCAAAGTCCCTTGACACATTAAGGAACAATTTATGTTAAGTACACTGTCGCATGTTGCACTTTTTCTGCCGTAAAAATGTAATTGTATAAAGTAAATTAAGTAAATAAAGCAAATTAAACGTATACAGCATGAATCCACACACAGTTTATCTATACACCCACAGATATGTGCCATCTGCGCTCATCTTTGATAAAGGCTAGATGTCCTGTATGACTGTGGATACACACGCAGCACACATGTTATTCATATATTTAATTCTCATTACCATCTTCCAGTCTTTGTTCTGTTCTGTTCTGTTTAATCCTTACGTGTTTAACTTTCATTTATACTATTTCTCCGCTCCCCTATGAGTTATTTAGGCGATTTTGCTGCTCCAATGACCCATTTTCCCAATAGACATCATTAAAGTTTGATCTTAATCTATGTGAAAGACTTCACCGGGCGATGGAATAATAATAATAGGTACAAATAAGAAATGGTGACTTTAAGGCTGTAGGGTTTCTCCTAATTGGGATAGAGGTGAACACAGAATGTATACATCCGTCAGTATTGGGTGGCATTTCATAATGTATCCACACTTGTATTTAATGGTATGGATATTATACCACCTCTCTAGGGTACTCTTTGTGTGAAACCAAACAGTTTCAAGAGGAAGCATGACCTGAACGCCTCACACACATGATACAGAGATATGAACAACCCTAAAGAAAGATAACACTGTACTGTAAGTAGACTGATTAATGTGAAACCAGATGGGAGCAGGCTGTATGGTGGAGGCAGTAATGAATAATTCAGCAGTAGCCAGCAGCAACAAGAAATCACAGGAACAGATTCAAATTAAGAAACAGAACAGATCAAAGTATGTTTGCCTAAATCAGCTGATGATTGGCTGAAGTGGCACCTTTTACCCTCTGATATTGGGAGAAATCCCATAATTGATAGGGTTGAGGCGATAGGACTAATATATCAGCTTTTGAGGTTTTTTGGGGGTTGATTTTTGTCTTTTTTTTTGGCGGCTAATTTATTGGTCTGCTTACGAAGAACAGGTAAGAGCTGCTGCTCAGCGGGCAATGGCAAGGGGTGACAGCGGGGGGAAAACTGTGTGCAAAGCCAGCATATTTTTTACATCTAACATGAATTATATGTTTATTTTGACCAAACTTAATTGCTGAAAAAGTGGAAGGACCAGACCAGAAGTTCTTATTTAGTTTTTATTTTGTGTTTTAAGTGTCTTTTAAGTGTCTTTTAATAGTGTTTTACGGTGATCAGCAAGTCAAATTGTTTAGCGGAGTCTGGTGGCTTTGAGGTTAGCATATAACGTTTGGTTCTTTTCCCATCACATAATTAAAGATTTATTTCAACCAAACCAGAGTTGGAGATTGTTGGAGCACTGAAAGACTGAAAGTGTTATTTGTTTCTATCGAGTTTGAATGAAGTGTGTTTTGATGAGATAACAAGGCATTAAGCAAGCTGCGTTCAGTGAAATAGAGAAGCTTGAAATCAGTGAGTGTACAATTGTATTTTGGGGTTTATAAGGAAAATAGGTGTAATAATATTTCCTTTCTTGACATTTTGTGAGTTCATTTTGTGTATTTCTAAGATAAAAAGCTAATAGAGCTTGTGGAACGTAGAAAACACGCTGCTGAAACACGCTTTTCAAACAAATCCCCCAGCTGTATATTGGAAATAGCTGAATGTTGAGCTAACGCTTAGCCAGTTGGAAAATTTAACATATCGCCTAACCTTAATTCTTGAGTCTAAAACCTGCTCCGCTCCATGCTCCCTCCCTGTAGGAACCAGCCTGTCAGTCATCCAGTGGGGCATGTAAAAGTACAGCATCAGTGGCCCAGTCTGAGGAGTCCAGGGGCTAGGAATGATGTCTCATCAGCTACTGTGGTGTCAGAGCAGCGGTGCGAGACCAAGGTGCTGGACGGGTTACCACGGCGCTATACTCGCTGTGCTCTCAGGTGTGGTGAGGCAGAGTAGACAGTCTTGGAAAGGCTGTTTGTGCTGACGAAATAAAACCTAGCTGCTCAAGTATTCCCTGGATCCAGTTGATGCTAGACCACCTGCCAGATATGCCGTCATGTGTGTCCTTTTGTGTATGCATGAAAGTGCATGCATACATGGTCCATGTGCACCTGTGTCAGGCCTGTTACTACTCAGTAGGATCATCAAACAGCAGCAGTTGCTGTGCGCCCCTCGTCTCCCTGCTTTCCCTGTAATGAGGAGTGATCCATTCGCCTCCCGTGGAGGAAAGACATGTTTACACAGCTCCTGCTCACAGGCAACGAGAGGAGAAAAACAGATTACAGAAGCACTCTGGTCAAATGTCAACACAACACCGCACAAGTAGCAGAGAGAGACACATCAAACGGCGCAGCAAGAGTGTGAACAGATGACTAGCGCTTAGTGAATCGGCTAAAAACAAACAAACCTTTGCATTAACAAATAGAGGAATTTCCTCAGTGTTGACCCTTGCTCAGCCCCAGCACAGATCTATTTTGTTCTGCCCTGTGGCACTGTAAAATGGGTAGCTTAACTGAGCCCCACAAATAGTAAAAAATGAAACAGCCGGCAACTCATCAGGCGGCTCTCATGGAGCCCTGTGTGACTGAGGAGCAGGTTTGTTGCAGGGGCAGCGATTCATTACAGGAACCCCCCTCGGTGTAAATTAAGAGTGGAATCAGAGCGGAGGGCTAACTGTGATTCATCTTGCTGCCTTTTTCGATTGCAGCTCAACTGCTAGCATGATGAAATAATCACAGTGAATAGGCACTCCTGCACAGTGAGACATCAGGGAATCTGTATGCTGGAAGCAGTGAGCAGTAATTGGCAAACACAAGCAGGAAAGGGAGATTTGGCCAACCTGCTGTATAACTCGGGTCAGACAGAGTGATCCGCACTGCATGGCCCTCCATAAGTACATATGAAATTGACAAGATGAGAGACTGCAAAGCCAGTGAATAACCACTAACACTAGTTGCCCCCAGTCAATGCAGGTCATAAGGGCAAACATCTACTGCTGTGAAAGACAGTTCCTGCAAAAGATCCTGCAAAGTGCTGAGAGGGCAGAGCGGGGAGAAGGATGAGAGGAAAGGAAAGGAAGGGAGACTAAGTGCAGGCAGAGCGGAGGTGTACTACAGTCAGCCCAGCCAAAGGTGGAGTGTCTGGGCAGATGCCAGATCACAGGCAAACTAGGCACAGTGACAGATCTATTCCCCCTGCTGCCTCCAGCCAGCTGTCACTGCAGATAAACACAATGAGCTCCTCTCTCCAACAACAGCACGCTGTAATCTGGAATTGACAGCTGACTCTGCCTCACAACTCAGAGAGAGCTAAGGGAAAGACACTGTGAGTCAATTAACTGAAAGAAATGAATTTTTATTCGGATGGCTATGAATGTGGGATCAGTAGAGAGAAGAGAATAGAGTATACACAGCCACAGGGACCTTAGGTCAGGTGCAGGGCAAAGAACATCTTCTAGAAATCTGTGAGAATAACAACACATTTTACAGTGCTGTGTTACAAGTGCAGACTTAGGTTTTAAATACTTGATATTTTAAGCTGACTGGGAGCAAGAGCAAGCATGTGGGTATTCCCCAAATCTAAAAATACTAAGATCAAATCCCTAAACTCATCTACAGCTCATGTACTGTATTTGTCTCCACATGTATTCTCTGATCCAGCTCTGCTCTCAGTCCCGGCATGTTACGCACGAGATGCCCCAACCCAAAAGGTTCTTCCCCACTGGGGTATGACACCCATCCAGTCACACATTCCCTTTATCAAAAGTGGCTGCCAGAAGTTTGATACTTGCATGGAAACGTTGCCTGCACATCCCACTTTGTATGGAGGAAAATGCCAAATCCAAATCACTTGCACTGCCAGGTTGTGCTTCAGTCTTTCCACGGGGCATTATGCACAGAGCATTGGAGCAGCGTGCGGCTGTGTGCTAGTTGTGTTTACGTTTTCACAGGGAAAGTTGGCAGCCACAGTGTGTCTGGGCCTGCCAGTACAAACCCAGGCCTCAGCTGACCTGGATTTGTGTCTCTTTACACAACAAAACTTTTTAAAGCCCCCATAAAAAGTAATATCACACACACACACATACTTAAATTCAAAGGCTGTCAAATGAAGTAACACATATATCTTCACTGAGTCTCTAGGGAACTGCTCTTACCCTCATCCGCACAGCCTGCCCCGGCCTGGTTAATGACACCAGGGCATATATTTTTAAAAGGTCTATTCCCCTCATGTCCGGCCACTTAATATTCAAACTGCCTAATAAATCCGGTGCTGCAAATCCTGTACCCATTTTTCAGCGGACTAGTACCTCATTTCATCCCTATTACATTCTGCTGGAATGATGTTACCCCGCCTCCAATCCCTCTCACAGCCACGGAAGTCATCCATTCATAAATCTGCTACTCGTATCATAAATACGTGTAAAGTTGACCCCTGCCAGAATGATTGCTGGAGATTCAGCCCACAAATCAATGCTGCACAGCTGGATCTAGATTAGGTCAAAGCGCCCGTGCACCATTAGGTGTACTGAAGTCAGAGCAGTCATTTTTCTAGTCGTAGCTGCTCCCTTTGCAGACCAGTGGGGTGTTTGCTTTAGACTGCTTGGAATACACCATGGGTGGGTTTTGCCACACAGGGAGCTATGAGTGCAAAACATTTATTAGATTTGATAGTGAGTTTAGAGTGTGTTAAGATGCATTTTTAGAAAATAAACACTTTCGAGGATAAGCTCTCTCTAATCCCTGAAGCCTTTTCTGTCACAAAAATGAACCATGACATACTTTTATTAAAACAGAATGTAAATTCCACATGTCTGTAGCTTGTCCAGGTACATTTTTGGTCAAACTTGTGAAAGGTAGCCTAACTGTTGGCCAATTTGCTCCCCGATCCAATGCAATAAAGATGTCTTGAGACGCTTTTGACACTTTTCAGTCATCTGCAATTTATTTCCACTGTTATGATAAAAGATGTTACACAAGACATCAGAAACTGCTGTAGGTGAATCCGGACTTCCTAAAGACCTTTAGGGTTGCCTAGGACTAAAAGACGCACTATAGACTGACTGGCCGAGTGACATTAAGGCTGCAAACATATAATGCAGCACTCTCAAAGGAATGTAACATACTCGCTCCTTTCAGCAGCGAACTGAGCGATCATCTAGATAATAGAATAAAGATCCAGAAAACAAGTCTTGTATTCAGGTAAACATCGTATAATCTGCAGACCGGTTTAAAAAAAAGAGAGAGAGAATTACGTTACATGTCAAGTAAATTTGAATAATGGAACAGCTTGCTTCAACAATTATTTACATAACTGTAAAGCAGGGGCTTTCTGATGACTGAGTGTTCATTATACACATCAATATAAACTGTTAAATAAACACATCATCTTCATATATATTAGACCATTTGTGCTGTTGAAATTCATCAGACGAGTGTGCAAATGCATCCATTCTCCCTGCTCCAAACCCAGGAATCATAGGCCAGTCTCTCTGCCAATAATGAGCCTTTGTGACAGTTAATAAATATTTACATAAATGAGTCATAAAACTGTACATCATAAAGAATCTTTGTGCAGTTGCAAATGTTAATTTCATCATTTATTTGGCCCCTTTAAACCGTAAAGCTTAGTACTGCGAGCAGCAGGAAGTCAACACTGACTGTATCAAGGTGCTATTAAAACAAGCACTGCTCTTATGAGTAGTGGTGCGCATCACTGTGTATCAAAAATGTCTTACAGAAGCTCTATGCTAAACATACGCAGTAAAAGATAACTGCTGGAGATGTCAGGATACACAAGTGCCCCGTGAGAAAGGCAGATATCAACAGTGAAAAGAGCAAACATGTAATATTGATTGCACACCGCCGAGGCAAGATGTGTGAGTGGCTGACCTTCCTGTAAGTAAGTAGCAAAAACACAAATTCTCTCTTCACCGCAACTAAATACCGCTGATAAGTCACATCGTGCACAAATTACCATGTCAACAGGTTCTTCTTCTCGGCTTGCAAAGAATCATGATCGTATTATTATCACATAAATTACTTATTCCCTCTCACCAAACACCCCCCCCCCCTTCCCCAAACAAAAACAACTTAACCTTCCTCTTTTTTTATGGATGGGAAGCAGTTGACATTACATTGACATTTACCTCAAGTCAAAACACTGCAGCTTTCTGTCCGTCCTTTAAGCAAACTCTCCTCTATCCTCCAGACTCACTCCCTTTAAATGTTACCTTCTTTTTCCCGGGGAGGTTATACACACACAATAGCTTTTTTTATCATCGAATGCTCAAGTGGACAGACTGCATCACTTCGAGCTGGGAGTCTCTGTGAGCCTTTCTAAAATTGCCTTTACAGAAAAGAGGCATCCTGCATGACTGGATTGTATTTGGACTGAGCAAAAAACATAAAGAGCACATACTGCAAAGTGCAGTGGGGGGTTTTATGCCAGTCCAGTAAATCAGCATTGCTCAAGTATCGTGTTTTATTTTTCTTTACTCTAGTAAAGCTACCTGCCCTATTCTTTCTTTACACACATTTCTAGAAAATTCTTAAAACAGGTTAATCAAATCTAATAATATGGTTTGCCTGTCTTTCTGATCAACTTCACAGTTGATGGCTGTATTGCTGATGACCCATGGAAATGCAGTGTCCGGTGCAAGCTCTTGAGATCTGCGGAACATATTTAGAAGTAGTGTGTTATGTACCCAGGGTGTAATGTATTGATAGAGCACCCGTATTAAGTGTTACCCCGCCAATCAGCACGCTGGGTACAGCTCGCTCTCTGTGACTTTCTACAGTCCATTCAGAACAGATGAAGAAATAGACCGGAGCTATTACATTGTAGCACAAGCATTTCAAACAGTTGTGATGTAACTTTCAGACATATCTGCGGGACATATTCATTAATAGTTTGTTTTCCTCACACTATGTAGTTTATTGAGAACAGATGAAGAAAGAGAAACCAGTGATGCTACTGTGCATTGTAGCAAACTTAAGCATTCAAGCAAGCAATGTAGCGATTTTTATCCTAGAAATAGCCTGGTCCCAAATTTCTAGCTGTTAGCTTATGAAGCATAAAGTCTAGCATTGCTAGTTGATGGAGCTATGTCATGGCAGGTGTATTGTTTAGTACCAAAGGAAGTTCAGTGTTGAGTGTGAAGTTGTTTGGATGAGCAGTTCTTGAGAAAACTGAAAGCAACAGTACTGGAGGTCTGGCAATTGGCCCATTCTGTTTTGAACAGGGCATTTCACTTATTTTTACTGGAAACTAGTAAATGAGTCTTATTGAACTCTCCTTTTTGTAAAGAAAACAAGATTTTTAGGACTAAATTAAAAGAAGCAAAGGCGCCCTTTCATCCCAGGAAGCAGAAGCTCTGAATTATTCCCATGACAAAATCAGAGGGGAATGAAAAGAGTACTTAGCTTTACAGAGTCAAAGCAGATTGCTGTAAATACACCAGAGAGGCATGTTTATTTCAGCTGTCATAACACAATAGCTCAGTCATAACACAATCAGGACTTACGATGATGAAGATGATCAGATCGATGCAACGGGGGGGTGTGGGGGAGCTGATGGAGCAGGCACAGGCTTTGGCTGGCTGCTCCACACATAATGAGGTCTGATCCAAGAAGAGAATCAATGGTGATGTGACAGCAGGGGTTAAAGGTCAACACAACCCCAACTCAGCCGTCATGAGATGTGTGTGTTTGTGTGTGCATGTTTCTATTTAAGCATATGGCGGTGTGTGAGCATGTGTGTCTACTAGTATGCTACTATTCTCGTCATTTGTCAGCCTGTCGAAAAGGTAATTACTGTTTCGAAACATTGACTCATTACAATATGGAGACAAATGGCTTGTCTTTTCCGCCTGCATCATTGACAGCATAATAACAGACCATCAGCCCCCCCAGAAGCACTAAGTGGAATACATTCATCATACAGTATAGAGTGAGGGTATGTAATTACATGACACCAGCTCTGTGTTATTTGACTAACAAATGAAATAGATGATGATGTCTCTATTAGTGGTAGTAACAATACTGGGTTAGGATGACCTGTAGGAGACAGATTGACAGGAAGGCAAAAAGTACTGAACCGGCCCTCGTCCAATAATATCTATATCTCAGCATGCCAGGATGGTCTAGTGTTATAGATAGATAAAACTGCAGTTAAAAACACAACTACAAGCCATCGATTCCCTCCCGTGATCATGGGGAATGTGAACTCGCTGATCGACGAGCTGTCCGCGCTGAACAACCAGCGGATCTACCGTGAGAGCAGTTTATCTGATTATCTGATTTAATTTTCTGTGAATTTGATTTGACCTGTATTCTTACATCTACCTCATATGTATATGACTAAGAGTTTATCGTTTACTGTACTTATTAAACTAAGAGTTTATTGGTTATCTTATACTGTACTCTTTTTTTATACCTCCCTTGTGTCTTTTGTAAGCTGCTGGAATCTCAATTTCCTTGCGGGAGTTCATCCCAAAGGATCAATAAAGAGAAGTCTCAGTCTAAGTCTTAGTCTACAAATGATTTTCAGCAGTAGGGTTATTGTAAAAAATAAAAAATGAAAACGTAGTGCTAAACTACTGATACATAATGAAGAGAAAACTCACGCTACTGCTGTAACCATAGTGACCACGGTAACTGCAACTGGTGACATTACTTTCCTGGCTCCATCCCTATAGACCTGTCCTCCTGCCATCCTGCCACATGAATACTATGTTTCTTTTCTGAAACAGCACAGTCATTTTGCACAACTGGGTGTGTGAAAATGACAATCTGAAGAGGTGAGGCAGCAATTTGGAATTCGATAACATGATGTCTAAAAATCCACGAGTGGAGCTTGGCATTCCTAAGCTCCAAGAAAAATATGGCAGGAATGCAGGCACACAGTGCTCTTGTGTGTGAGTGTATAGTGTGTGTGTGTGTGTGTGTGTGTGTGTGTGTGTGTGTGTGTGTGTGTGTGTGTGTGTGTGTGTGTGTGTGTGTGTGTGTGTGTGTGTGTGTGTGTGTGAGTGTGTGTGTGTGTGTGTGCGTGTGTGTGTACGTGTGTGTGGATTTGTGCACACAGTTGCATAAACTTGCCTTCATGAGCATAATATGCATATGTCAGCTTTCTGTCTGCCTTCATCTCCATCTTGCCTGCCAATCTGTCAATCAGTGCAAGTGTAGACAGAGCCCAACACTTCTCTGTGTGGGTTGTAGGCATCTGTCTGTCAATAGCTCTAGCTTTCCCTCTGTGTTTTTATGTTTGTCTGTCTGCCAAGCTGCCACTCAGAAGTGTTTGCAGAAAGACAGAAGCCATCTTTCTCAGCTGAAGGGCTCCCCACAGAGAGAACCGAGAAGCCCATCTATCTCAGTGGGTATTTGTGATTGCCAGTGGAGTGATAAGATGCCCCCGGGGCAGTGCTCTGTGCTCCGGCAGGCAGGGATCTTACACTGCACTGATGAGTGCTGTCTAGAAGCTTTATCTGGGACAAAAGCAGCCTTGTTAAAGCTCAACACCAGCTCTTAAACTAGCCGTGAAGAAACAGAGAGAGAGGAACTGTGGGGAAGAGGGAGGGGAAATGTCTCTGGCTGAATATAATTAAGTAGTTCAAACGACGCTGAATATGGTAAGTAGTACTTATCTCTTGTGCGACCTTCCCGGTCTTTGCATGCTACTGTCATGGAAACTTAATAGAGAGAAAGCTGGGTAATCATGATGTTCTATGTGGCAGTGTACTTCATATGTAATGTACAGTATGGGTTACAACAGCCAAAATAGTAGTAAAATAATTTCCACTTAATGTTAACTCACTGAAATGCATTTCTGGTGCTGAAAGGCGCCTTGGAGGAAAATGTTCACTGCTTGCATTTAGCAAAGAAATAGTCTGAGCCTAAATGGAAATTGCCACATTAACTAGTCATTCTCACAACAGCCACAACAGTGAAGCGTAAATTTGTAAATCTAAGACACAGTGGGTCGGCAGATAGACGTGTCAATGTTCTCATCAAAGCATCTTAGATGAGAGGAAGTATTTCGCTCTGCAGTGTCTCAGCCTAGACACTGTAGTTGAGTCTATTGTTACTGTAAAAAGTGCTCACTAGGTATTCAAAAGACAAGAAACTCAGTATACCTAAGGGTTTTGGAGTAGAGCTGCACCGATCCGCACCCATATTGACTACTTACTTTTCCCACCTTTGTATTGAAACTGTTGCACAATAATTTCTCTCGGGATAAATAAAGCTTCTTGAATCTTGAATCTTGAATGAATCTTGAATCTTAACTGGATTGGATATCGGATGAATGAGGCAGATCCATTACGATCCAATAATTTATGTTTTATTAATATCATACACAGCAATACAGTTACAGCGATCTAGTCACTTCAGTTCTATGTTTCCACACCGGTTAGGGTTTTATAATACATTTTAAAATATCTGTTTGCAGTGCACTATACGTCGAAGTGTTATTTATTCATTTTTGCTGCTAATATACACTTTGTTAATTGGTAAATTTGTTAAGTACATTTATATCTGTGTCACCATTTTTTTTAACAAGACTAAATTTTTATGTCAAGCCTGATGCCTTCACTCACTTGGCAAGGTATACGGTTCATTCATCCAACAGTAGGATCGGATCGCTATCGGCCGATACGCTCAGCCCAGGTATCGGTATCTGATTGGATCGGAAAAAACTGGATCGACGCATCTCTAATTTGGAGACCCCTCCTGAAAAAGCCCAGTCTGCTCTGATTGGTAAGTGTTTGCGGGTCTTCTGCATCTGTGCTCTCGGTGTCCCTGCACCTACATCGCAGCAGGGGGAATGACTGTAATGGCACTGTAGTGGCACTCTCTACTTATATATAGCTGTTACATCACAAGTGTATGGAAGTCCTGACGGCTTGTTTAAAGGCACCGTTTCTGAATACAGGCTGTGTGTAGTGTTCTGTGGATTTAGCATTTTGATACTTTCGCAGCATTTATATACTGTAGCATAGACAGTCTTTACAATATTGGACCTTTAAACACATAATGTCCATTTCTGAGTACAAGCATGTGCACTATGTACACCAACGCTAGTCATACATTGGGAATATGTTATCCTGTAATAGGATCTTATTTTAAAAATAACAGCAATAAACAATAGCATAAATACTACTACATTTAATGCCATGAAATGAGGGGATTTACACAACCACTCATCAGTGATACAACATCTGCAGATTTAACGATATGCCATGACTAGCATGCAGGATATATGCTCCCTTGGGTTTAGGATGGATAGAAACTCACTAGTCTTGTTGTGCTTACATTCATGACTTTCAAGCTTGGGAGCCTTCATCTTGACAACTCAAGCATCACAAATGTTCTCTACCCATCAAAAGGCAGCATGGGCTTCATGAAGCAGAGTGGTTCAGTGTGGTGTAGAGACACTGCAGAACATGATGAAGTGAATGTTAGGCTTCTGAATCCTCAGTGCTGACATTTAAAATTTGGAAAACAAATGCTGCACAAGCTGTCTGCTGTCATTTATACAGGTTTTTTGGGTGTTTTCATTTGGTGATTTTTCACCCTTTTTGAAACTCATTTGCAACCACAACCTGACGACTTCCTTTCTGTGTGAAAACAGAAACAGCGCTAAAGTAACATGGGTGTTAGTGTAACTATGCCACAACAATGTGACTAATCCTTTTACCTTTTATTGATATCTGTGGTGCTGAGTGGTAACAATTGACATTAACTTATGGAGCAGGTCAATGAGCCAATGACATCTGATCCTTTGGGTTACCTCTAATATTATGTTATAACAGACTACTCTGACATGTTGTTATATACTAGTTTTCTACTCCAACCTCTTCTCCTCTTTGGTATAGGCAAAACAGCGAGTGATACAAGCAACTCCTAAACAAATTCTTCCTGCGCTTCAGAAGATTTTTCTAGGGAAAGACCAAACAAAAGCCTGCTGCTTGGAACTGCAAATGCAGCAGTGCAAAATGTGTTCATATTGAAATACCATCTTTAATTCATGTTCAACTGTTCAATGAAAAAACATGACCTGAGAAAAGAAACCAAGGAAATAAGATGCTTTTTATAGACAGCTACTGTAGAAGCCCATTTCCAATAGGCATATTCAATAAAAAGGAATAACAGAGTAACAAAGAGCTTTTCCCACCTTTACATAAGAAAGATGTGTTTTTACTGATTGGCCTGTAAAAGTCCTTTCCAGTCCTTTAGCTGTAACATCTATAGCATAATAGACTGACGCAACAGAAGTCCTATATTTTTTTTATTCCCATGTTTGAACACTGTTAGACATTATCCACGTTTGGTGACTTACATTTACTACAGTTTGTTATAGCACAGTATATATCTGCCTGTGTGTGTTCAGGGGCAGCTGGCAGGTTAATGAGCTCAGTAATAGGCCTGCAGACTGCAGTTCACCCCTTATTAAGAGGAGACTGGGCTGTTTGTCCACACAGCTCAGTGGGCCCCTAAACAGCCAATCACAGGTAGTCTAAATACTGACATCCAGCCAACAAAAGCTTCTCCAAACAACATGCTGACAGGGGAGGATCAGGGCTTAGAGGATATACTATATGCTCTTGTGAAACGGTCGAGAAACAATGACTGTTCATCAACTGTATTAATTGTGCAGACACATTTTTAAACTGACACATACTGGAAAAAATAGTGATGGATTAACTGTAGCTTGTAATCAAGAATAAAGCAATGTGAGATCAATAAACCTTATCTTGAAGGGACAGCTCACCCCCATCATCAAAGATACAGTTTTCCTCTTAGTTGCCTGCCTCCTTTCGAACATAATGGAACGAGCTCTCTCTCCAAAAATAATATACATTTGAAATACTCAACAGCAATATCCCTTTCTAGAAGTCATGACCCGGTTACTCAAGACAATCCGTAGACATGGTTGTTAGTGATGAGTCATGTAGGAGCAACTGGATCACTGCGCAGAAGGAAGCATATACATGAACGAGAGGCTGGTGCTCATGAAAAACATTGATGGCGTGTTCCTCGACTGAGCTGCAAGGCTATTAAATGAAGGCCGAGATGTCTCAGACCCGATCGGAGCTATAGAGTATGACACATGTGCAATGTAACTTTAGCTGTGATGATGACAGCAGACAGTGCTAGAAATAAAAGTGTCCCCTCAGGTGCTCTGTGAGATCGCTCAGCCTGACAGAACTTTTGGGGTTAGCTCGAATGGATGGTGTCCGATATAAGTACAGTAACAGTCAAAAGTTTAGACAAGCTTTCTCATTCACTTAAATGGGAAACCTTGTCTAAACTTTTGAATGGTTCTGTATATATTTTTTTATTTTTCGTAAAAAATGAATTCTGACCCAACACTAACTCTGGACAACTCAGTGAAACATATCAAGCATTCCCATGTTTTATGATCGTGTGCCATCTAGTTCCAATATACTGGAGAGAAAGCAGGCATCTCTATGGCTGTTATCTCCAACACTATATTTATGATTTTGTAGTTGCGGTCCCTTGAACAGAAAACCTATACTAATCCATTTTTTAACCATTTATTTGAGCCTTCGTAGACCCACATGGCTGAATAATATGAGCATATTTCCTTCACATTGGCAGAAAAGAAAGCACACAACGCTCAACACTGAAAGTGAGCTTGACAACAACAGCGGTGCAATTGTCGAGACAAGCCATACTGCCTCAGCGCTGCGGTTGGCTTATTCATAGCAGACTATCATCAGTTTTTACCGCTGATTACATCATTGAAGTTGGGGAGATTACATCGTTGTTTATGCTCCCATTGCGGCACTACAAATGAGAGGCTTGCAAGCTTCCAGCTGTGTATCTAATAATGCAGTCTGTTTAGGATGCTCATCTCCTTCATCAGCCAGCCTCTCACATGTTTCAACAGTTTACAGCACACGGCTGGCAGTTTACATCAGGCACATAATAGGGGAAGTGGAGCCAATATGTTAACGGATGGGTTAAGGCATTGGCAGGGTGTGAAAAGCTTGGCACAGCAGACGAGCCTTAAGAGTTTTCTCTTTCCAGGTTGAAGTGTATTGTGGGTCTTTTCTTTGTGTTGATATCAAGCAGAGTGGATTGCCATGACAGCAGATCATACAGACGGAGTGGAAGTAGCAGTATAAACGGAGCAAAAGGCTGTGTAACTAAAAAAGATTGTCTACAGAAAACACAATAGGCCTCCAGGTATCCGAGAGTACATTAGCTGAAAATAGGCCACAGGCATTTCAGTCCATAAAAGAAGAAGAGAAATGAAAATCCTCCTGCAGCAAGGCAATAACACAGCTTTTAATGACAACAAAAGGAATCAACAAAGCACACAGCTCCAGTTCTAAGTGTGCTCTAATCAGCATTGCGTCAACATTGTTTGGATCACAGGAGAATATTGACGTGCTTTCTCTGACACAACTTAAAAAGCACAGTATTTTGGCTTTAATATAATTTAATTACAGTGCTGCCAGCGCAGAGCTGGCAAAGCAGCTCCCTGTCTTGGCAAAAAACTGACACTAGCTTAATGTGATTAATGGGTGCTTTTTGTATTTCTATATGGGGACTGTCATTCAGCAGTCATAATGAGAAACCAAGGAAATGATTAAAGTGGTCTCTCAAATAGTGTCGTTAACTGATCTGGACTACATGGCTTCAGAGATGCCATCAGGAACTGGATTAACCTAGACTAATTCTCAAATACTTATTAGCCTGGAACCTCTCCGTTCACTTTCAATTTCTGGGGTGTAATTAACAGTGCAGAACAAAATGCCGATTGGACATACCTACAACCAATCAGAACAACACAATGTCCTAAAAGCGTAGGGTTGAGAGACACATGCAAGTTGAAGCTGTGCTTGGTCTTTTTTGAAGCAGGAAAAAAAGGGTCGCCTTGTAAAAAACTTTCCAAAATTACAGCTAAACAGTACACTAAAATTTGTTTCTGTTTCTTTGATGCAGAAAATAGGCAATGCAGCAACCGGATCTTGATTCATATTTTATCAGTGCTGCCTAGTTTGTCAGTTTGATCTGAGTTTCATGGACTTGGATGGAACTGCAGACTGTAGACAACTATATTATAGACCTCCAACCAGAGCAGCAAAACATGCGACATGTGTCTTTTTGAATCTGGACCAGTGACGCTCCATTGATTGGCTCGCTAAGGTTCTGGTGGGTTGGAAAATCTGTTTGAATGGGAGGGGGTCAGACACATCTGCCAGAGCAAATAAAACATGAGCTTGGCAGATTTGTCTGGTTCCCAGGCTAGGATTAACCCTTAGCACCCATTGACGCAATTTGCTTCAAAAATCACACTCCTTCTCAGAGTCATATCTCAGTCTCTGATATCACATATAAACACTAATAAATCCACTCAGAAATCGCCTTTAGATCACGCCTCATCATCCACACATTTTCTTCAGTGTGAATAGTAGACCAGTTACAGTTGTCTCCAGGTCCATGGTTAGAATGCAAACAAAACTCCTAATTAGTATTTTGACATGTCTTGTCATGGTCAGATTTCCATGATTGCATGATTATGTCAAATGGAAGTAAAACCTTTATCCATTCTTCACAGATATTTCCCCTGCTGAAAACGCATGGTCATGCACGCAAAGAAAATCTATTTTTAAATTGCATAAAACTGTTATCTTTTGTAATATGTGCTTCTGTTGCAAACCAATGGATATTTCTAAGAACAGCATGGACAGAAATGTAAATGTACCTGAATCAAAAACAGGAGGGGGTTAGCTCCCCTGATGAAGCTAAGAGGAACCGAAGTGCCTTTGGTGTCACACTGAGGAGCTACCTGTCACACTCACAGCAAGGCAAGAGTCAAGCAAATCACCCCACATCCTAAATATGTAGTAGGTGTCTTCATACAAATCCTCCCTTTGAAGATTTGCTGTAGCTCGGCGGTTGAACATGCCCTCGTCTCCAGCTGCCTGGTGTTTCCGGCTTTCCGTGCCTGCCTGAGCTCAGCAGAGTGAGCGGAGGCACACAGCAGCTTTAAAAGTTAGCTAGATCCCTGTCAGCCCTGTCACTACACCTGCCAGGCTGCTGCTACTTCTGCTCTGCACCACAATATCAGACTGCTGCAAAGACCAATGCTAGCTTCTTTTAACCTCTCTGTGAATAGTGTTTCATATAACAACAGATATATGACTGATCTTTTATGTGAAAAATTACCAATATAACTTATAATATTATTAGTGGTGGGACACAATTTTAAAAATGGCGTTATTTTTTGTGTCGCATTATTTTTTCTGTAATTAATTAATCAATTGCGATTAACGCTTAATATTATGTAATAATTCTTGCTTGGCGCTGAGAAAATTGATAGCGTTCTCTCATCTGTTTGTTATATATGTAGCTGGAGCCAGGAGACTGTTAGCTTAGCTTAGCATAAAGACATGAAACAGGAGGAAACAGCTGGCCTTGATCCGGCCAAAAGTTTTAAAAAAATAACCAAAAGCAACAACATACAGCTAGCACATATAAACTTTACAAATGTACATGGTATATCCCTTTAACAGTACAGTTTTGTACAGAAAGAGCCAGGCTAGCTGTTTCCCCCTTAGCTAAGCTAAGCTAATAGTCTCCCAGCTACAGGTTCACATTGAACAGACAGATATCCCAATGGTATCCATCTACTCATCACACTCTTGGCAAGACAGTAAATAGAGGTAAAGATTAAGAATCTGAAAGTGAAAGTCTCGTTCATATTCAGGATTTTGATTACTAGCCATAATGTCTTAACCATCAAAGGTAGACTTAATCGTCAGATATCAGATTGAGAAATAATGGTTTATGCTCCTGTAGAAGCCACGTCTGTGTGATATCAACATTACTTTTAAGAAAAACATATTTTAGTTGTGCAGAGATGCACTACAATACCCAGAATCCTAAGTGTATCAGTGACATCTCTGATCTCTGATCGAAGATCGCTGTTACCATGGAAATGTTGACCGAACCTGCTAACCCGTGAATGGCTGGCGAGCTGCGACCACCGAACTCCACAGCCGTTTATTTACCTTTACTTTTTCATCCATTTTCCCGATTTGTTTTTGCACAGAATCAAATGTTTAATGGTCAAGATTCATTTCGTAGTTGGGTGGCCCTTTTTCCTTATTTAAGTATTTTCTGAAACGTCAATGGAACAATGGGGAAAGTCACTCTTCAAACCGGAGCCATTCAAAAAAGGGGCGGTCACTGTTGAGCTCTACAAGTTTATTTCCTAAAATTTTAAACTTTTCACTGTGTGCTAAAACACCATCCACTATTACCATAAGACATCATATCAAAACTGAATGACTTCATACTTCCTTATACTCCTTTAGGCCCATTCTTACTTTACTATAAGCTGTTTAAAGAATGCAGTGGAGAGGAACACTGTGAATTGGATTAGTGCAACTCAGAGCAATACGCTCTAATCTTTTAACAATTACTATTTTTACAATTTCCATTCAATTGTAAATACAACTCTGCTCCAGAACCATAGCTGTAAGGCAGAGTGATTCATGAAGCCGTGAAGCGCAGATCAACTGCCCTACAAAACAGCTGCGGCTCACTTGACATGTAGTCTGCCTTCTGTCGGATGAGTTTCCTGAACAGACCTTTCAATTCCCCTTTCCCTCAGCAGGCTGGGTAATGAAAGGCTGTGGCAGGCTAGAGGTAGTTGTGGGGTTCATACATTCCTCTTCCTCTCTTCCCACACACTGAAAAGCACGGTGAGCTTGATCCTTTTCTCAAAAGAAAAAAAAAAAAGCTCCACGCTCTCCGCAGCCACATTCAACAACAGGAATGCTTGGTTTCAAACTGAAAGGCACGGTGCTACAATAAAAAGCAATGCTGTTTTCTCGTGTGGTGAGAAAATGAGTTTTTTAAACATTCAGTGCTGTTGATACACAGTAAGCTGCTGCCTGGTTAGTGATCCACTGACTCACAGGAGATAGGCTTAACAGGGGATGACAGAGAGGATTCTCTGTTTGAGATATGTTTGATGTATTTCATTGAATTATCAAAGCGGGTGTGACTTACATAAAACACAACAGTCTAGACACACACACACACACAGAATCACAGATCAATCATCTCTTAGATATCAAAGAAAAAATATCATGTTGGCCTCATAAATCTTTGTGCTGTTTGGGGATTTTGAATGTGAAATTGCTTCCTTGCAACCTTCACATACTCTGTGTAGATGTGATTATGGGAAACAATGCAATATGTGCATTCAAACTGCAACTAGCAGATTTATAGAGCCACCTACATGTTCTCTGTGGCCATTTAAGTGTTTGATGTGGGTCGTGAGGCTTTCATGAGGCTCCTGCAGCACAGAGAGCTGACATGTCTTCTGTAGAACTGGTGACTGCCAGGAAATTGGGCTGCATCACCTTTGAAGGTTTGAGAAGTAAACTCAACCCATCGAGCTGATGTAACGGCTGTGCAGAATTATACGGATGGTAAAAACTGGCAAATAGGGTTCAAAGAATACTTCCTCTTAAATCACACATTCTCTTCTGATTAACAATAAAAGGTAGTCAAAATATTTGAATTGAAGCATGTTAGAGTAATGACGTCTTGTCCAGTTTTTAGAGTCAAAAGAGAGAGTCAAAATGCAGAAAGTGGAAATGAGGTGCAAGAAATATCTTTTGGGAGTATCACTGCTGAGTGTATGTCTTTGCCAGGGCTTGGAGCTCTTGGTGGTGTAGTGCCTCAGCTGTAAGATGTTTCAAAAAGCTCAGCCTCCCTGTCTCAAAAAGGCCTCAATCAGGGGCAACAATGGCAGCCAAAAGTCGTCCCCACTCCTACAATACTCCTCTTTCAAAGGAGGCTGCCATTAATTGGCACACAGCACATTCCGCCCTGGCAATTACAGTCTTGCCTCTTGTCTCCTTGCACTGCCGAGTTCAAAGAGCCGGGAAGCGGAAGTCCTTCTGGTGCTAAAAGCAGAGCAATATCCTGACAATGTCTGGCCTCGACTGGCAATAGCCTGCAATATTTATCACAGGAGGGAGAGGGAGTCGTTCGGTGCCAGTGAGACAGTAACTTCCCACTATGAGAACAAACTGAAGGGGGAGTCAGGATAACACGAGGCTGTGGTCTGGAGAAATCAATCCCAGCTGCTAAAGCCACTCCTTGAGGGTCAACATCTGGGCTGTTCAGATGGAACAAAGCAATAAACAAAACACAAAAGGAAAATAAATTAGCAGAAACTGAAATATACACCACAATAATATAACCCTGCAAAGTTGAAAACTGGCCAGGTTATTACCAATGCGTAGAAGTTTTCACCCTCACATTCAGCCTCCTCTACTGCTCTGCCAGAAGGGCTTCTGCCTTTCCCTCCTACTGAAATTCCCCAGCAAACTAAATAAAAAGAAATAGCATAAAATATGTTCACAGTAGTTGTCTTTTGCCCCGGGCTACAACATCCTCTGCAGCTACAGGTCAGGATGGGGTCAGTGCTACTGAATGACAGACAGCTGACATGATCACCTGGAGCAGAAATATCTCTTTATCCAGAAAGGACTTTGCCGTATCAACTATGCACTTAAGCTAAGTAGGCTAAATAGTATTAAATCGTTTATCCCTTCCAAACAAAGGTTAATCTGTCAATTTCATTACTTTTGTCCGACTTATTTTGTTAACTCTACCACTATTCTATCATATCTTATAATCTGAGTACACTTAGAATGGCTTTCACTCAAAGGCTCTGATGAACCCCTTGCACAATACATGTCTAGCACCAAACGACAGACGGTGTTAGCAGCTAGCTAGACCAAAAAAAGCTAATAAAAGAATCAATCATTTGAATCACTGTTTGCCAGGCAGCCACAAACATGACTCTAAATGAATGCCAGCATTGCCTTTTATCTGTTGAATACTGTATGTAATCAACTGTATGCTAACATGTAGAGATGCACCGATCAATTTCTTTCCGATCCAATCTGATACCGATACCTGAGCGTATCGGTAGATACCTGATACCGATCCGATCCTACTGTTAAAGGAAAGAACCATATATAGTACCTTGCCTACGTGAGTGAAGGCATCAGGCTTTACATAAACATTTAGCCTTGTTAAAAAAAGGTAAAAAAATTAACATAAATATACTTAATATTATTTATTAACAAATAACAAAGTGTACATTAGCAGCAAAAAGAAATAAATAAGACTTCCATGTAAAGTGAACTGCAAATAGATATTTTAAAATGTATTATAAAACCCAACAGGTGTGGAAACATAGAACTGAAGTAACTAGATTGTAACTAACGTAACTAACGATTGTAACTGTATTGGTGTGAAGGATATTAATAAAAAAGAAATGCCTGGATCTGAATGCTGGATCGGTCTAATTCATCCGATATCCGACCGAGCTAATTAGTCAATATCGGAGCCGATGTCTGATCTGGGTATCGGAACGGTGCATCTCTAATAACATGTGTGTTATACCAACTAAAAAATGGATAAAATGTCAGTGTTGTATTTAGGGCTTGTTTGCACTGCCCCAAAGTGTCCAGAAAAATCAGTAAATGCAAGTTAAAGTTGTAATTTTCCCATTTTATAGAATTTTAATACCCAGTCCCAAAGGACTGAACTAGTCAATGCTTATAGTGTTAATACTATTATATTTTAGC
The DNA here is from genome assembly GCF_963691815.1 of Echiichthys vipera. Lineage (NCBI taxonomy): Eukaryota > Metazoa > Chordata > Actinopteri > Perciformes > Trachinidae > Echiichthys > Echiichthys vipera. Next base: position 29,093,747 of record NC_139829.1, on the reverse strand, counting down.
TTACAGTATTTGGATGTAGACTACTCTCTGCTGCTGTAAAATATCAGACATATTCTGATGTTTCCTGCCTTTGTTACAGACAGGACAAAGAGGTGATCATGGAAAAATGTGCTTGGGGTTTCTCAACTCGCTGTAAACTCTGCTCTGTTTCCTCTGCATTTCAAATCTCTAAGTCTTACCACATGTACTCTGGTACCATACAAACCACTAAAGGCTTCTCTCATACTTCCAGCCACAGCTAATTCAATCTGGTCCTAATCTGCGCAGGGTGCAGCTCCTATGCCCTAGCAGCTTGCCATGTACCATTAAATAGAGGAACAAGCATCTTGTTGATCTGCCTAATGTCAGCGTCCAGCGGTTCATTGCTAATTCCTATCATTAGTGCATATTGATGGCGTGCAGCTCCAGGAGAGTTCCGTTCAAAAGCAGCAGCCGGGGACCAGAGCAGAGGAAATGAGGAGGGATTGATGGTCACTTCCTGCATCGCTCACGCTGCTCCTAAGGCAGCTGACAGCAGTTCCTGTGGCTTTCTGTCAGCCTCTGAGAGAGAGAGAGAGAGAGAGAGAGAGAGAGAGAGAGAGAGAGAGAGAGAGAGAGAGAGAGGTGTGTGTGTGGGGGGGGGGGTGAACAGACAGAGGCCGAGACAGAGAGAGACAGAAATGGCTGTTGTTGGGTTTCTCCCAGTCTGCAGCATTCTTGGTAGTAGCCCAACTTCACTTCAGGGTCAGCCAACCAGGGAAGAGTGCTGGAGTATGGTCAGGCTACACAAGTTTACAATTCTGGGATAGGGGAGAACGCTCTAGCTTGTTTTTATTTCTTTAAACCAATCACGGTCGTCTTAGGTGGCACCAACCCCAGATGCGGCAGTGGTGCATTTGCACCCAAGATAGCAGAGACAGTGGAAGGTGCCTGACATCCAGCTTTATCCCAGCAGCGTGCATCCTGTGAGCCAGAGTAGACAGCAACTACAACATGCTGTGTTTCTGTCTCCTAAACCCACATTAGGTGATTACAGATCAAAATTGGATCTGTTATTTTTACTTTTTCAATATTAGCTGTATTGATTTTGTAACATAACAGCTCTAGGGCTGCAAATTACATTATACAAGAATATGATTATATATGCATCAGCCCCTACCACCATCCACCATCCCACACAGCCCCCCCCCCCCCCCCCCCCTTACCCACACACTTCCATCCTAATGTACCTAATCAGAGAAAACGGATCAATAACAATAGGACATGAGAGTAAGAATAAAATAATAATGAATTCATAAAACTAAAACAAGATTGTTGCAGAGAGGGCACAGGTAACTGTGTCTGCCTGTGTATCAATTAAGCAAAAAATTTAAATACAACAATTAAAAGCAAAAATATCCAACTCACACATAGCAGCTGGATTCAATCATTGAGTACTATGTTGTGAACTGTCTCCAGAAATGTTAGAAAATCACCCCAATCTCCAGGCTTCCCCTTCATGTTTTACATCATCTTATCACTTGGTATACACGCCGTCAGCTCATTAGTTCATCTAGGGGATCTGTTATTTTTAGTCATGTATAACTTATTCATTTGCAAATGTTGAAAGCTTAACATTAATACATTTGAATAAGAGAATTGAATAAAAAATTGAATTTGAAAGGATTCGTATTGGATAAAAGTATTGGATCCCCCCAACCCTAGAGCAAATCGCTAAATCTCCACTTGGTATGAATCTGAATTTGAATGTTGTTGAATCGGCCGTGTAGTATGACAGGTTCTGATTCAGCAGCAAGACTTTCGTGAGAGTCACAGCGGTAGAACAACTGACGGAAATTACTTTAAAAGGGCTCTGCAGCAAACCTTAACAAATGTAGCAGAACAAGAATTGTATTCTAAAACAACAAAAGGGCAGAGAAGCTTCATTCAGCTGTGTTTTGGTCACTGATGTGTTGTGTTTACTAGAGAAAGCAAGGGTGCCAGGCGGGGTCCACTTTGAGATTAAAGATGGGTAACAGAGGAGATGATACATCCAAAGCTTATATTCAAACACTGGAATATACTAATTGTTTCGTATTTTAAGCCATCAATTTACCTCGGAATATTTTCTCCTGTCATCTCATGAATTGAACTCTAAGTCCTACAATTCTACTGCTGCACACATCTTTTTTTTTATACCTATTTTGTCTCAGTTTCGACACACCAATGCAATATCATATCTTATTCACACCAAGGGACGTGATATCCTGGGCAATGCATCTTTGCTGAAGGAGATGAGAGCCTTTCACAATGTAAGCAATCAAGGCCCATGGTTAAAATTTAATGTGGCGGTGTTAAATATAGAGCACAGGGAGGAAACCATCTCAAAGAGCATGCTTAGCAGAGCCGAAGATGGCCATTCTCTCAGATCATTCCAGAAAGATTTAAGTGCTTCACTTAGTTTCGGGTTTTGCACCTGATATCTTACATGTGAACAAGAAACTCTCCCCCGACTCCTCAAAGAAAACATACTTTTAGAATAAAATCCGAAAGCATCTTTGGTCGGCAACATTAAGAAACTCGTTTGTTACTGCAGCTGCAGAGGGGAAGAAAACTAACTCGCCGTTAAGATGATTATCAGCTGCTATGACAGTGATAAGGGACTGAACCAGATAAGATCTTATCAGAACATAGTGTACATTAATTTCTGAAGGCAACATGCCGGAGAGGGTAAACTCTTATCTCATTAGTCTCACTGTCAAAACCAGTTGCAGCACTGAGATACTGTAAGAACACAGTGTTGAATGCATTTCTACAAATGTGTCATGTTTAGGGTGGTGTTACACAAATAGAACCAAAGATATTTGTCATAATTAAATGTTTTTCACTTTCTTAGACAATCCTCTGAATCTCGATGTAAACCAATTTGAAATAATAATAAGAAGAATTCCTTTATTAGTCCCGCGAAAGGGGAAATTCAATTTTCACTCTATTATTTTTCATTTTTTACGCACACACACACACACACACACACACACACACACACAGGCCCGAAATACACACACACAGGACCTATATACATGCAACCAATGGAGAGATGTTAGAGTGAGGGGGCTGCCAGTGACAGGCGCCCCGAGCAGTTGGGAGTTTGGTGCCTTGCTCAATAGCACCTCGGCAGTGCCCAGGAGATGAACTGGCACCTCTCCAGCCACCAGTCCAGTCACCTATGGACTGAGCTAGTACCGCCCTAATAAACCTCCCCTATATTAGGCATTGTTTTCTCACTGCTTTACGTAAAATCCTACGTGTTTTTTCTTTGTTTTGTTGGGAAGCTGATTGATGTTGCAACCGAAAACACAACTCAAAACCCAAACTCAAAGCCAAAAATTAAGGTTTTATTTGTAATACCAGTGCTGTCGATATCTAATCATGAGGCTATATGATATGTAGATCATATGCGGTACATATGTGATGTATTCTAGGTGTGAAGAGTCGTCTAGCTTTTTGAATGGTGGGTTTAGACTACTGTTGACAGGGCGACAGGCCAAGTCATTTTCAATGAGAGCCGGTGACATGAGGCTACAAACTGGCACTGGGAACGCTGCGTGATGTGCCACAAATCAAACTTGAGCTGGCCTTAACTTTCAACCGTGACTTGGTGATAATGCTCCTTGTCACATATGGCTGTTTTGAGCTTTGTTTGCAGTGTGAATCAGGCATTTTGATTTCTACAGATTGCAAAACAATAAATTATCCCACTCCTGCTGTTACCGCTTAGTTATGATAAAATACAACACATTTATTATGAGTTGTTGATTTAGCTGTGCTACTTGGTACTCCAGCTACACTACTGCACACTTGATGTAATTAAGAAACTGTGTGGAACCTAATTAGTGGAGGTGTGAAAGAACAAGACTAAAGACATAAACAAGTAGGCTTTGAGGACTGGGTTTCAAAACATCAGACTCAACAGGACATTTGGTAGATTGTTTTAAATGAACCTGTTTTAGAAATGGACAGCATGTATGTAACACAACACAGCTTCAGGTAAATAGCATTTAACGGTCTAACCCAAACAGCTTCAACATCAACACAGACATATCAACCCCATCCTAGGAATAAATTTATATACAACTAATAACAAAAGCAAATGCATTTTGAAGGAAACCCAATGCAATGAAGCTGCCAAAATGTTACCGAAGCTAACAGTAAAATGTTCACTGACAACATAATTCAACACATCAGGTCTTAAAATACAGCAGTTCCCTGTTATTAAACTTTTTATGGCAAGGTTTAGGCACGCACAGGACTTGGTTAGGGTTGGGGAGAAATCACTGTCATGGTTTTACACAGAACAAGTCCACTTGAATCCCATTCATCAACATTTAAACCACAATATTTCCCCAACATTAATCTGTGCTTTTGCTGCCGATAGCTACCCACAGATGGGGACAAGGTATCCGGGTCTCAGGAGTCAAAGTCCTTATACGCCCATTTGGTAGAATAATGTAATCCTTCATTAAGAAGAAGAAAACCCCACATTTAGCCTCTGAACATAATCCAGACAGTGATTACATTTGTCACCACAATGCAAGTGGGAGAAACACTGAAGTGAGGCCGAAGACAGTAAATTCTAGCAGACAGAGGGTAATCAATCCCAAAACATTTTGTTTTCATATAACAACACCACGACTGCTTACTAGGGAGTAGGAAAGGATGATTCACCGTGCTGGAACTAGAGAAAGACTAAGAGCAGGGACATAGTTAATCCTTAAACTGCACTTAAACTTATTCTGGGTTTGTATTCATTTCCAACATAGTGACATGCTGGAATACTGTGAGACGTAATGTTGTTGCTTGCCCCCCTCTGTCTTTGAGGATTAGTTTAGATGTGTGCAGATATTTCCTCTCACACTACACTGCAGCGTCTTCTTTAAATAGAAACATGTCAAGCCCTTGCACCCAAACGAAATGCCGTTACCTTGAGGCGTGAATAAAATTCATAACATATGGATTACACACTCAGATTTAGAAGTTCAGCAATTTTCAGTCCTGACTCGGTGTTATGTATACCTATTTCTTTCCTATAGCTGAAATCTGTAACAACTAAGCACAAACCGCAACTAGTGGTGCTGCAAGCCCTACGGCACCGAATAGCTTTCCCAAAGCAAAGCCAAGCAATCTGGCAAATACAACAATCCAGCAGAGGTGGGTCAAGAGGTCCTAGTCATTTCTGTGAGTGACAGCTGTCAGCTGGAGTAGGCCTACATGCTGCAGTGTAACCGGCCACAGCCCGGTACATGTCATTGTATCTGCAGAGCCCCAGACAAGCCGGGCATTAGGAATAGCCCACTGTGACTCACTCGGTTAATGGCTGTAAAGGTTTTATTATCCCTGCCCAGCCTGCTCTGAGACAAGATCAGAGCCGCCACAGGAGGAGTCCCCAGGGACGACTCCTTACCCCCTCCTCTCCACCTCCCTCTCCACCACCCACAACCATGATTAATGACTTCACACTTTCCAACCAACAGCTGTCTTCTTTTTCTCCTCTTCTTCTCTGTCAGGCCTACTGGAGCTGATATTTTCCTAGGAAGATTGAGATTCATATGTTGTATATGTGGCACTGAAACTAAGTGCAAACATCAATCGGAAATGAATAAGAAGTGGTAAACAACCCCCTCCCTGCTGGAAAAGGGAAAATGCTATTTCATTGTGTTAACAGAGTGTTTCAACCGCACGGATTCCAGACATGTTTTTCAGTCTTCTGTCTAACAAAACTTTAATTTTAATGGATTCAGCAGACTCGTGGGTCAACAACTCACACTTCAGCTTTGTAGTCTTTTTTCTTTTTACTAAGGAATGTAGACCATTTTAAACCACCTCACAACAAAAGTATTTCACGCAAACCATTTGCAATATTTCTTCCGTATTTGACAGTTTTCCTCTGATGCTGATTCAAGGAGCCTAGTGTTGTAATTATAGAGGGCTGCAAACACTTTTCTCCTTACACAACCCGATGACACTTCCTGATTGGCTGAAGCTGGGTGCAATAGAGATCTCCGTCATCTAGGTAATGGTTTATCAATATTGGTCCGTTGCATCTTTCCGCCTTTAATTGAATGGTGTTTTTCCACTATACATTTCTAGTCAGGAAGGTGTTTTGGAAGGCGTTTTAGAACGTGTGCTTTATCCGCACATTAGACAGAGAGGCTGCACCAGTTGGCCATGTAGCATGTCCACTGTAGACTTTATTTAAGCCTCTCAAGAGTATCTGTTTTTGTTTCTGTTTTGGGGTGACTCTGATAAGATAGGTTTCAAGTAGACAAACACCAAAACACATACACCTGTTGACTCAGTACAAAAGGAGGCTATTTTAGTATCTTCTCCTTCCTTATGACTGTTAACTTGACACTGTTCTTGGTTAAGAGTTGTGTTCACATAAAAAGGGAGGTTTACTTCAAATGTGCTGCATAATGCTGTACACTGGAGATCAAAATTAGAGAACAAATTATTAATACTTGATTTATTCTGAAATATTGTTATTTTTTACTGTTCATAATTTGATAGAATATCCGCTGTGGCTATACCACTGTTGTACTAGCATGTGTTTTTAAATATCCAAGGCACTTCAACAAAAAAACTTTATTTTGTGAAAAAAAGTAAAATTGTGACACAAATAAATTGAACTGAAATGCACTCTGGACCAGTTAACCTCTGTCCACACAACATGCTCCTCAGCAAAGGCAACTCTAACCTTTTCATTCTATCTGCTGATGAGAGGTTTTGTCACTGCAGAGTGGGCTTTCAGTTCAAAATGTCTTAAACGACGGGACAGTGTGCCGAGACAGATCCCTGCCCTGTTCAGCACTGAACTGGAGAGCAACTCCAGCTGCAGTGTTGAACCGAATCAACATTGAGAGTCTTCTCATATTCCTGTCCTCTCATGTTTTACGTGGATGACCGGCCTTTTTGAGGGACTTAAATCAATCTGTGTCCTTGTAAATTTTCAATATTCTTGAAAACACAGACTGTGAACGCCTGACCTCTCTCTGATGGCTGAAAGGATCACCCCTTTGGCCTTCATCTGGACAACCTGCTGGGTTTCAGTCACCTTAGAGCAGCTTGCTATCTTGCAAAGTAACCAGGAGGTAACCGGGTGTGTCCAACCATTAGGTAAATTGTCCCCAAGTGCCGTATTAACACCAATAACTGGGAGGCATCTGAAAGTATCTGAAAGTATTTTCTAATTTTGCTCACTTTTTTTTGTGCATGATTTAAAAAAACACGCTAGTACCGCACTGGTATAGCCACAGGGAATATTTGATCAAATTCTGAACAATAAAGCATTACAACATTTTATAATAAATTAATAAAGTATTAAGAACTTGTACTCTAATATTGCTCTCCAGTGTATATTAGGGAGTGCAGATATTTATTATTTTCATTATCGATTCATCTGTCGGATACCTTTTTTGATGAATCAATCATTTAATCTATGTCCTATTTTTTCCAATCAACAGACCCATCATTTATGTATATAACAATGGTGGCAGGTTAGAAAACTTGTGTAAGACCGTGGTTAAATATTCACGTACTTCATTTGAATCCGAGAACTGTATCATCACATAATGCCAGCTGCATATTCAACTGTAATTGGGCTTCCTCTGGTTAAAGACATCTGCTAAATGTTTGAGTAAGTGAAGTCTTTCATTTTGCACAAAGGGCCGCAGCAGGCTTATATCTTCCAGCTCATTAGTTCAACCTGAAGCTCTGAGTTGTCAATTTCAGTAAATGAAACCCAAAAAACAGCAACATCTTTTGGACGCCATCACAGCAGCAGTAGTCACCACGTGTGATTATACTCCCCAAGCTAGGTCCACCTCAACAGCCAGCTAGATGACATATGACTGTCTCCCTAAAGTGATACAACCGTTCTAACCACAACACATACATGAGGATGACAGATCAGATGTAGATGGCTGAAAGGGGGGGGTCTGGAAATAGTCCTGTGCAACACTGTCTGCTGCTCTGGCTGATGAGTATTTTCTGTTGCCAGTTCACTCAATGCTGACTCATTCAGCAGAAGGGCAGAGTTCCACAGTTCCTTTGATTGCTATTGTGCTATGCTACCTCTGGAAAAAGACTGTAATAGTGCTCCCATCTGCCCAGTGAGTGAGCTGCTTTGTCCTGCTGTTTGTTGGTTTTCAACACTTTCATAGAGATAATTATTTGCAGCCTAACCACAGATACATTTCCTGAGACTTTCTAGAAATTGCAAATGGGCAAATCACTCTACACCACCATGCTTATGAAAATACCGACAATTGAAACATTCTGATTTTCAACCTCTTACAAGACTGCACATAAAAGCCTCAGTTAGGTAAAAGTGTAAGGTATAAAGACTCAAAACAAACATAATGATACATATTACACAATACTGAATGCCTGAAAGCACACTGAAGCCAAATGATACAGTACTGAAACTAGAAATGTATAAAAATGCACATCTGTAACTGTATAATAAAGCATAAAGATGAAGAGGGAGAGCAGAAGATTTGTACATCTGTGAAGCTACAATCTATTTAATGTCCCCTTTTTTGTTGTTGAGACTGTGCCAGGAAGGCGTTTCTATTATAATGGATTACATTAAACTGCATAGGTTTCCATGGTATTACATTGACCTGTAGCTATTAAGCGTGTGGGTCGGGACAGGCACACAGGTGTGGAATAGGTACACAGTCTTATTATGGATTACCAAACCAAGATAATATTTTGTACTGCTGGATTTGTCTAAACACGGCCAATTCTGCACAGTTTACTGAATGCCCCTGGAAGTAAAGACCTTGCCCCCGACCATAAGCAGTTTTTAAAATGTTCCCCAAAATACAGATGTGATAACAGCACACGGTATCCTTATCCTTTGAACTACAATATAAAGATAAACTTGCTGCACTATGTTTTAAGCGCAGAGTTAGTCCCAACCAGATTTGTAGAAATGAAAAGAGCAGGGTAAAAATATTATTTAGATGCAGTCTGAGTAAAGCTGCCTTTGGTTTATAAAAAGGTCAACTCAGCAGGTTGGGGATTAGCAGAATCACTGAGCAGGACCAGCTGAGCCTCTGAACCTGATGAGGGATGGCTAACCCATTCAACACACAACATTAAATATGCATTTCACTAAATCAGCAGTCGGCAAGAAGAGTGAAAAGGAAATGGGCCATATATTTGCAGATTTACAGACTTGCATTTGACAATCCACAGGCAGGAGAGTGGTTCAGCAGCTTTGGGAGGGTACGTTGCCCCTGCTCTGCAAGACTAAATACATTTAAGTAACTGGAAACAGAAACTCATTGGAAGTGAATTGCACTGTGTGATTCGATTGAAACATGTCCGCCTACATGTCGGAGCAGACTATTCTCCAGAACAGTCTGCTCAGTGAAAGAAGAAAATAACGGAGAGCAAACAAAGAGGAAGGGAAGGTAGTGGTGGTGGTGGTGGTGTGTGTGTGTGTGTGTGTGTGGGGGGGGGGGGGGTCAACAGAGTCAAAACTTTCATTAAATTGCTCTTGAAAAAAAACTCACTCTCACAGAGTATCTGAAAACAAGTGGAGGTCTGCGAGGCTGCATTTGTTCTTAGCCAACAGATCAGTTTTTCAAAAAGAGCGTGCACCGCAGGAAAAAAAACATGCTTTGCAATTGTAACATTTTCCACTACACCCCCTCTCAATTACTACATTCCGAAGAGGCTTCCTCAGAGCCCATCATATTGAGCAGAGCAGAGCTTTATTGTACATGGCACATCCTGGAATAGAGCCATTGTGGGCTGCTGAGTGTATTCTCATCCCATCCCACTAAGAGGAAATCTTCAGGGCCGAGCACAATCCCAGCTATCTCCTGGGGGACTGCAGCAGGACGAGAAGGTCGAGCCGCGTGTTAATCGAACCTCTTGTAAGTGTAAGTAAGAAAGTGAAGCAGTGAAACGAGGGGAAGGGCATTCATGACATAGCAAAGGAGTTTGGTATTTGATGTGGTGGTGTGTGTGTGTGTGTGTGTGTGCATGTGTGTGTGCGCGTGTGTGTGTGGTCTGGTTTGACAGTACTCAGCTGGCCTGGGGGCAGGGCATATGTTTGGAGGAATGGAGGGGAGACAACAACCTTCAATGAGACACTGACCTACGTGATCCTGGTCATACACCCTGGGGATCACCGTGTCATCAAGCCAAAGGCACACAGCATGTGCAATCACAGTAATTAAATGGGAGCAATTGGTCATGGGTCAATGGACACTTCCTGTGGGCACACAGAACGAGGGAAGGCAACATGTATCGCAGACGTGGCAAGGTCATTAAAAGAAGTTTCCAAAAATTACAGAAATGGTGAGTTGTTTGATTAATTTGTAATTGATTTTAAGATTGATTAATTGTTTAAGTTGTTAATTGTTTGTAAATTAAATATTTCTGAGTAATTCTTCATTAGTTGAAAAGTTGTTACAGGCTACATTACCTTGAATAATCAAGAAAAAAAAGAATTAGCGGTGCAGCTTCGGCAGCAGAAAAGAAATGCTATTTTGAATTTTCAGTTATAACTTGTTTCTCAAACAGTATTATTCTACTTAAACAAACAAAGTGATAGCCTCCCATCACCTTCAGAAAGGTAGCTTGGTAGTTGTGGAATGTAAAAGAAATACAGCTTAAGGCCAGATTCGTCGAAACCTCCCACTTTCAGCACATCTATCATTCTTTTCCGCCAATCACCTAAAAAGCTTCAGAGCTAGGGAAGCAGTCTGTCCTTGCAGTCTGACGGAGAGGTCTTCAGGCGTCCACCAGAACCCAAGGACCCAAGACCCAACCCCCATACGAGTTTGAATTCACAGTTTATATAGTCAATTGGGTCCAGGACAGGTCTTGTTCCATTACTTTGAGTCCTGGGTGTGTTTAACGTTATGTGTAATACCGGAGTGGATCAGCGAAGACCTGGCCGTGATCAGACAGCGCTGATCATGATGGAAGTATTATGTGTGTGTATTGAGAGCAAGAGCCACAATGAGTTGAATGACATCAGAGGCAGAGACCAGTGGTCAGATCAGAGAGCACAAATGATATATGCTAACACATTTTACGGCCTTTAGTTTAATTCATACAGAATAATCAGAACTAGTCAGAAAAATAGCAATGAGATTACTTTCTTTTAAATCATCCAGCCCCACAGTATCTATTTTGAGGGATTTGATGGTCATGAAATGAATGATTCGAATAGTACAATTTAAAGAAGCCATCATCAACATCAACGCTGCTGTTTTGGCAGCTATGATGTGGCTTTGTAGTTGTAATGAACACAAACTGTAGCAGCAAAGTGATCCTACCATGGAGAAGAAATCAGCAGTGCTTGTGTGGGAGCCTCTCCTGAGTGCACTACCACACAGATATGGAGGAGGTTAGGTAAGCAAATGCCTCTGTTTGGTAGTACCAGCCTCATACAGCACAGAGCAGTTCCTCTAAGCTCCCAGATACTATCCTCAGCCTATAAACAATGTCCCGGGGAAAAAGAAAAGCTGTGTTCAACCCTGTCTTACTCACTGCAGCCAGTAGCAGCAGTGCTTGAGTGATGCTCTCCTGGCTCCAACAAAAGACTTTAAAGCCAGTGTGCAAATCACACCGACCACCCCGTGTTTGCCAACAAAAGCCAATTGTGGCAGCCATAAATACTTACAGATACCAGCTTAACAAAAGGGCTTTGGTTTCTGTCTACTGCCCCACTGAAAATCTACGTTCTGTGAGGGTGTCAGTACGTCCTCTTCCAGGCAAGTTCCTTCTTCAGTGTCTTAACCTGGAAGAGAGGTCGGCAAACAAAACACTTCAATGACATGCCAAAAAGCTGAAGACAGTATGCGACTGCGAACTTAGAGTTCTCCATGTGCTGTGATTATACAGAAATACAAAAATAGACTTTTAAGTTAGGCAGTGTGGGGTTCTGGACAATAGAGCGCAGTGTATTCCATTAAAACGACAAACGCCACTTCTGGCCCCTCAGCCCTAAATCGTCAGGCCCCAAGAACAAAACAAGCCTTTCAGAGGATAACTCTGCAAAATTGATTATTGCTTTCTCTTTCAAGTGGCGCTGCTGCTTTGTGACTTGCACATGACTTGGCAGCCAAAGGACAGCTGGCTCTCCATTCTAGGCCCTATTCACATGACTGGTGTCCCACAAAGGAGGCAGGCCGTAGGGCTGCAGGCTGGGCTAGACTTCACTCAAAGCTGGACTGCGGATCCTAGCACAACTGGATGATCACAAGTTTTAAGAGAGGACCGTTAACAAGTCTCTCGTGACTAAAATAAAGAAGAGGAAATGTCTTCAAACTGACAAACGCTGTGAATGCTCATAAAAAAGAATGACTGCAGAACATCTAATAAATGGTTTCAGCTTTCAAGAAGTGGAATGTATCCCTCTTTATAGCCTCCCTCTAAAAATGAAATCAGAGTTTTATGCCCCCTCTTACTGTTTGCTGGGAAGACAAAGTAAAGCCTTGAGCCTTTGGTGAACCAGACTATATTAACATCTCAGTGTGAGCCATCCCTTCATACGCACACATACCCACTCATTATTGTCATCCAAGCAACACAAAGATCATTACAGGTGATGTGATATTTCTCTTCCCCCCTGTCTCAAAGCGCGTGCTAACAAACCCTTTAAAGTGATGGAGAGCTTTATTGAGTATCTCCTTGAAAAGACCTAGTGAGGGGTAAAGAATGCACATCTTTTACTGCCTTTCTTGAGCTTCAGCTGGCTTCGCAGACCACTAAGCCCGGGTTCACAAATCACGCCCGAGTCAACTGCATGTTTGGAATGAGCTAAACAAGAGGGCTGTGTTCCTGCTGTCATAAAAAATAACGCCTTCACGTTGACCTCTATAGGCTGGTGACTAATCAGAGCCTCCAGCAAGAAAAGGTATAAAAAAAGCAAACGTGTAGCGACTGGAAGAAGAAGACATCCGCTTGTTGCACACATTTGATATTCGTATTCCTGCGTTCTCATCTTAATTCCCAAAATAATTGCAGTTCTTGTTGTTGAGCAGCATGTTGCTGCTTAGCCATGGGAGGGGAGAGCCAGTCCTTTTAATTATCCTTCAAATGCTTCCTGCACTCAGCAGATGTTGGGCTGCGGGGCAGGCAGCCGAGCAGCAGGGCGCCCTAACTGCACACACAGATCAGGACTTAGCTGCTGACTCCTCTGCTCCACCGACTGGGTGGTATACTGTATTTTAAAGTATAATGCTGTGAATCTACATAATGTATTCCCACATTACCATCATCAACATTGACTTATTGCTTATTGTAGTTTCTTGTCATCCATTAAATTACAAATTGCAGCAGCGTTGGAAGATAATTAAAAACACAGAAAAAAAAACATTTAATGTTATGCATTTTATATTTAAAACACTGTTATTAAAGCACTGCTTTTTTTTTTAGCCTTTTTACAGTGCTGAATGTGTTATTTCTGATTCAATAAAAGAGCAACTTCCTGTCCTCATCTTGCCCTTTTTGTGTTCCCTAGTTATTCATCTTCTCTAATATGCAGCTCTCACCTCCCTTTGTTTGGCTCTGTTCACAGCCTCTGAGTCACCCCTGGCCTTCAGCACAGATCTACCTCCTCATCACTAATCAGCTGTGCCTCAAAATGGCTGCATCGAGCGCAGGAATGTTGAGTGGAGGAAAAGGTGAGCGGAAGAAATGGATTAGGAGTATAGATCAGATGTGTCTCGAGCGAACTGTATCAGTTTACACATCAAGTTGATTCATGTGAGCAGAAGTTAAAGGGGATGTATTCTGCCCTTACAGGTTTATACTTGTATTTTGGGTTTGGGTGTATGCTCACATTAATACATCATTTACCAATTAACCCTCTATCTGAAACGCTACGTTTTAGAACCCGTCTCTCTTTAAGACTACCCCCTGAAAAAGCCCAGTGATTGATTGGTCAGCGTTTCCAGGTCTTCCCCATCTGCGTTCTGGGCTTCTCTGCGCGTCATTGCAACCGGGGAATCGAATGTAACGGCACTGTAGCAGCACTTTCTGCCTATATGTACAGTAGAATAGTTGTAACATCACAGCTAAAGAAGTCCTGATGGCTCGTTTAAAGGCACTGTTTCTGAATATGGCCTGTGTGCATTTCTCTGTGGCTTGACCATTGAGCACCTTGCACCTTGATATGCTTGAGAATCAAATAAGTCTTTTAAAGTCACTTTTTACAATATGAGAAATAAAGCTGGAGGCAGAAAATTGACATAAAAATGTATACCATATACACACACCATATACCCAGAACAATTGTTATGTCTACAGTGAATCAACTACATACTGTACGTGTCTAGTAGAGACTTCCAAAATCCATTATGACAATCACACTGACATATGTGAACCACGTAGCTCCTCACTGAACCAGCTCAAATTTGAAAATCCACTGGGACCTCAATTCTAGTAAAAGCACAGCCCAGTTCTGATATTCCTTCTAAAAGCTGACTTTAATTTCCATCCAAGCTGCCCGCTAGGTACACCCATATTATCTGAAACAGGTCAGCTGCCAAGTAGGCTACTCAAACTGGAGCTGGCACATGAAGCAGTCCTGACATCCACACTTCAGCTTGTGTGCTCTGCGTGCTTTGGCAGAACAGAAAACCTTTTCAGCTGGAGGAAAATATCTCCAGACTCTCAAAAAAAAGCTGAAATTCTGCCAATTGTTAAGTTCATCGGTGAAGCATCCGTCTTTCTGAATACAAGCCTTGCAAATGCTGAGTAAATACCATAGGCTGCACCTACTACTGCACTGTTTATCAACAGTTGATCCATTCTGACTGGGCAGGATTTACTTATCGACCGTTGACCAAGCTGGTTTCACATTCTGAATACAATGTCCAATGTAACAAACCAGACTTTGAAATGTAAGGCTTTACAATCTTAAGTGGGCAGCCTATTTTCTATTTCATTATTGTGACATATTATTTATTTATCTGTAGATTCTATTTGGGGATTGTCATTTAATGGCCAGCTCATAATTAGATCGCACAAATGGCTGAAGGCAACGACTGCACTTGTTTCTGTACTGTTTTATAATTAGACTGTGGACTGAGCAGAATGTGGGTTAATGTTTCTAGCTAAGCTATTGAATAATACACTCATATTAGGATGATGATGTGTCTGTATTCTGCATGCACACAGTTTATTCAGCAGACGGCTGATAGTGACGGATCACTTTAATCTAGCTTTAAAGTCAGTCAAGTTGTTTCTTACTTTTCTGAGCGAAGGAGCATCAGATAAGACGGGCTGATTGATTCAGTCTCTTTGAAAAGGCTGCTTTGACTGAGCTGCTGCAGGCTCCCAATGACAAATTGAGACACGTGTTTTATCCACCCTGCTGTGAATACATGACACAGTCGTCGCTAACGATCTGACGCCGTCTCAAAAGCCACCGGGCTTAGATTAATCTGAGAACAAACATCACCCCGAGTGCAGGAACTTCAAATGTAGCAAAGCAGCTCTGCCAGAAAGAGGAGAGGAAGGGGGGAAGAGCGAGCTACTCCAAGCCACATTTGAACATATATACTATACAGTATGTGCATTGCAGGCAAAAGCCAGTAGGCTGCCATGTGGCTGATGGGGTGATGTAACTGCTCTATAAACAGGTGGTGCTGTAATATAATTAATCCTAATCAAGCCATTTTTCATAACTCATTTGCAAACTGACAACAGCTTCACTGCTTGAGAATGCTAAATGCTCGCCTTGTGTCTTACAATTTCCAGAGGGTGATACAGGCAGGAAAAGTCGTCAATTGTATTTGACACCTGCTTGTTGAGAAGTGTGTGTGTGTGGGTGTGTGTGTGTGTGTGTGTGTGTGTGTGTGTGTGTGTGTGTGTGTGTGTGTGTGTGTGTGTGTGTGTGTGTGTGTGCACGTGCAGCTGCAGAGTCACTCAGCTAGGCAGTAGTAGCTCCCTGGAGCAGCAGAGAAGTAAGGCAGCAGTATGTAGGTAAATCAGTCTATTACTAACACTGTGCCTGCCTGGAGCAAGTCTCCTGGGAAGCTGCTGACAATATACACACGCAGCCTGCCTGCTGAAGCATTCATGCATAGCTGGATAAACATACATACACACACAACATGGTCACAGAGTCAATGAGCTCTACACACAAGCACATATGCTTATAAAGCTACAGTATAGGGTGCAGGCAAAGGCATATTCAGCTCATAGAAAGATCCTCACGATATAGAAAAAGAAGCAGAACTCGAAGATCTGTGGTGTGAAATTCTACTTTTTTTGGGAATGAAACCTTCCCACACACAGAGCAGAACCTGCAGCCTCGTGTAATGATTAGGGGAGCTTGTGCTAATGATCAACCCTCAAATACAGGTATCATTCATCAGCACATTCTGATGCATTTCATGTCTTTAATGTAGCAAGTAATCTATTCATCTATCGCTTGCACAGAGTTTTGTAATTCTGACTTCAGCCTCAGAAACACAAGGGAGATTTTGGATAAAAATATGAAAATGTTTTTGCATGCTCCCCATCGTCCTCATTACAGGAAAGGAAAAGGAAACAAAAGATAAATAGACAACAGCACACCAAGCGAATTTGTGAATGGTCTGAATAGGCAACACACAATCCAGTAAAGTAAGCAGATCTCTGAATATGCCCCTTTATAGAAAGCAGTCTAATTACCACAAAAGTAAATATGTTTATCTGACTGCCACTCCAGCAGGGAGAAATCAAACGGAAACAGCACAATGCTAAAACAGCAGTGCTGGTAGCTGTTGCTAGTATAAAGTCCCAAGCACAAGTGCACACAAAGTTGTAATTACACTGAGTGGGCAGCAATTACATGGATCAGGACTAGCCCATTTCAATCACACTTTGGCACATTCATCATGCTGGGAGCCATAAACAGAAGCTCTGTCGGATGTCCTGGAAACCGCCATAGAGGCTACTGAACTGCATGGTCATCAGATCTGCCTCTGACCCCCTTTTCTGGCGCCTGTAATCAAATAAGGCATTGTGCGAACCATGCAACGTGATACATACTGTGCAACCAGAGCTGCAGCCAGTATAGTTACAAGCATAAAATATATTACCATAGCCATAATGGGAATCTATACTGTAGCGATGACTGTGATTAGCTGAGGTTGCTGCTGTACGCTTCACAGGCAGGGGAGGCCACTGACACTGCGAGTACCACAATCTACCCCTTACTGGTGAACATCAACACCACATTACCCCCTATGTTACTGAAAATATAAAGCTTTTCATTAAGTAACATGTGAATAGATGAAAATGAGATATAGAATTTGCTCCACTATAGCAATTTATATTTCCCAGGGTCCAGGCAGCGAGCGCGACTCTCAAATTTCTCCCTTCAGCCTAATGCCGAATGACAGATAGGAAAAGCGGAGGAACCCTGAAGAGTCAATTTGGAGCTGGAGTGGCATTTCAAACCCAGCCACTAAAATGAAAGAGAAGGGGGGGGGGGGGGGGGGGGGGGGTTCAATCAGACATCAAACTCGGCTCTGGGAGCTCTTTCCTCAGAAGCAAAGTAGCTTTCTCTGAGATGGTGTTCAGAGGCTGAAAGGGATGATATGCCTAACAGAACCGCTGCTGAATAAGACCACCACTGCCGCCTTTTTGCGATTGGTGACAATGATTGAATTTGAATAGTGTGTGTGCACATGTGTAAATGGCTTGGCACATTTATTCATTCATTCCCGGATGCTTAAATAGTCTTGTGTTTATGTATTCATAGGTCTTTCAACACGAACACACTTTGTTTGCATTGATACTGTATTTACTGTGTGTGTGTGTGTCGTTTACATTTACCTGCGTTGCATGCATTTAGAGCTTAAACCAGTTATTAATGAAGTAGTCAATGGACAGAAAATGATTCTGCAACTACACTGTTTTGGGTTTAATGCTACTACTCCAAACACTGTCTGGTTTCCACTTCTCAAGTATAAGGATTCATTGCTTCTCTCTATGTAGTTGTGTTTAGACTATTGGTTGGATAAAAAGGAATTTATATTTCCCCTTGGTAACTGGGTGATAATAATGCACATTTTTGGTATTATGAGTTAGTTTAGGCCCCAACACCGCTCCTGTCCTTTAATATTAGTTTCCATCTGCTCCCATACTTCTATTTACCTAAATGATGATAAAATATGAATCTGGTACATTGAAATAACAGCTGTAGACGACATAATTTGGCACATCATACTTTTAAAAAGGTATTTGATACAAATACTGAAGCTCTTGGTTCAAAATTATTTAGATGATAAGCTACAATTATTCATCAGAACGTAACTCTTGAAATGGACATGACTTGAAGACGTATCCCTCTGTTGAATTTGTAAGAACTACAGAAAGATCAATCCACTGACAGTCGCACACTGTTGTTTCAGAGTGGACGTTCTTCATTCACAAATAATCTCTGGCAGAGTACAGACAGCGGCTCGCAGCGAGCACACAAACCTGACACCTTTTTATTCCTGCGTGGTATCAAGTTACTCACAGGATTAACACTAATTAGTGACAGCTGATATGATCTCCCGCCTGCTATAATTGGCATTTCACCGGTGAAAGCGCCAGGCAGAGGCAGCTAAAACAAGAAGTCGCTAACTGCATGTTTTGTACACTGCTCTTAGCTGGTAAGAAAAAGACAGGAGAGGCGGATAAGAAGGTTCAGAAAAATATGTGTATCTTGCCAGCCTGTCTGTCTGAACTCAGAGTCAGTCCCTGGTGTGTGCAAATTATTTTCCACATCCACGCACTCCATTTTCACCTGGATATGCAGTGAACTACTGCACTGTAGAGGTGTGGTAAGTGCTGCAACACTAGCAGGCTGAGGTGGACAAAGCACAGTAAAGAAAGTATCAGCCTTATATCAGCTGACACTAATACAGGTCTTTAGGAACAGCTTTGGACGTTTAAAGTGATTTATTAGGAAGATCAACAGAGCACAGCTATTTGTGTCTGACTGCGCTTGAGTATAAGCTCTGGAGATGAAGTGTATAGGAGGAATCACTGCTGCTGGTGAATGTGCAGTGCTGCATTCACAACCGCCGCACTGAGCTGTAACCCAACGCTTGACACTGGTGTTCACCCCAAGCAGTATGGGCAACACAGGAAATCTCCGCCCCGCCCAACACCGTTCCCCTCCCCTGAGTTGCTCAGCTACAGCACAGCAGAACTCTCCTGGGCCCTGGCTGCAGCAGCTAGCAGTGGACTGTAACACTCGAATCCCGGCGGAGCGTGTGCACCTCATGGCATCGGTAAACACAAACACTCGCGGACATGTTCACGCTTGTATGCACGAAAAGTCAACGCGTCAGCATGAGCGCGCACACACTTCGCATACGCACCCTAACTGCTTCAAACACAGGAAAAAGTGAAGCTGTGTGTGTCTGAATTGGAATTCCTGCAGCAGCCCACACAGCACATTCACATACACGTTTGACTTTCTAAACCAAAACACATGTGGAGGGTAATGCGATTACATGGCTCTTTGACAAGAAATCACATCCTTGCTCAGCTAAAACGCCGGCAGTGACGACGGAAAAGAAGCAGAAAAACTGCCCTAAACAACAACAAGAAGAAAAGAAACACAGCAGCAAGGTCAGACAAGAATTTGTCACCTAGATTAAACAATTCAAGCCGGAGAGCGAGGGGGCCGTCGTGGTGGTGGTAGGGGCGGTTAAGAAAATATTCCAACTATTTTATCCCTGCTGCCGCCATCCAAACTCATTCTGTCAGCCTCTGAGTCACATTATTTATAAGGCAGGGAGACAAACTATTGACCTTGCCTCTTTTCTCCACAGCATCAGCTGACTCTGACAAGGACGCTCGGGAGAAGAATGCAAGATGGGAGAGTTGGGGGGATGGGGGGGGGGGGGGGTAATGTAACAGGGAGAAAGTGGCGAAGGAGAGAGAGAGAGAGAGGACGGAGATGAGGAATGAAACATCTTGTTAAGATTCCAACCAGTTCCTGGGTGCAACTGAAGGCTGCTTTCAGCAAATAGGGGATTTATAGCAAAATATTTGTGGATTACAAGTGAGGGGAACTTTGGGTGGGACTCGTTTCTTCCTGCTTTCTCTGGATAATTAGGGATTCATAGTAATTTCACTGAGGACTGGTTTGTGTAATAAGCTGGTGGATGAAAACAGAGACACTGGAGGAAAAGGCTTGTTGGTAACTCAGTGTAACTCACCTCTGATGACCAGAAAGAGGAAAAGGTTTTATAGAACTCAATGATCCATCCACAGAGGGATAACAGTCTACATGTTAAACCCACAAAATCTTTGAAGCTTGCTTTATCTCCTCTAAGCAGCTTTATTCCCAAAATAAAAAGTCACAAAAACAGGTTGAGTATCGTAATGTTTTCACATAAACCGCATTTCCATTTAACCAAAGAAGCAAATGTTTTCAAACCTTAAATGTTGTCTAATCAAGAGCAGCTGTTCAGGAACTTTGCCTTAATACAACTTCTAAAAATGGAAAACGTATGAGTTAAATGAGTAAATAGTTAGTTCTCAAATGAGTAGACACGCCTGGGAATCTGGACTTGCATTCTAAGTGCCAGATTTTGACAGTTACTCAGTTCTACACACACATTTCAATCAACACCGAATTAAGCAATAAGCCACAAAAAGGCCGTTATTTACAGTGATTTACGGGGAGTTGTTAGGCACGACGCGCCTCAAGTGACAAAACAGTTACTGCATATACCTGGCAATGTTGCAAAAAATAAACACACAGCAACGAACATATATTGACAACGGATAATCATTCTTATGGCAAGTAATGTACTTCTGTAGCAACATTTAGCGGAATGGTTGCCATGCAACACCCTGACGCAGCAACACATAGATGCCGTGGAGAGCACGTTTAGATAATTGTGCAATTTGTGAACTACTCAAACAAAAATGTTGTTGCCTGTGATGAAATGGGGATCTTTTAACAGCTAATCAGTGGACCATTGATGTAGGCCCACGGATTAAGGGTTAGGACGAAGGTCAACATTACTGCTGACAAACATAGGGTTCACCTATCCTGTTTTTTAACAGTGGCATAAAACTGACAGAGCCTAGCTTGGCTCCATTTTGGCAATCGTTTTAAAATCGATAGCAAAGATCTTTCACGGCACTCCAGCTCTGAAATCAGCAGACAAACATAGTCTGTTTTCTTTCCTGACTCTTCCAGCTCTTTGCTTCATTTCTCTCTCAGTAATTTGTGCGTGTCTCCTTCCATGTTTTATCTTCCTCCTTTATCATGTCCATCACTTTCAACCACTTATCCCTGCTTAGCCCATCCAAGTAGAGCGGAATTCACAACAAAATTTGACATTTTGAATCAATTTGTCTGCATCAGCGATACTGATATAATGCATTTACAGGTGCGTGGTAATTTTCAACAGCTTCGAACATGGCTCAGCTAATCACAGTTAAGAGCCAGAACTATCTGCTGTTAACACAAAAAGTAGCTGCTAATGATGGGAGTCCAGAGTCAATTTCTAGATTCTGCTATTCAGCCTCCCATTTTCACCTAACCTGCAAAATAAGAAATGGAAACCAAGCTGGAGAAAGTGGGTCAGAAATACACAGCAGTGATCGATGAGGATATCGTCTGCTACTTGTCAACTTCACGCACTGATGAAAGATGTGAAAAGTAAAGTAAAGTAAAGTGCAGGATAAAATGTGTGCTGGGTCAGCATAAACTACCAGCATATTCCATTTTTTTCGCTGTTATTTTTGTGACTTTTAACTCGAGTTTCAAACATACTGAGCAAGCAAAGCATTCTGCAGCCAAATGACAAATATTTTACAGTGATAAGTGGTTGCAGTCTACATTTCAGAAACTGTATAGATGGGGTTTTGAAACAGTACTCTACAATGTTTGGGTTTTATTCCAAAATGATTCCTGATGGATATATACTGTATAATGTAATTTTATGGCATTTTTATGGTGCCTCATGATTTAAAATGCAACAAAGCATACTGAAGAACAGCCCAGATCATTCTGAACCCAAAACTTTTTAGAGTGTTGTCAGTCAACCAGACACAAACCAGTCTCAGTTCAACCACTAAGACCACAAGCCCACATTACCAGCATGGGTCTGGAAACTGATCTCCAGCCAGATGAGCTCTTCCTCCAAAATAGCCCTGCTACAGTGCTTCAGACCGTGGGAAACAAAAGCAACACCAACAACAATAAGAACGTTAAAATCGCTCGCAAGCACAAAAGAGGTGAAATAATGAGATGACGCAATCATCACAAGATGTTTCAATGAAAAAGGGCACTAAAGCCACAGCTGAACATGGAGCTGGAGCCTTAAATTACCCCAAAGCCACCACTTCTATGAAGCAAGTAAATACTCAGCTTGTTCTGATCATTCAGGGACAGCAGATTGGCAAACTTCAACTGAGCTGCTTCATGTCTGATTAACACATATTAAACATATCAGAGACACAATGAACCTCAACCCAGCGATACCTCTTAAACCCCACGGCCCTACTTCAGTACTAACTCACACTAAACCCAATACTGTATTCTAAATTCAAAGTTTTCAGTTATTCCCACATATGCCAGGAACATTTTTCACAGAATGTGTACTATATAAAATAATGCACAAGGTATTTATGTTTCATATTACAAGATATTTCCATCTGATGAATGAATGAATCTGAATATATGATGGTATCAAGGCCGTGTGAATTGAAGCGCTCATCCAGAGAGAAAGAGTGAGAGAGATGCTTAAACAAACTATTACAAAATATTATTCTATAGGCCTACTGGGTATGTACAGTATTATAGAGTCAACCTTCGATCGTCCATCTAAAACTATGAATGCCCTGACATTATCTTTTTATTCATACAACAGTATGAATTAATCAGTAACTATTTACAAGAATGGAATGGTGTGTTTTTTATATTAAATTAACTCCCACTCTTGCGACGAGCGGTGTCCTCCTGTCTGCCCCACACCTACTGACTGTGCACGGTGCAAGAGTAGAGGCAGAGACCCACCCTAGAAGGAAGGGACAGTCAGTGACATTACTCCGAGCAGCATGCACAGGAATGAATTACAAATATAAAGTTGCTAAGTGGGTCTGAAAAGTTGCTAAATCTAGAGAGAACGCCTCCGAGTTGGAAACATTGTGTGTCTGGTTGTGACAATACTCTGTTACTGTTTGGTTACTGTTTGTGCAGCACATGAGTGTTAATTTGGCTGACACAGAATCAGCTATACGGGACTGATCGGTCAGCCAGTCATGGCTTATCGAGCTGAAAATGTGCAGATTCCATTTCGATCGGTGCATCTCCAATTTCAAATACCAAATCCTTAAATTCAACAAGCGCAATATTAGTCTACCAGGAACTCTGTATCTAAGTAGTTTCAAGAACCCCCCCCCCCCCCCCCCCCAAAAAAAAAAAAAAACAATGTGCGCACCAAAATCATCACATCACATACTCAGTTCTATATGAGCAACCTGTTGTGCATGAATATGAAGTTTCTATAATTACATAACTATAACAGACTCATGGTATATATTTCCACGGCCCTTCCCACTTGACTGACTGTTCTCAACACATTAAAAGCAACATATACCGGTTCCTGGGTTTTTGTGTTGGGGTGGAGCGTACTTGTTACATCTCTGCTGTGTGTTAATGACTGTTTGCTGTAAAGCAAATTCCCATCGGGGATAATAAAGATTTACAAAGGGCTGTTCTGTGCTATCAGTACCGCCCTTCTTCTCCCACATATCTGAGGAGGCGATCACAGTATGAGTATAAAGTGATATGACTCTGTTATCACATCACATCCAGCAGCTACGAGTCCACAGAAACCCTTCAGATTCAGAAATACTTTCATTGTTTTTGTTTCAACAACAATATTATACAGATAACATATTTGTAAAACAAATATTTCCATAACAAAAAGGACCGATCGCTGTACACTCAAGTAATCGTTTAAATTCTTTCCGGGCAGGGAGACTTTTATACATTTATTTCGCAATATTTCTTTTTTTTTTGTCTGCGGTGTCTGTTGACTTTTCATGTGGTGTTAATCTCAACATGGATGATTTGTTAAATGACTAGTCATATCTTTAGTGCTCCATATTTTTCTTGTTCTCATCTGTATCCTGTTCTCTGCGGCTATGATGACCCAATTTCCCCAAAAGGATCATTAAAGTTTCATCTAATCTAATGGATTTTTATTTTTATCATCACAGTGTCTGTAAATCACTGTGCCACAGTTTGGAAAAGCGCTACAGCGCACAAATTGTTATTGTTATGATTATTAGGGCTCAACTGAAATTAAATTTCACACATTGATAAATGCAATAACGGTATGAGACTGAAGCTGACATTATTTATCATCTCTAAATGAAAAAATCGATATACCAAAAATGATACGCATGTAATGTTTTCTACAGAAGATGCTTCTTGTCAATTTGAAACGGCAATAAGATGTTTCAAAGACTTGGGAAATGGAAACAGCTGAGCTCCCTGGGTCTATTAGGATATACTATAGTGAGAATCAATAAAGATTCCATTCACATTAAGGGTTTACCATCAACAAAAAGGAATTAACAATTACTCAGTGTTAATGCAATCAAACACAACGGACCAAATAGATCACAGATAATTGACCCTGACGTGTCCTTACACACTTTGATGCACACTTTACTCTAGAGTGAGATATCTTTTCATCTAGTGCTGTATAATTTGGTGTAGACATTCATGGCACCCAAAGCAGAGAATGATACCTTTATGTTATGTAACGTCTTGCATCTGGGCTACACGGTAGCCGGTGTAGTGGTTAGCACTGTCGCCTAAAAGCAAGAAGGTTCCAAGTTCGCATCCCGGCTGGGGTCCTTCTGTGTGGAGTTTACATGTTCTCCCCGTGTCTGCGTGGGTTTTCTCCTCGGTCTCCGGTTTCCTCCCACAGTCCAAAGACGTGCCCGTGTTAGGTTCATTGATGACTCTAAAATTGCCCGTAGGTGTGAATGGTTGTCTGTCTCTGTTCATCTCTATGTGCCCTGCGATAGACTGCCGTCCTTTCCAGGGTGTACCCCGCCTCACGCCCGATCCGCTCCAGCCCCCCCGTGACCCCAAAAGGGACAAGCGGTTGAAGATGAATGAATCTACCAAATAGATTTCATATGAACCAGCTGTAAGCACAATAATCAAACACAATGCTTGCACAATATATCTGTAAACTCTAATCAGCTGCACCAAGACGACTGGAAGTTTTTTACAGTAACAGCAAAAGATGTGCTGCAATTTGTTGCAGACTGCCCTTGGCCCAGAATTAGTTTTACATAATGCATAACTAAGATCTTAAGGATAACTCAGTTCATTGTTTTTTTAGCTTTTGGCTTGTTGATTATACTTTGTTGGACAATGAAACCCAGATGAAAAATAAAAAACATGCACAATAATTATTCAGCCTTGTCAGAGGTTTGGTTCTCCGCAGAGTAACTTCACGCTATTATTATGATGCTTCTCATTATTGCTCATTATTACTGGCTCAACATCTGCATATACAATGGCTCACAGTATCTCCTCTGCTGGTATTTTCATATGGGTGTAATCCATTGATACGGCCCTCCGAGTGTGGTTTGTTGCCAGTGTCCCCCCGCCTGGCCTGCATACCAATTACAGGCTGATTAACAGAACTGCAAGGACACTATTATAAAGGGAGGAGGGGGATGGACGTGTCTCTGGAGCTGAGGGTGACCTGATGCAGAGGGTCCTTTACATACACAGACACACACAGACATGAATTCACACAAAGCCTCAGGTTAGAGCTATTTATTGTTTCCACTCCTCAGCTATTTCCTCTCCACCCTCTCCAACTCACACTGGTCAGACAGCGGAGCACCTTCTCCAGAAGGCTGCTTCAGCTTCGCTGTCGTAGCAACAGATTCAGGAAATCTTTCCTGCCACAATCCATCACCGTATGTAATAACTCTCTCACCTCTGCCTGACAGAGAACTCTGCTCTCTCTACTGTTTTTGTTTTGTATATATTATTATTGTTATAGTACATTTTGCATATTTTGTTGTATGTATTATTGTTTATTGCACACTGTGCACTGTATATATACACTATGTTTATATTGGATTCTATTTATGTTATGTACTAAAGTTTTTATTTGATGACCCACTACTGCTGCTATAAAATAATTTCCCAGTCTGGGATCATTTAAGTAATTCTATTCTATTCTATTCTATTTCACCATGACATGTGTGTTAAAGCAGGGGATCTGTCAGTGGACTTGCCGTCCAGCACACAGTGCAGTCTTCAGACTGGAGCTGGTAAAGGACATAATGTGGTCGTACCGCTTTGAGGCCAAAACTTTAAAGTGTGCCGCCTTTTACATTTAAGGTATCTAATACATCTTGATATCAAGAGCCACTTAAAGAGCAGCTCTACACTAAATTATAACTGTTTGCATGGTACACATATCACATTGAGTAGCCTTTGGTTGGCATATAATGTTAATACAGGGAATACTTAATAACTTTAATAAAAATAGTTATAATAAATAGTATAACTTTAACTATAACTATAACAGCAATGCTAGCATCCCTGAGAGACTATTCTTAGACATAGCATACTAAGCTTTATGCAAACAGTATAATAGCACCATGCTCACAATAATAATGCTAACATGGAAATTATTTAGCAGGTATGACATATACCATCTTGCCTTGGCATGTTAGCATGTTAAAATGTGCTATTTAGCACAAAACAAATACTTTTAATATGATGCCTGTATCAGAATTGAGAAATCACATCACTCAGTTACCAACTGGCGTTACCACCGGCAGCACTGGACTCACATGCACCCGCCTGGTTTATTACGTTCACAGTGCAATTAAAAATAATAAATAGTCCAAGAATGTAATTGGAAAATGTATTCTGCAGTTCGCCATTATTGATAGCCTACATTAAGCAAAATATATATATATATATATATATACATATATTATTTTTATTTTTATTTTTAAGGAAAATGTGCTTTATGGCGATTTTCAGGATATGAAATGACCTATATCATGATATGAGATTTGGGTAATATTGACCAGCCCTCATGACAAAAAACAGTGGTTTTATAGTAGAATAATCTTTGTTTACTTGCTAAAATATCCAATGTCATGTCAATGGTATTGTCCGTAATAGACCACATTTCCCAACAACGCAATTGCTTGACTTTGCTGAAGAACATAGATCTGTTAGAAGTGATTTATTCATTGGCATGCCCCTCTTTTCACCATCCAGACTTACTGGAAGGCTTTAGTCTAGTCTGCACTAGAATCAAATGTAGTACATCCTGTTAGGCACTGTAAGAGCCAGTCAGTGAAAATAAAATCCTTCCCTTTTTTTCCTCCTCTACTAGCCACACTGCACTACAGAGAGGAACTGGGAGAAGCGAGGAGGTATCTATAGTTCATCTTGTTTGAATAAATGTCTTCAGGCATCCAATGCTATTGAAGCTCTAACTCAAGGACAGTAGTGCGGCAGTGTATCTTTGCAGTGTAGTTCAGTCAGAGTCACCATTAACCAAGCCTCCATTAATTACTCGCCGGTGGAGGAAAATTCTGTTCACAACACTTTTTTTTCTCCTTTATACATGCAGTACATGAGCATCAACATCAGCATGTTTGCCTGCCTGCCTGCCTGCCTGCCTCTGTGTGTGTGAAGCACACTGCAGCCAGGATGTCTGTGCTTAGCTGGTCATTGTGGGCTGATTAACTTTGACAGGCTGCCTCTCAGACCCACCACGAATACAAGCAGTAAAGAAACCAGAAAGCATTTCCACCACATGAGAGACTGTCTATCCAGTCATGGCTGATTCCTAACCATGTTTAGTTCTAACAATTAATCCGCTAAACTACAATCACGGCACTACTACTAAGACAACAGCCGGAACCATCTGCGTGAAGCAGAATTTCTTTGATTCATACGTAGCTTCCAGAAAAATAGATACTGTGATGCCATGGCAAATTCCTCCCGATGAATCAGTAAACTGTTTGTATTCCTCATAGCAACTGGAACTGAACCTGAATGAGGCAGATTTGCATGCTAACGGGTGGCCAAATGTGATTAATGTGGCTCCAGGTTTACCAACCCAGCCGGTCTGGGAGACTTTATACCGAAGAGAAAGAGACAAAACGGTCTGAGGGTGGGGAGTCTAGCATTCGATGCACAGAGTAATTGCTCACTCAAAGGTTAGGTGGAATACAAGCATTATCAAGTCTTAGGGTGGATTAAGCATTAAGCTGCTACTTTTTGCCCAACGGTTTCATGTGTTGAAATTGTTCTTTAGAATCATTTTTTTTAAGGGAACAGCCAAGGGGAATATGACTCCTCATCAGTCATCTAGCTAGTGTTACCTATCTGGCTAATTACCAGATGTCAGATAAAGTACACTGTTGATGGAGGACTGTGACTTTAAGCCAAGTATGAATGGTAAAAAGAGACTTCAAATAAACAGCTAAAACAGCTGCTGTGTTTTACAGAAATCTCCGGAGACAGAGCCCTGCAAGTTGTTTATCTTGTTTCACTTACAGTAACCCTGCTGATATTTGTATTATATTATGCTACAGGAGAACAGAATTCCTACTTAAAGACCTTTAGTCATAATACCTACACTAATGGGGATGGGATGTTCCCCCTTTTTTTAATATTTAATTGAAAAAGTTCAATCTTTGCATCTTTCAGCTAAACTCATATTCATCACCATTTGGGCATCTGGCTCTAATCAACATTTCCACCATTACATTATGAGGTCATACACTTTACTTTGTTTCCGGGTGGGATTTCACCTTTTTCACTATACCTTCAACTCAGTCCCTTAAGTGTTGTGTACTATAGATACTTCTATATTATACGCAGGTAATGGATAGCCTCCAGTGCTAACAACGTGATTACCATGGCGGGTGCCTGTAGGCTGGACAAGACATATAGAGAAGCAGGTTAGCTACCAGTAGCAGACATGATGGTAGCAGTCTGTGCTCTTTTACAAAACATGCATAAGTAACTGATAGTGCAGACGACAGCAGTACTTTTTTTGGAGATAATCAGGTTGATTTGTTGATACATGTTGAAGAGTAACAGAGTTTGCACTGACAACCGTACAAGAGGAATTGTATTAAATTCAAAACTTCTCCTTTCAATTCTTGGACTGACAAATGTCCATGCACCAGTGTGTTATTTGGGCTGTAAAGGGCTTCAGCCACATGATAAAGTTGAAAAAGGCAAACAGCAAAAGGGTCTGTGCAACGTTAATGTAAAGAGCACAGTGGACAGAAAGAATGAGGCATGCTTAATGCATATTGTATGGAATGTGTTAAAATGCCACATGAGGATCCAATTAGATTAAGGGCTTCCCACGGGCAGCTGGTGTCCACCAATCTTATTCGCACAAACTATAGATTTCAGTGTTCTTTTTCTACCAAACGCATTGAAGACAGATTTAGAGAGAGGGAAAACACTAGCACTGAAAACTGCCCAGACTCCACACTGATTACTTGACAGCGGGGCCTTGCAGGTTAGATAACCAGAGGCAGCACTCTCACAGGTTGCTTTTGTGAGCACATGCTTTTCTCTCCCCCTCAGACAAGCTTTCACTTGTGTTGGTTTTGAACAGAGACACCATTGTGCCCTCTACTGCAAACAATGCCTGCTGTTTAGCCCAAGGGCCCCAAAAATACACATTAGCTCACTTTGCCCCATTTGTCTGCTGGAGATCCCTGTAATGGATCTGGTCGTAAGGCCAATAAGTAAGACTGGTCTGGTTAATGACAGTTGTGGGCATGTCACAATGTCAAGTGGGTAGACCCTGAACCTCTTCCAGCTTCGGGGGTGTTGGCCTACACCTTGATCTTCCTGTCAACAGTCTGAGGCAGGGATGTGACGAGACCCTCAGCTTACGAGAGACATTACACAATATAGAGTTCACGAGAACGGGACCTTAGCGAAGAGCTGTGGCAGTGCTGCAGGTGTCTTTGCATAGTGCTTGTGTTAGCCGCGGTGTAGCCTACGGTACTTTACTGTTCCATCAGTCAGCTGGTAAAGGCAGGTTATCGGTTATTGGTTAAACGCCGTCTCTCGGCTCGGGAGCTGCAGACAGACGGCAGAAACCAAGCCATTGTCCCGGCTCGTTACAAACGGAGGCTTCGGGTTCGTGAGGTACCGACACTGAACCTGTAATTTATAGCCTGATGTAAAAGAAGCTGCAGGGGCCTGCATGTCACGTGTTTGTGTTACCGTGCTGACGGCATATTGTTTGTGTTAGATCTGTCACTCTGTTGCCGTTCATTCACTTACATATAGATATGGCGAGACAACTTTTCACCTCAACGAGAAATATCGTCACATTTAAATATTGTGAGATCCCGTGGGACGATATCTTGTCACACCCTTAATCTGAGGCGAGGTAAAAATGCTAAAGCTTCCTGTAAGGTCAACAGATAAACATAGACTTGCTAGCCCTCAAATCATAGCACATTATGGTGCAGCAATATGTTTCAAATGAATGCATAGGGATGTGATTCATCTTAAATAAAGCACTTCAGGGAAGCGTACTGTACCTTAACATGTATCCTAAGCATTATGTCTTTATTTGACGACAGCAGAGACACTAGTCTGCCCTTGGCTTTAACATTCCTGCCTGCAGCTATAGAGGCTTGGAGAGGCCTCCAGAGGTATGTGACCCTCAGTTACATTTATAGGCTTTAAAACTGATAAAGGCAATGCCAGAGGCTACCAAATGACTGGCAGCTACTAGAAATAAAGGCTTGTTCTGCCATAAAACATGGCATTACACCATATCAGTCGACAGAGGGGAAGAAAATGATATGGGAGAGGCTGGGGCAATACACACACCAAGAGTTCAAAGTGGTCATTTACTTCTTCAGGATCATTGTGAACAGGTTTATGGATAAAAAGTCTCACAAAACCAAAGTAAAATACACGCTCTTATACAGAGAGAATGTGATAATGTTTTGTTTCTGTTTATTTATTTAAGAAGGGGCAAGACACATAAATTAACATAAGCACTTTAAGAAAATGTTCCTCTGAAGTCCCTGGCATGTTGATTGGCATTAAACTAAAACATACAATAGCACATAAACACACACTGAAGCATATAAGCTCAATAAAAGCACATAAGCAGTAAACACAGAACCATAACCACATACTAAGGCACGTGTAAAAACCCAAGCATACAGGCACAATAAAAACACAAAGCACAGACGATGCACATACGCACAATAAAAGCACATAAGCAGTAAACACAGACCAAGAGCACAGACCAGAGCGCATAAACACACATACTTAAAAGATAACACATAAGCACAGACAAAGCTCATAAGTACAGATACATAAACACATAAAAAGACAAAGGCACAGACAAATAATAAAACGATGACCACTTCAACAAGTTTATTAAATTTACCAAAGAGCTGGCAGACCGGTTGAATAGTGTCTGACCGAGTGACTGATTGAGAGGCTGATTGAATGTATGCTTTGTTCTGGGTGGCACCAACCTTCACATACACATATATAACGGGTCGTCAAATAAGGCTGTTTTCATGGCCCTCTGCGTTCGGCCGCACACGGCACCCTTGTGAGTCTGTGCCAAACTACTGGAGCAAATGCTCCATGATTAAGAGAAATAAAGATTGAACCAGGAGACCGCGGTTCATGTTCTGTTCATGTCCCAATCATGTCCTCTACTTACGTTACAAAGGCACTTATTTAAACCCCACCAATGAGCAATGATACCTAACCAAGCCGTTTTGCTTGAATTTACAAAGTTAACTATGAGATCGAGACCATGTGTCTCAATCAGATCAGCTGTAAAAATAATGAAATAATAAAAAATGTTTACCACGAGTTGCCTGCGTTTAAACCAGCAACTGCAGTGGAGTGCCATGCGTTTACTGTGCGGAGCTTCCCAGTGCAGATGGTCATTTGTTTGACGCACAGGGCTTCCCAGTGACGCCAAAGGGTCCTGACAAAGTGGCAGTATATGACGAGTTGGGACAAGGATTGATTGTATATACACACGCTGACACCCAACATAACTTTGGCAAAGCCTGTGAGTGTGTGTAACTGTTTCCTACCTCTTATATTATTGTGCAAATTGAAATGCCAAAGAGAGCAATTCACACACACACACAGACCTGAAGGTGTGTGTGTGTGTAAGGGGGGGTTACCTCCATCTCTCAGCATCTTGGCAGGCGGGAAAGGGAAATATGATTATCCAGTGGGGGAATTGTTTCATCAACACCTGGAGCAGATAAATGAAAATAGGAGGATTTATGTACTGAGAACAAGCTTACCTCTGCTGCCAGGAAGCAATTAAGCAGGAAGCTGGAATACTACCCCCTATTCTCTCTCTTTCTTTCTATTGCTTTCCAACTCTCTACCTTCCTTATTGTGTGCCTCTCTATGTGTCTGCGCTCAGCGACCGCTTCACATCAGAGGCACACTGGGAGAACTGATAGCCTTGGGGAACATTGACTGGAAAAGAGGGAAGGTATTCATTCCCACAAAGTGTCTCATTAACAGCCGATAACAAAGTGTCTGAAAGTGTTGGGATCTCATTTGACTGTGTGTTGGAGGGGAAAGCAATGTTGCATAGCTAGTCCTGCCTACCTGCTATGACCTTTATCAGAGTGATGTGTGGTTCAGGATTGTTGGTATCATACTTACTTTGATGTTAGTTCTAAGGCCTCTAAATGCAGGTAATTTCATCTCTTAATAACAATTTATTTTCACAATATAGCATATTTTCTGGCAATTAAATAAATAATTGTGTATATGAAATACCCACATGGTTATATATAGCTCTACCATAGGGGTGCTAATGAAGATTTTATTAAGAACTTTAGTGCAAAATGAACATAACGTGGAAGGATCAGAAAGTAAAGTGGCATCCAAAAGCACAAATATTGCTGTAGCACAATTTGGCCATGTTTTTGATATTGTTTTGACAATATACATCTCCACCTTTATTGCCTGACATTAATATATCACAAAACCTGCCAGGCATGGGAAACCCTGGGTCATGTAATTCACTTGATCTAAATAGCATTGAACTGTATGGTGATAGTGTGTAAGTTTGATAAGGAAACCAAAACTGCAATTTCAGAAATTAGACTTCCCAAAAATCTTCTAAGAAGTTTCAGTTAATGTTTGTAATTACCTGTTTAGACATGGCAAATGTGTATCACAAGATCTTGATTTTATTTTAAGAATATCAATTCCATTCAAAGATGATCATCATATTTAAACATTATCCAGCCCTACATTCGTCCAATAAAATACCAAAAATTCACCATACATTTGCCTCTCTGCCTCATCTGTGCAAGTTAACACAGATGATGATTATCTGCATTGTTTGATTACAAATCCTTGCTTCTCAAGAGCAACATCTGCTGCACTCTTGTATGGTGAGAGAGAGGAATGAGCATTGAGACAAAGTATCCCTTCAAAGCCAGTCAGCGTGCCTCCTAACCAAGCCAAATCCTGTGGAATAGCTGAAAAATTGTAAGACATAATTACAAAATTGACCTTTTAATGGAATTAGCTCAAATGTACTGATTTATTTTTATAGAACCTGTTCAAATTACACTTAAATCATGTCGGTGTCTCCAGTGCATGGAGTAGCTCCTCTGTGAGGTGTCTACATAT
This sequence comes from Echiichthys vipera, assembly GCF_963691815.1. NCBI lineage: Eukaryota > Metazoa > Chordata > Actinopteri > Perciformes > Trachinidae > Echiichthys > Echiichthys vipera. The sequence continues at coordinate 29,060,041 of NC_139829.1, read as the reverse complement.
GTACAGGATGTAGCGTCAGTGTGAGCGGTCTCAGTGAATTATGTCGTTTGCAAGAAAATGAACCATGGTATCTACTTTGATTTATTGATAATCATGTTGACTGAGCTATGCAGGAACAGTGGACAGAAAACTGACTTCAATCAAAGATGAGCCTGGTTAGCCTGCCAGTTTAACTTTTTTGTGGTATTCTTACAGTTTTCACTAATGAGGGAGTCTGACATGTTGTTGAAGATGATATGTAGCTATGGGCTGATGAGGAAAGCAGAATGGCCACAAAAATCCATTAGAGACCAAAGATGATTCTCATCCCCATTCCCTTAGATGTGTGGTAACCTGATGGACAGGCCAAATGTAACATGAGGGTTAGACATTAGGGTCAAGTACAGGATGCCCTCCCTCTGAACTCGGTTGAAACTCAGGCTTGAGTCTGAGCTCAGTCCTGGCATGCATCCACCATGCTGATGTATCCGTGAGCCAGATCCTTTCAGAATAATACTACATAATAAAATGGAAACTAAGTAAAGTGCGGGTTCTCCTTATTCATAAAAACCACAAAATAGGTTTAATATGCCACAGAAATGTTTCATTGACCTATGAAATCCACCCAGCAAAGCAATCATTCAAGTGCCTCCATCAATAAAAATCGGTTCAGCTGTATCACCTTTTAAAGAATGCCTTGCCATTGTTGACGTTCTTACATTTGTAATATACACTCCAGTGCTCTTCCGATTGAAAACAAAAATAGACGGCCAAGCTTTCGACAAAAGAACAGTGTGGTTTAAGCTGCTGATTACTAATATTCTGTGTCTATGGACCCAATTAGACCACAAAGACTTCTGGGTAGAAAACCCCAGCATGCCGTACATACAATTTAACAGGGCTGAGCAAAGTGGGGTGAGGAACAGCTGGATAAACTCTCACCTCATTCATCTAAAAAGCACTCTTGAAGCTTTAATGTGACACTTTCACTCACATTATACCAAATTTACCTGTTGGGTCACATTTTTAAATAAATGGACACTACCAGTCACTCGCAGTTTATTCCACCAGCAGTGAGATGTTGCTTTTTGTACCGCTAGATTTACTTCATCAAATCAACACACTGTATCAAGGACGAGTACAAGTACAGCAGAATCTTCACATAGGTCAGACCACTATGTTTAGCTTTATTTTATTACATGTTAGGGGTAAAGCTGTAAATTACAACAGAAATTAACAAGTTTGCAGATCTCACATATTTCTGCAACTGCCAGTTTTCTACCAGGAAGTGTTTGTTGTTGTTATATTAAATATATTTTACCCAAAAGTTATTGACACAACCATATTCATACCAATCGGACTACTTCCAGCCCCCCTGCTGAGATCACACCCATTTTCAAACCTGGCCTTCTTGCGCAGACAGACAGACAGACAGACAGACAGACAGACAGACAGACAGACAGACAGACATACTATAAAAACATGGCAAAATACTCAACACCGCCTCTGTGTTAGTTCCCACTACAGCAGCTGTCTCCAGGACCTCAGTTTTGTAATGATGACACACACAGACACACACACACACACACAAGATAACATTAACAGCACTGCTGTTGCGGCTGGTATCAAACAGCATTATGACAGAGACTGGCTTGTATCCACTTTTTAATTACCAATATCAGTGTTGCTATGAAAAGCGTAGTATTTGAACTGCACATCGATAAAACAGCTGCTGCGCTATGAGGTTGAGAGATGTGGAATGCAAACAGTAGCTTTGCGGAGTTCTGTTTATGTTCTCTCGCTCTCACACGCTGCCTGTTTTCTTTATTGACTCAACAACTGGCCTTGTGCTCAGGCGCCGAGTGTGTGTGTGTGTGTGTGTGTGTAATTTTGATCTCATTCCACGCCTTGGGTAAAGCCCTGCTGATTCTAAGGTGTCTGTCCCCATTTTAGACGCACTGACAAAGTGGCCTCTCTCAAATGAGCTGTGTGGCCTGTTTGCAAAAAGGGAGTAGATGCATTTTACTGCCTTTGATCTATGGGTAAACAACCTGCAGGCCGCGAAGAAAAAAAGGGGAAGATGTACGTGCTGTTTGTGCAGTATATTAGAAAAGAGGAAAGCAGTCACTGAGAAGATGGACAGGGACAGAGAGAGGAGGAGACATACAGCACTCTGATAATACTTTCCTTTGGCAGATCTGTCAGCCAGATCCCACTGTGGCTGACAGAGCTTGTCTTGCCCATGCAGGTTTTACTGCAGTGGCTATGTTACATATGCCTTATTATATATCCCATTATATTTCAAACCCATTCTCCCTCCTCACTCTGCTGAGCACACAGCTGCAACATTGACTTTCATGGACGCTCCGAGGATTCATAAAGTGAGGAGTGCCTGAGTTGGCAACAGGTCCAGCCTGTTAAAAACTGATGATATCTTATACAGATATGTAAAACTCTAGGTAGACTGAGGTCTAAAATCTGCTTCCAGAAACCAAGCTTTGACCAATATGGGGACCGAAATTCCAATACCTGTGTTTCCATGCCAAGTAAATAGAGTTAAAGCTCCAGGACGGTTTAGTGTTTCCCCTACGATATTATATATTAATATTGGCCGGGTCAAAAAGCCTCTGAAACAGCATGTAAACCACAAGACGTTCTCCATTGCAGCCCACGGTGAAATCATTGCTCCGACTGCCTCCAATTCAAAATTCTAATGTAAAAATTGGAGTTATAATAAAACAATAGGAACATAGGGCTCCCCTGAATAATGTAATGATCGTTGCCACCGTACTCTACGGGGGGATTGTTGGGTCTATGCATACTCTGTAAAGTGTCCTGAGATAACTTTTGTTATGATTTGGCACTATAAATGAAATTGAATTGAATTGAATATAGGTTTATGTTATAAACACAAAGTGTTACAGTTGATAACAAACCACAAAACCACAGTTGCTTCATCTAAAATTGACCCAGACAGAAATCAGTTTCCTCATCAGCGTAGTATTTAGCTTTTCCCTGATGTTAGCAGAGCACATAATTGGATGATGGGATGATATGCACTTTGGGGGTACCAAAGGTGCTGTCACCTAACATTGTCTATGGTCTATTGCATGCACTTTTACCTCTTTTGACCCCTCACCCTTTGTAACTCTATTACTTGGGTTTTATCCTGATAAGTAAGTATGTAGATTCTAGTTCAAATGTACCAAAAGAATTAAAAGGATCTCTGTGGAGTCCTGATCTCTCAGTGGATGAATGAAAAATGACCAGCTGAGATACAAGTTTGAATGAAAGGGCAATAATCTGCCTGATGCAGTAACAAACTAATGCCCTTTCACATCCAGCATGTCGACAATGACGAATGCCCTCTCATATACTCCACCTGCCAAAAGAGTAAAGTGTGGATGCCCGACAAGGTGCTGAAAACTGAATATGGCCGCTCAGCCCAGGCGTTGTCAGGCAAATGTCAGCCAGAGTGAATGAAACACAAGTGGCAATAGGGAAGAGAGAAATTCCACATTGCGTAACCTCCCTCTTATCTAAGCTCTATTATCTTGGCCACAGTTTGTTACATGGCTGCCAAAGCTATCACAAAAAACGTCCTTATTTGGCTTTGCCTACACCCACACACAAACACACACACACACACACACACAGAAAACTCTGAATGCTGTGAATATGATCAACATACCAACAAACAACGAGCTGTAATAAATTGCAGACAACATATCACCGTATCTTATTTCAGACAAGGAGCTGAGTGCTGAGCAATTATTGTCAGCATCACTTGGCCTATAAAGACTATTCCCCTCAGAGCTGGTGTTGGTAGTGAGTGTCGGTAGCAGAAGAGCATGTCAACAACTGTTAACGTTAATTGCTTTCACACCAAGAGCGATCTATTAAGAAAACATGTAGCAAGACTATACCACGACAGCATGAGTCATGTCCTCCTGAAAAACATGACCGCATGGACTGGAGGCTGATTTGTAATCAGCAGCATTTTAATGACTTAAGATTTGTTCAGGCTCAACATGTTGTAGAATGATGAATACTGTTCGATATGACGTTCTAGTCTTAGCTATACCGGTTTTGAAAGTGGTGTCCTAACTTGTTATTTTCAGATGGTATTCAGTTGAATAAAAGAATGGATAAATGTTGGATTTTATTCTGCCTGGCATAGCAAATTACGAAGGTCATAAAACATGCTGACGTCATTAAATGACTAAGCATGTCAAGCAGAAGATATGTGTACAGTGTTTGAGCCTGGACAGTTAGGAGGGGGTCAGATGGGCCAATTAGAGCGTATCCAGGGAGTCCCCGCTTCACTCAAACATAAATAATACTTTGAAAACCCTATACCCAGTGCATGATACCCAGTTCTTCTTAAAAAGTTCTTAGTTCTATGATAGATTGAACGGTAGAATACACTAAATACACTTAATATCAGTTTCATCAGGGCTTAAATGGTAACCTGACTCTTCAGGTGGTTTGTTTCACAGAACCATCTGAAGAGTCCTCATTAAAAACTGTTTACCACGCGGGTGATTGGATGAACTGTCTATCGAACTCTCGCCGAGGGCAATCAGGAGAAAAGAGAAAACATCTCTTCAATCATGAAAAGTCTTCACTGCTGTTTTCTTTTTTTCATTTGAGAAAAACTCTCGAGTGCTCCACTGGAACATAACGGAGAGCTAACGCTGTCAAATATGCTGGTAGCTGATGAAAAGTCTAAAAATGAGTCTGCAAACAGCACTGATCAAACATCCTTGATTTTATGGGGACAAATGGGTGCTTATTGCGCTGGCTCAAACCTTTGATGTCTGATACAGTGATCGCTAGTGATATACAATAAATGCGAGCATCAACAAAACATTTGTTCTAAACATAATTATCAGTAACATGGCCACGCAGACCACTTTATTGGAAAGTGTTCACCTCGCTTAGAAGTGAGTTTATTATTTAACTCCGCACACACATACATAGGGGTGTAGTGGTTAGCACTGTCGCCTCACAGCATGAAGGTCCCAGGCTTTCTGTGTGGAGTTTCTGTGTATGTTCTCCCCGTGACTGCGTGTTCCTCCCACAGTCCAAAGACATGCACGTGTTAGGTTCATTGATGACTCTAAAATTGCCCGTAGGTGTGAATGGTTGTCTGTCTCTGTTCGTCTCTATGTGCCTTGCGATAGACTGGCGTCCTTTCCAGGATGTACCCCGCCTCACACCCGCCTCCCCCCCGCGAACCCGACAGGGATAAGATGAATGAACACACATACATACATACATACAACTCAGTGAATAGACTTTTGCGCTGAATTAGTCTGCAAGGCTGGAAAAAATGACCTACACTCACACGAACAAAATGTTGAAAAGGGATTCAAGTGATGCGAAGGTTGAAGTTGGCCTGGCTTTCAGAGCCTTCTCTTCGCTCTGTGCCACTGAAGGCCACGGCTGAAAAGGAAAACAGCCATTACTTAATGAGCCACTTAAAAAGTGCCCTCTATTTAGGTTTCATTACTTTTTTTGTAAATCCTTCACAGCCCTCGTCTGTTAGTCATTCATACAGAGCGTCAGCAGCCAAGAGCACCATTATATATTAACCAAAATCACATGGCTGGAAAATACCTCAGCTGAGTGACAAATATGATTACTATGCAGCGATCTCCAAACAATTACTCTTACTCAAACTGCTCAAATGAAATATCTTTTGTTAACATTGTTTAGTAACACGCTTTAATCAAGCAGTCGAGGAACCGGAGAGGGGTTATGAAAGGCAAAAAGGGGGGACAAATCAGCTGTGGATAATTACCGGGGAACCTTCTAACAGTGCGGCTCCTAATCCATCGCAGGCTCGGAGACAGCATCTTAATCACAGGATAATTACATCCTGTCATTCACCGCAATGAAAACACTGAGACAGGAAGATGGAAGACAGCTCGGGACGACAGGCAGGAAATAGATATATGTGCCTAAGACGAGCTACCAACATGCTTTGATGTGCCACTTAATATGTGTCAGCTATATACTGTCTGCGCATTTCGGCAGTTCCTCACGCGTCACGGTACCTGAGAACAAAGAGGCTCTTATTCTGAGGTTTTGTAGTGCTGCTACGTTTAGGCTGTGGAGTGATACCTCAAAATAGACAACTAACAGTGCTTAAAAAGGGACACTTCAGGGCCAGCATGGATTTATCCCACTACCTTGCAAAAAGTATACCAGTGCTGCTGCCTGAAAGACTCAGAAATTAGGGACGTACAGATGCATCTCTTTTCTGCCTGGTGCCTATTAGGCTGGGTATGGTACTTTTTTGTTTGTTACTGAAATATGTCTGTGCCACCTCATTTAAATCAATCCATTTTTTTTTTTTTTTTTACAGTGCCATATCATAACAAAAGTTATCTCAGGACACTTTACAGAGTAGGTAAAGATCACACTCCATGACTTATTTATGATTTACATAGACCCAACAATTCCCCCGTAGAGTACGGTGGCAACGAAAACCTTCACTATAACAGACAGGAACGTCAGACAGACCCAGTTCTGTGGAGGACGGACATCTGTCTTGACAAACTCATCTTAGAAATAACAACATAGCTCAGGGCTCGTATGCCCTAGCTGTAAGCTTTATCAAAGAGGAAGGTTTTAAGTTTACTCTTAAATATGGGGACAGTGTCTGCCTCCAGGAAAAACACTTGGGAGTCGGTTCCACAGGAGAGGAGCTTGGTAGCTGAAGGCTCTGCCTCCCATTCTACTTTTGGAGACTCTAGGAACGACAAGTAGCCCTGCATTCTCAGAGCGCAGTGATCTAGTCGGGTAATACGGCACTCACTTTGCAAACCGTCAAGTACAAAAATCTGCCATCATGCGTGCTCACAATTCCACTCTTCCAAACAAGTTCTCTCATTTAAATCACAATTTTACCAACTTTAGACAGTAATGAAGCTTTCAGCAGTTCAAGCGGTAAAAGAAAACTCACTGGGATCCTCTTGGCTGAAGAATTCTAGTAAACAAGTAAAAGGTGTGTCCAAATTCAGTGTTTCTCATCAGAATGCGTTGTGTGTATCTTTCAATTCTAACATGCATGTTGGAACACATTTCCTTTCTCATAAAACATTTGCAGAGCAAGCATTGTATTTCTGAATAATTGAAACCCTACACGGTTAACATCAAAGTAGTCTAACTTGCAGTCTTCTTCACTGCCTTTACGGATGCATTGCTAAGCTTTGTTACCACGATCGATTGTCAATTAGCACAAAAGTGTGAAACTGCTGGCAGCAATCTGAATCGCATGGCTTGAATGCTCAGGCGTGTGCAAGTGTCCTTGTGTGTGTGTGCACAATACAAACAAAACAAGGATCTACTGGTTATGCTGTTGCACCATGGGTCTGCTAGTGGTCAAAAACCACAATTTACCTTTAAACCATTTCCTCTCTCTGCTGTCATTTGAATCTCCTCCACCACACTACCGCTACGAGTGTCAAACCCCCTGGGGCTTTGATTCTGATAAACTGATCTAATCAACAAGGTCAAAATATTTTATTAAATGACGAAGAAGAAGAATTCCTATATTAGTCCCGCAACGGGGAAATTAGATTTTTTCACTCTATTATTTTATTTCATGTTTCACACACACAGGCCTGAAATACACACACATGCACAAAGAGCCTATATACATGCAATTAATGGAGAGATGTTAGAGCGAGGGGGCTGCCAGCCTTGCTCAACAGCACCTTGGCAGTGCCCAGAAGATGAACTGGCACCTCTCTAGCCACCAGTCCATGCTCCATACATGGCCCACACAGGGACTCGAACCGGCAACCATCCGGTTCCCTGCCAAGTCACCTATGGACTGAGCTACTACCCGCCCTAGCTTCTGCATTTTGCTCACTTGCGAAGTCTTTCCTGAAATTTAATACAGCAAAGTTCTTGTACTGCTGTCCGTGCTTACATATTCCTCAAAGCAAGGTATAGAAAAAAGTATTATTTTAGTATCAGGATTTAAACTCGGTACCATATCCGCATTAGCAACTCAAAATGACGAATGATCCCTTGTGCCTTTACACATTGGGATATACTCCATTTATTGTGGCGGCTCCTGTTTACTCGGCTCGTGTGCCGCTTTGCCTGTATTGTTTTCAGGGTAGTAAGAGGAGCCTGATCGCAGTCCCTCAGCCAGATCTGGAGCACCTGGGCCCGGTGCTCCACAGGCTATAAGCCCATGCTTTCAGTGTGGCTCGCTCTCTTCCCTGCCAGTGCTTTCAAGCCCTTTTGCTTCGCTTAGCTTTAAGGTTACACATTTTACCGTACTACACCTCACACCACATTATCCACACACATCCACATGAACACTACTGACCGCAACCAAATTGACTTCTTGGAATATATTCTTTATTACAATAAATAATTAATACTGTTTGGCATTTTGTGTTAATTCCTGTTTACATAAATGAACATCCTCAGAGATGAAATTATTTTTTGTTAAATAATTAAAAATTATTTAGCACCAATTCTGACAGTAAAATAATTTTGTCATTTAAATAAAATGCTTCCAGCTTCTCAAATATGAGCATTTGCTTATTCTCTTAATGTTCTATTTTCCTCACAGTTTACACACCAAACACTCAATCAATTAAGAAAACAATCAGCGGATTAATCAGATATTAAAATAGTTGTCTGTTGAAGTCCTAAACATCCTACAGACACATATACTGTATGTGTTACATGTTGGCATCCGGTTCTTCCTTTCTGATTGACTTGTTCGAAATCAGTAAACTGCAACATTCTCTCCACTTATCTTTTATTCTGTCACATAAATCATCCATAGCTGAATACAAGTAGTTTTGTAGAAACCGAGGAGGCTGACAAAGTGATTGCCAGGCTTTCTGATCCACATGAACACACTTCCACAACACACTAGAACCTTCCTTGGGTGGATATATTTAGGTCACTGGTTGATGGTTTGGACAGATGCACAGTGGAGGTTCAATACTGTGTATGTGTACATGTACGTGTGTGCATGTGTGTGTGTGTGTGTGTGTGTGTGTGTGTGTGTGTGTGTGTGTGTGTGTGTGTGTGTTTGTGTGTGTGTGTGTGAGAGAGAGAGAAGACTAGTGAATGTAACCATGCATTTATCAGCCCTGCTGTCACCTGTAGTGTGTAGTGTGACAGTTAGAGAGAGCTGGGGCCGGGGGACGTCCCACTGGCATTAAAAGAAAGCTCTCTCGGTGGGACGTCGTCAGCCAATGAGCAGCGGAGCCTCAGGGGGTTGCCTTGTTAATTAAAGCTGGAGTTGTTTGTCAGTGCCGGCATATGATGCACAGCACTATCACCGTCAGGGGAAAAGAGAAAACACAAAGCAAGATTGCTACAATCCCTGCAACAAATCTGCTGCCTCACCACAGAAGCGAGACATCTTACTACAGAGACGACTGCTGTGGCTTCAAGTGTCAGTAGCAGTTTGCACTGTGTTACCAGACCGGCAATCAGGTAGTGCACTTGCAAAGCAAAAGCACAAAGCTGACCACAAGGAAAAGATAAGAAAAAAATGGGACCTACAAACTACCTAAGGTCTCTAACCTGTTAAACTCAAGAAAGTGTCAAAATCGGTTAAAGATCAGAATGCCTCAATAGATCTCTACGTAGGTGTTAGCTGTGTTTATTAATTGTCTTTAGCATGAAGTGTCGTCATTTCACAGAGGATTTCTCCCGAGTGTTAGCTGTTCTAATGACTGCTAATAAGGAACACATGGTGCTATCTGAGTACTAGGTGTGAGATGCCAAGTAATGAATCCATTGGGACTTGAGCTGTAGAGGTGCAAGTGTGGTTATTTCAGGGGAAAGCCTCAGAAAAAGTAGAATTCTTTGACGCTTTCATCTGAGCACTTGATGAAATGGAAAGACACATACTTGTTATGGAATGTCGCTGGCTTGGATCCACGCACCAGCTGGAAAAATATTGGTGGAAAGAGTAAAGCAGCAACGCACATCTTCCCTAACAACCAGTGTCAAGCTCCCCTACAGCAAGGGCTTTAAACCCCCCATATTGCTTAAGGGAGAGCTGCAAAGTGGCTAATGGCAGATGATGATTTGTAACGTTAACAATGTCCGACAAATCAGGTGTGGACATTGTTCTTACGTTCAGCACACAACAGGAGATGTCAGTGTACAACACATTCTCACTTACTGGTAATACTCTGTTTGGGTTAGGCAAGGGGTGGTCCCTAGGTAGAGCGTGAAGGAGGAAGGACATGACGCAGATTGAATCATAGTCAAGTAGCCGGTTCGTAATTTGGTCATAAACAACCTTGTTTTCTGCTGTTTCTTGAATTTGGCTGATGATTTTGGGGTTGGAGCTTATCAACAGAAGTTCTTGAATCATATTGTTGCTCCAGTTAGACATTTCCATTGCCGTCCTTTCTTCTTCAACCTTGGATGATTGTTTCCTTTTCCGGCTTTGCGCTAGCTGCATGATAGAAACGCCCACTCGCTCGCTGTGAATTCTCACACGTTGAGCTCAGTCAGACATTACAGTCGTACCAAGGAGCTGGCACTACAACGTCCGATAAATGTCTGATCCAACTGATTCCGACATTTGTGTTCGCACGTACAGCTCCTCCAAGTAATGTCTAGATAATTCCAGGTTTGCAGTGCATGTGTCCAAGAGCCTTTAGTGTGTCAAACCGGGTCATGCAGAAAAAGAGCAAGCATGTTTAGCAAAACGTCCCTGAATGGATTAAGAGAAAGACTCTAGATCCCAATTAGGAGCTTCTATTAATGAAAGCCATTTCTGTTGAAATGCCCAGCCTTTGGACTTGCCTGCCCTTGACACCGTTGTAATATCACTAAATCAACTAAACCTAAATCCCCATTAGGGTGAATTTAGAAACTCATGCTGCGGAACGAAAAACCCAAACAAATCTGTAAATTCATGTTAAAGCAGATGAACAGAAGGATTGTGGATTAACAAGAGGGGATTTGCCACTCCGACGTCACTCACAGAGCAAATGGAGCAAATCAAACATCTTATTAATACTGTGACAGATGGATAATTGTGTCATTTTATTATCTGCTCACTTGTTCGATACCCACAGGGAGACTTCTGGAGGGCTTGAGCCACAGCGGGTAATTGTTTAATAGTGCTGCTGTCAGGTGAAAGCCGTCTATTTCCACGAGGTCGGCATTTCAGCATTTGAGAAATACCTGACTATTAATCATTTTAACATTTATGCTATAAAAAAAACAAGAATGAATGTGGAAAATCTAGAGGAATGAAAGGTGTAGTAAATGATCTGAAGTCTTATTCAAAAAAGAATAATGAAATCTTAACATATTGCAGGCTGTTGTGGGCTCTTGCAAAGAGCAAGGTTCTCCCTTTCTCTTTGCAAGAGCCCACAATAGCAGACTGACTGTGCTTACACTTTGAATCATCACTGAATCATCCTTAACATTCCTCTAATCACGATAAGGTGCCCATCACAAAGCAGGCTGTGCTTATACAGTCAATTTGAACAGGTATTGTAAGTAAGCTGCTTTCCTATGAGGAACGGGGGGATTCAAAGCAAGTAAACATGCCGTGATAAAATGCGCCCACGACTGGAAATTGCTTTCGGCTGTAATGAAACAGGTTACGGGAGCGGGCAAGACCCCCGTACAGCCTAAGCCTTCATCAAGGGAGGTTGATCCTATCAGCACAGAGCTGGAATATCAACAACAACAATGTACCAATTTTGTTTAGAATTCAAAGTGCTCTGGGAGGAACCCTTAACCTTGGGCTCTAATGAACAGACAGTAGCAGCTGTGCACAAGTTACAGATTAAAATAGGACAATCAAATAATGGTGACAGTAACCCAAAAGGAAAATATGCTCATTCTCGAGTGCTTTCGTGGAAAGCAGAGGGCTTAGATAGAGATTAAGAGACACAAGGTAAATATTTGTATGTTGGCCATGTGGGCTCAGTGAACCCAGACAGAATGGGATACTGATGTTGGCAGAATGCTAATGAGACAATAGCCTGATTATAAGGCCTGACATAAACACAACCGTGTTGGCCATCAGTCACTTGGAAGAGGTCAGGAGGACCACACACACCACACACTCCCGCCGAGGGTGCTTATCGGAGCATGATGCAATAGGTCAGAGCTATTCCCTGGCCAAACGCTGCTGTGTCCTCCTCATAATTGATGAGCAATTAGCACAGGTAGCGTAGGTCATGAGCACCATTCAAGCGTACAGTTAGTAGGTAAACGCGTGAGTCATAACCGATCATGAGACGTTTCCAGTGTGTATATATTTTGCACTGCATTTTATTCAGTGATGCAGTTTACTAACTGAAAACAAATGTGATTATGGCTGTCACTTGCAGTAAACAGGATATGAAATATGTATAAATACAACGTGCTCACTTCATTCTCCGCATGCATGGAAGTCAAGGGGCAAAGCAAACCCCCGCATATCCCCTTATGTAATTGTAGCAAGACCACCAACAACTATTAATAAGTGCAGTCCATTTGCATGCAAATCAGACCAATTACCAACAAGTAGCTGGCATGCGAGTATCATTTTCCATAGAACCGTATGACGCCTCATTTGCCTTGAAACATAAGCTCCAATGAAACGCTCACTGTTTTCTCTATGTTTATTCAACATGGATTTAGCACTTTAGTAACAAAACTATCACTGCTCTGGAATATGTACAGCAAACAAAGTTTTAATAACTATTTGACTTCATTTGCCTTTCAGCCACAAAGAGGCAGTTTGTTTACTATGGTAAAGCATCTAAAGAGAAATCGCAATCTGCTCTGCAGCAAACAAACAGGACGGCAGCAGGGAAAGATGTGAAACATGTGAACAAAAATGACCTTTAACTGCATCAAACACACACATGGGAATATTTCTAGAAGTCAATAGGGCAGGGCACCAGGTTGACAGCAGCAGAGACACCGGCATGCTGGCAGAAGATGCCAGTAAGGAGCACTTTGCTGCTCTGAAATCCTCAAAGTCTTTCACAGTCAGCAGCTGTCAGAAGTGTCAGCCATGCAGCACAAAGGGCAGAAATACTCACAAATACAACATCCCAGCGCAATGCCGCACTCATACAAATCAGCGCGAATGGGCACCAACACACAGATTTAATGCACATTTGGTAACAAGTAACGAGTTTATCTTAGGGAAGCCATGCTGTAGCCTGGATGCGGCACTAAATGGTGAGTTTATCCTACTTTATGATGCTATGGAATCTCATGGTTATAGATATTATGAGATCTAATATTTTTACATCCAGGTGTGTCTTTTATCCTTTTGTATTAATTACAGGATAACAATACTGCCCTACAAAGCCTGAGTGCTGTAACTATGAAATCACTAGTAGTATGAGTTCTGCACAGTTTGGGGAATTGATTTGGATAAAAATCATACCATGACAATCCAGTAAACCATAATCTAGCATAGATATGCCAACTGTTCATTCGTTTGGACAGTAAACATACTTTAAAGCCTTTTTTAATTGTTCAAATTATTTTGTAGTTGCACTCTGGCTTTGTGGGGCAGAATAGTTATTTATGGTTAGAGTTCACGCACACTACCACCCCTCCTTTTATTCCTCCCCTATCTGCTTTCACACACACTCTAAGCACTGTGAGGGGCCGAGCTAAATGGAATAGCAATTTAACTACTGATGACCCAGACAGGTCAAACTTGTTAACAGAGGGGAGGTGGCGAGTGAGTGAGACTTGGATTCTATGTATGAGAGTGGACAACTGCTTCATACAGTATCTCATGCAGTTATTATGCTGCAAATCTCTATTCAACCATGACACTGACTAAGCACTATGTAGGAGGAAAGAGTCAATCGTGACTGATTAATTCCATTGCTAAGCCTACATGGGAGGTTGTCACTGAAATGAGGTGGCCTATGGTATGATCCACGGGCTTTTAAATGAGGTCATCATCTTAAAATATACTGATCTCGGTGGGCATGTAATATGTTAGCTATGTTGATCAAAGCCTGTGATTTATATTTCATCTGCAGTCGTGCTACCATTCCCAGAATGAGGAATGGGAAAAAACACACAGGCCTACCTTGTCAGTCAGCCTGATGTCCCACAGGGAGTAATGTTTTGTCATCTCGAACATAATGTTATAAAAGAGATAAGGGGATGTCACAGAAGAACCTCCTTTCTTCCAGAAATCATTCCTCTGACATCAGACATAACACACAGTAATGACAGAAACACAGTTATCAGCATGTGCCCGTAACAGATGAATGGCAGTTTATCAAAGAGCAAGATGTCAAGAGTGCACTGACAACTCACAGTGAATAAAACAATCCAAGCCGGAGCCCTACTGACAGCAGCACCTGATAGTTCCCTTGACAAACCATAGCTGCCAATGATTAACATCTCATTCATAAAGCCTTGAACTTGCATTATTCTGCAAACAGAGTTGTGTGATGCAGTGATTTGCAAACACTTTCATCTCAAGGACTCCAAACAGACAAACAATCAGCTCCATGAAGCAGGTAGCCCAATAAGGGAACACCGGTGCTGTTTATTCCTTAGTATTGAACTCTACAGCTGTCATCAGCCCTGTGTGATGAGAATTACACCCAGGATTGATCAGGAAACCCAGATGATTACAAGAGTCGTCCTTATCCAGTCTCTAATTGGAATCATCTCAAGTGAATTACAGACAAATTAGAAATAGTCCTCACGTTGCTGATGTATTGGGGGGGTGGGGTGGGGGGCTCGTGGACCCCCGACTGGAGAGCCACTCCACTGATGAAGAATGCAGACAAACAAACATGTAATGATCCGGTTCCTCCTTACCTCCAGACGGTCCAGGCTGATGAAACTGGTGATAGCAAATCCATCAATGATATCCTCCTCCTGCGAGCTGGACTCCCGTCTTTTCCGCCGGGGGGGACGCGGAGCTCTGGCTGCGGCTGCGGGGTGCGGCGCCTTTTTACCGGGCAGGGAGGCGGCGTCCCTCCCCGGACTGTGTCCCTCCCTGTCGGAGCAGGAGGAGTTGGGGTCGGGGCTGCGGGCGTCTCTGCTTCCTGCCTCCCGCAACCTCCGCACCCTCTCCCGCTTGGTCCGGCATCTCCGACCCTGCTTCAATTTAACATCCATGTTGTTAGAGAGAGCTCGCAGTGTCAAAAAGAAATAGAAATAGAACTCCGCGGAAGGCGCTCGCCCCAAACGCTTGCTTCACCGTGTAATAACAAGTCAACACACGCTGGACTGTCAATTGTAGGGTGCGCTATAACGTGAAGATAGCGCTGCGTGCGTGCGTGCGCGCGCGCGTGTGTGTGTTTGTGTAAATAACGCAAATGTAGCCCTATAACACTCAATGACCTTGAGTATAAACCTCCCCTATCTCCATTACGAGAAGCAAATGTTCCATGTATCCCACACGGGCGAGAGAGAGAGAGACGGAGCAAAGCGACGCGGATCCACACGTTATTTTGTCACGAATCTGCACTATGTCGACGCGGTATCCGCTAAAGCAGGTGCAAAACGGCCAAATAGTTCAAATCCACGCATTACACCCGCTTTGGAACTTTTGTTGCATCGGAAAATAATAACACGCGATGTTAAAGCCTAACCTCGCTGCATACCGCAGACAGCGCAGGGAAATCATGTCGCTGCCCGTTGTTGTTTTCCACCACCCCAATCCATGATCCAAGGCTGTCAAACACGGAGCTTTGGATAGGATCCGTCCGAAACAAAAAACGCCTGGCGAACAAGTAGGCTGCGGATCGACAGCGGCTGCTGGATGAGTGAATAATCCGGACTTTCTAAGGCATATTCCTCTCTGCACTTTCAGTGTGAAAATATCCCCAAGTCTGAGCGCTACTTATGCGCAATATGTCCTAAATGATCCGAGCCGTCCGAATAAGACAACCATCCAGTGTGCAGCCAAACTCCATGAGGCGATGAAGCGGTCTATTCCAGTTTAGATAATGTTGAGTTTCCCCTGTAAATTCACTCCGGGTCCGTCCCTGCGCTGATCAGTTGCTCAGTAGCTCATGGTATTTTTTTTCTATTCGCATAAGAAGGCTTTGATAAGTGTCCTTAAAGCGACAGGAGTGATTCAAATCTTTCCCCCCCTCCCTCTCATTCCCTTCATCCGAAATTAAGAGAGACAGTCAAGCTTCAGAGAACCCACATAACTGACGTATTTCCGCCACTTCTGGCCCTACAATTTACCATAGGAAGGAAGGAAGCTGGCTTTCTTTTTGTTTTTTTAAAAAAAGAAAAGAGAGGGGGGGGGGGATCTTTCTCTCACTGTTGGGCACATTTTTTTGTCACACAAGGCACTTTTTAAGTCTGTCTGTCTGCAAGAGCTGATGCCACATCCCGCCTGTCCCACTGACTGTGCTGTCACTGGTAATAAATGCAAGGCAACACACAAACACATACTCATCCATCAGGTCTTGACAACTTCACCATGCTGACCATGTTGGACATCACCAGTGAGTTCACCAGCAGACACCTCTAAGGGGAAAAGTTGCACTTCATTGTCAGATTACTGTCAAAATGTCATGAGTGTGCAGTAAATATTTGAAATACGGGTTGCAATACTTACCCAACCCTGCGCCTCAGCTCTCTAAACTCTGGAGCAGGATTGGAGATTTTCCCAATCTGCAGTGTGGGGACTTCCAGGGGTCCCTTAGGGAGTTCCAGGGAGTACTTTACAAAGTCCAGCTCAGCTTAATTTATCTGCTTTCAATCAGCAGAAATGAGGACAATGATGTTATGAATCATTGTTTTGTGTAACAGTCGTTTTAATTATAGGTTAAACTGCCCCTACAGGGTAATAACTCCACCTGCACTGATATGGGCGCTAATTCAAGCCTTTGTGAACGCACAAACAAATGTCTTTACATGGCCATGAGGTTGTGTGATGTAAATTATATCGGCTTAATGTGCAAAAGTGTGTGCACCAATGCACCTGGTTTGCATCCATACTGCATACTACAGTATGTTACTACGTATTTGCTCTAAAGTGTTTTTTTTTTGTGGCAGAACAAACGTGAAGTTTATTACACAACATATATTAAATATATATATATGTTGCTATATCGTGCTATATCTCGTTATCGGGGTATGAAATGACCTATATCGTAATATGAGATTTTGTTCATATCGCCCAGCCCTATCCATGGTATTCCTACATCCTGCCCAACTTCCATTTCAATTGCAGTGTGAAATACACTGTATAGTGTTCTAGCTGCTACAACTTTAAATAAAATGCTCCATTAAATGATTCTGAAGGTGTTTTTGTTGAATGTCATCCAACTACTTCACATCCTGCAGTTTGCTGCTGCGGTTGAATAACATCCCAGAGTGGGCTCTTTTTATGCCACTATATGAGAACATAGTATAATATATATATATATATATATATATATATATATATATATATATAACCCAAGACTACTATATAGATTGCAGGGGAAGTTAACTTTCAGAGGCAAATTTTTACTTTTTTCAAATAGCAGGAGCCAGAAAAGGGGTGCCTCCTTCGTAAAGGCCTGGTTAGCATTTGCATAATGCGTTCCCTTGCTCCGTGTTTGACTAAAATAAGCTTGTTAGAGCTGTGAACCTGCCATTCCTTATCAGGGGCTAAATTCCCTCTATGATTGTTTAAACTTCATCTGAGAATATACATTAAACTGTCAATATCTGCCTAACTTAATGAGGGGAACTGTAGCAGAACATCAGGGAGAGCATCTGGATGCATGTTGCAAAAATACATTTAAAAAGGACCGACAAGAGGAGAAAGTATGTAAATACATTAACGATGAGGGGAATTCACACCCTCTATAATGCAAGAACATGCTCGTAACAAGCACCTCAGCCTATTGAGACAGCAGCTGTTGCCTATCTAATACGAAAAGACGCCTATGAACTACATAGGGACTGTTTGCGGTCCTCATTAGTAAGAGTCAGATGGGGAAGAAGTACTGACGATGAACACTTAATATCAGAGGCTTACTGGTAATGATCTCCCAGGAAGGTGTGGGAGCTGGAGATAAATTTAAATATTCAGCCAGTGTGAAATATTGCGTATAAGAATCCTCTGGCTCATTATTTGATCTTCACAGTACAAGAAACAGTGAAAATCAAAGCAGCGAGAGCCCGGCTGAAATATTTAGGCAGTTAGTGCGGTGGTTCAGGTGTGGGAATTTTCTTTTATGGTGAGAATCTTCTATGAAACGGCAAGGCGATGCATCAAAATGCAAAACGAAAGTACTTTTATGCAAATACAGTGTGCTGCAGGGTAAATTATCCAGAGCACTGTAGGTGATTAAACCAGAGACTGCACTGAGTGAGTGAGTATGATGAAGTTTTTATGATACACTGCTGCGTCAGGTTACACTGTGTAATCTATACGCAAATACCAAAATGTTATACTTAGTCGCTGCTCGCAACTGGCTGCAGTTCAAGGCCTGTATACGAATGCCCTCATGTACTTTTCATTCGAGCGGTAAATCTGAGGATGGCAGTGTGTATTCTACCTGGATGTTTCTTTGGAGAACAATAACCAGGTGAATGGCACATCAATCTTTGAGCAAATGGACCTTTTGGGAATCATTTTCATGTTGCCTTAACCTCTGTAAGCACTGTGAATAAACCCGTCTCTGTTTGAGCAGCTTTGCAAGAACTAATTCAGTAAGGAGATTAAAAAAAGTAGGAACAGGTATGGTGAGAAGGCCTTGGAGGAGAGGGAAGAGATTACCTCTGTTTCTTCCATGCTACTATTTGCAGTGAGCTTAATCCATAGCTACAGATTCTGAGCTCCCACATCGTAGTCATTCAAACAGTAGTCTCTTTGAAATGCTTAGTCCTAGCTGTGCTGAGAGCTAAAGGGAGGGAGCCCGTCATGCTTTTATGATGTTTAAGCAGCAGAATTGTTTTTCTTTGCCTCTGCCACCGTGATAAGGACTCAATTGGTGTCACTGGGGTCAAGGTGCCTGTTGCTTAAAAGGCTTGTTTTCCTTTGGGATAGTTCGAAGAGTATACTGTGTGGTGTAGAGTTGGGATTGAGAGGTAAAGGATATAAAGCAAAAAAAAATATATATCCTCAAGTACCCACGGTATCCTTTGTAAAGAATTGAGCCCCAAAGAAATCAATAAGCCTAGATTTCACACTAGAATACAAGACAACTGTAAGACACAAATCCCCTAAACTGTTGTGAAGAAAATGTACTCTGTTGGTCTCACAACATAATTGGTTCACAGTCAGTGTACACTGGAGTTCAAAATGAGAGGACAAGTTATTAATACTTGATCTATTCTGAAATAATGTGGCTATACCACTGCTCTACTAGCATGTTTTTTAAATAACCAAGGCACACAGTGAGCAAAATTAGAGAACACTTTCAGATGCCTCCCAGTTATTGGTGTTAATCTGGCATCTGGTGATAATTTACTCAATTGTTGGACACACACCCTATTTATCTGTAGCTCCCCTGGTTACTTTGCAAGATGGCGAGCTGCTCTAAGGTGACTGAAACCCTGAGACAGCAGGTTGTCCAGATGAAAGCCAAAGGGATGACACTCTCAGCCATCAGAGAGAGGTTGGGCATTCCAGGTATTTGATTTCAAGAATATTGAAACTTTACAAGGACGCAGATTCATTTAAGTCACTCAAAAAGGCCGGTCGTCCACTTAAAACAAGTGCACGAGAGGACAGGATTATGCAAAGACTCTCAGTGGGGAATTGGAGCCGTAGCTGCAGGTGGAGTTTCCCACCAGTTCAGTGCTGAACAGGGCAAGGATCTGTCTTTGCACACTGTGTCCCGACGTTTAAGACAATTTGGACTGAAAGCCCACTCTGCAGTGACCAAACCTCTCATCAGCAATTATAATGAAAAGGCTAGACTTGCCTTTGCTGAGGAGCATGTTGTGTGGACAGAGGTTAACTGGTCCAGAGTGCACTTCAGTGATGAGAGTAAGTTCAATTTATTTGGGTCTGATGGGAAACATTATGGAAAGACTGAACCCAAAGTGTGTAAAGAAGTCAGTAAAATTTGGAGGAGCAAGTGTCATGGTTAGTGGGATGTTTTGTGCAGCAGGAGTTGGGCCTCTAGTACAGCTACATGGCAGTGGGAATGCAAATGTTTTTGTGATCCTCCTACGGCAACATGCAATACCTCACTGCAATTGTGTCCCAATCAGCTGCAATTTTAATACAAGATAATACCCACTGTTACACTGCAAAACGGGTTACACAGTTCCTTGAAGCTAAGAATATTGAAACAATGAAAGGGCCAACCCAGAGGCCAGATCTCAACCCCATAGAGAATAGGCAAAAATAGTTGTTGTGTGTGAGGGGACAAACCATTGGAGTTAGACATTCTAAATGGCCTTCAATCACTATCATAGGTTTTCACAGTTTCTAGGATACTGGGCTGTGTTCGCTAACTACATTGTTGTTGCTTCATTTTATGTGTAGGGATACATATCATGCTTATCAAGCTAATCATTGCTAGCCCCGTCCACCTGTTAGCTACTCTCCCGGATTTCTCCGTCAATAGTTTATCCACCAAAAAAAACATGTTGATAGCTTATTTGATTTTTGCTGAAAAAGACCATGGGATGATTTTTCACCGGAATCACACTTTAAGGAGACCATAGTGTAGTGAGCATGTCCTCTTCTGGATCACTCCTGACTCAAACTGCCATTGACATGATCAATTGTTTGTTGTGGAAATGTTTTGCTGCTGGTAGAGTTTGTTTGATTTCCTTTGACATGGGTTAGGGACTTCAGACAAAGAAGAAAATTTGAAGTTCAACTTAGTCTGAAGTGAGTGTTCACCAGTGATTTCTACAAACTCATTGGGTGAAAACTTTAAACCAACCCTGCACTATTTTGGGCATTTCCTGGAACAAATGATGTTGTTGTTTTTGGCCATGCTAACGTTGTGGCTCTTGGGATGGAAATGCCAGTCTGTCAGTGGGTCTGCCAGTCCACCACTTTGTTCCAAAGTGAATAGCTCAACTTTGCCATCACATTAAGTTCAGAAATTCAATGTTCTCAGGAGATGAACAATGCACACTTGAGCCCAACC
Organism: Echiichthys vipera; assembly: GCF_963691815.1. NCBI lineage: Eukaryota > Metazoa > Chordata > Actinopteri > Perciformes > Trachinidae > Echiichthys > Echiichthys vipera. Next base: position 29,038,988 of record NC_139829.1, on the reverse strand, counting down.
TTTCCTGCAGTGCCAAGAGCAGCTTGACATTTTTGTCTTTGAGTGAAATATCTCAGCAACTATTTTGCCATTGTTTATTAAACCAGAAGCATGCTCATGCATTCAATCCATCAGAAACTCTGGCAGCAATGGCAGCCAGCTGTTTTGAATATGGAGTTGTTGGATTCTAACTGAGACATCTCAATTTGCTGCCCTAGCTGTCACTATGGAATTACTGTGAGGGAAAACATAAGTCTGTGGCGTTATGCCTATAGGGCTTTCTGCTGCCTCTGCGACACATCGTGGAGTAATTCACTAGTTTGGTGGCAATTTACAGGCAGACTCAACAAGAAACCCGCCTGAGGGCCTCGAGCAACAAGCTCTCTCTCGGGGAAACCGTGGCCAGCTATAGGATTGCCGGTCCCTGCAAACCGCCACATGAAAAATTAACCCGCTCACTCCACAGACAGAGCTTACACATCCTCCTTGCCTGAGAGCCTCTGTACACACTCCCCTCATCTCTTGTCCTTTTCTCTCCCACTGTCTCTTTCTCCCCTTCTTTATCTCTCTTGTTTTCTCACCCTGCATGCTTCTGTTTCTGCACAGCCTGTGTTATTTAGATTTATCACAGAGCCAGCGCTCCATATCTTTGCTTCAAAGACAACAGCTGTTTGTTTCATGTTGAACACAGACAAATATTTATAGCCTGGTAGACTTAGCATGACACTATCAGATATTGCACGTGAAATTCAAATACGTCTATGGCCTCTGCCATCAGGTAATAATGAATCACAAATGAATCGTTGTTTATCACTGAAAGTCAAATGGAAGGCACCCACTTAAATAAGGAAGGTAACAGTGGGGGGTTAGTGCAGAAACTATTAGGAAAGGCAGTGAGGTGTCAATAATTTAGTGGAGTTGGTTGTTGATATTTCACACCACTGGGGAGCAAAGTTTAATCAAAGGGAAAGATTGGCCCCAGAGCTGTGTGAGTAGAGAGAGCTGAATTTATTGGCAGCCCTTGAACAGGCAGTAGGGTTTTTATTACAGGCATCATTCAGGGCGAAATTAGCAATGTGACCTGCTATTTTAGTGAAATAAATTGAGTTAAGAGATTGATGTGGATAAATGTCACGTTAAATGTCATCATAAAAAAACGATGTTTCGTTGAAATACTGTATGCCATGAGGGGATGTGTTTCTGTTCCCATTCTTTTTTCTCTCTCTGCTGTTTTTCACTCTGTCGATCCCTCGGTTAAGAATTCTCACTTTTCTTGTTTGGGTTCCAGGCATTGCTCAACACTTTGAGTGAAATGCCATAATGCTTTTTTATTGATCCTTGATGTCTGGGCCCTCTCTGATGCTAAAGTAACAATGCTCTCTGCCTCTCCAAATCGCATCAACAGATGTTGTGACAGCAGAGCTTTTCATAAAAGACCCCAAAGGCGGTCGATATTTCCTCAGAACTGTACTTCGATTTCTGTCGGGCGGTGGAAGGATAAAGTGAGGATGTCATTTGAGTTTATCACTGTGACGACCAAACACACTGCACATTTTGTTGCGGCTACAGTTCAACAGTGTTGTCCTTTTATATACTGTTCTTAGAACCACTAATTACTAGCTTTTTAACCTCAAAGCTGATATCGTGCACTAAGACCTAAAGGTTCAGTCCTTCTTTGGACAGGATTAAATCAGCTGAAGTGACTTTGCTGTTCTTTGTGAAGCCTAAACCCTGCTCAGCGCTGCTTGGATTTTGAAAATGGAGCTGTTTCCTTCTGTTGAGGGGAGTTTGAACCTGTGATTGCCGCTTGCAGCTTTATTTTTAGTTTTTTTGGTACATGTTAAACAAACATGATAACATGCTAATCAGTGACCTTCAGAGGTGCTGGCTGATTAATTTTTTTGTGTGACCACAGCAACGACAGCTGCTTCCAGTCTATGTGCTAAGCTAACCATCTCCTGGCTCCAGCTTCATATTTAACAGACATGAGACATCATCTAACGCTCGCCTAGAACGTTTATAAGCTAAAACCTTCTCATAAGTAAAAGACATATTAGTTTGTTTGCCAATGACTACCAAAACAACATGACCATTCTATTGAGCATTGTAAACGGTCACAGTTTTTCAAATGTGGTTAGGACTGTGAACTAAAATGAACCATGGATATAACTCACAGTCACAGACTATGTGTCCCAAAATCAAAAATCAACGTAACCAACCTTGTAACGTTGATTTTCGATTTTACACGGGACATGAACGTCGTCTACTCTTTCTGTTTAACCCATCCTCCACCCTACCCACCCACCATCCTAACCTTTCTGTGTGGACTTCAGGGCTGTGATTCTAGGTCACCTTACTCACTGCTTCCTACAGCCAATAGAGTTTGCCGCCGGACAACAAATGTAAATACGGTTCATACTAAGCTGTTTGCACAATCGATCTATATGGGTTTGAATAAGAATAAGGTTATATCCTAAAATCTCCAACTGTTTCTCTGACTATGCAATTTTGTGATTTTGCTTCATCCTAAAACACTCATGCACTAAACACAGAACACAGATGAGAAAGTCTTTTCATGAAACAAAGTTTTGTTAATTAAAAAGCATATAAGCCTAAAGGTCAATGCATTCCTTTAAGTAAAATGGAGTGGATTATGTAAAATATTAATTTTTTAAGTACTTTGTAATATAATTTGCATGATTTGCATGACAGGGAGCACCAGTGATTAAACTGTGTTGTGACCTGTGGCTCAGTGGAGGAGGGAAGGCATAAAAAGAGGTTGAATTACTTGCTCAGGGATTAGTCTTACAAAAAAGAGGCAGTTAAGGATAGTCCGTGTAACTGCCATAGCTTGTCTGTTAATATCTGACCAGTATGCAGGCATTAACTTGGTAAATAACGAGAGAATAGGCAAAGATTGACAAGGTGTGAGTATTTTCTTTTTCATATGTAACGTCTATTTTCCCCGGTGCTTTGTGAGAGACAGAAAAGTATCCCCACTGGTCACGCTGTAATTAGCACCCGCGCCACCAAACCCCAGAAGCTGCAGCGATGGCTTGTGCCAAGTCCCCAAACAACTACCTCGCCAAACCTCCCACACACACAAAGCCCACTCTCCCTCCTTTCACTTTCGCTTGGGTCCCATTTACGGTTTCTCCGACATGCAGCCCTGTGGTAATGTACCCTGTAACTGTTCACAAGTGGCAGATTTTTCAACCACAAGGGCCATGACACACAATGCCACATTAGCAGAGGTGATGTTTTCTCAGTGGCACTCAACAGACTGTCACAATGTGACAAACATGTCACAGGGGAGGGCTTCCCCACCCAGGACCTCGCTTGTTAGAAAGTGCGAATAAGAGCGAGTGACACTGAAAGAGTAACAGAGAGAGAGAGAGAGAGATCTCACACAATGTTAACAGAGAGGGTAAACATAGAAGGCAGCATAAATAGGCTGATGGCAGGCAGCAGAGAAGGCTGTCTGTGTCTGTGTAATGAGGGAGCTGCACAGACGAGCCCATCCTCCTCCGGTATGGATGGGGGGAACAACGGCGGTCATTAATACAGGACGCTATGAGTTTGTTTTTAATTTATTTCATTTTATTTACCCAAAGAGAGTTTGCTGACCTTTTTTTCTCCTATCACCAACACTGTTTTACATTTACAGTATAGAGGTTTTCAGTATCTGCCGACGGAGAAAACATGATGTATATTTTTAATGGGGCTGAAAGTCGAAGATTCAAATCATCTCTCAGTCGACCGAGACTCCGAGACTCTTCAAGGTGAGCAGTCAACAGTCAGCAGAGTGTGTTTGTCTGCTTGACAGTGGGATGATTTAACTGACAAAAATCTGAGTTGGTACAGGTTTAGGAGTTCAAAGTGTTATACTTGAATTACTATTATAAATCTTATTATAAATCTGTTGTAATAAAGAATTCTTAGATATTCAGAAGTAGATGTCACAAGTATGAGTTTCACCACGCAGCTCATGAATTTTTCTCTGCTATATTTTCACCTTGAGACTGGCTAGGACCTTGTAGAGTAGTTGATAAATGTTTCGTTGTAGTAAGATATAAATTTCGCATAGACTGTATATCATTGTTACTTGATGGAAATCATTTACGCTGTGCAGAGTGTACGACACGATGCGACCGTTTGGCGACATTACTGAAAAACCCACCATCCCCAAAATGCCACAATGTTCCGATATGCATTATCTTAAGTGTTCATATGGCGAGTACATTCGAACTGCAACTGAGAGGCTTGATGAATAACAAACGAGTGGGAAGAATAGCAAATCAACGACGGGCAGATTGAAAGTTAAAAGGCTGTAAAATGAGAGTGTGTTCCAAAAGAGAGAGAGAGAGAGGCTGTGGGCAGGCGTATTATTCTCTGCTTCTTATAACGCTCCCCTGGCTTTCACAAGGCTCTTGATTAGCAAACAGCAGCCCCTGAGATAAAACACACTCATAGACACGGACTGGATTTGCATGTTAAGAGACTTGGAGCTTGTCATGCATGTATCTACTCCAGGCAAATGAGAGAACATGATGCTTTCAATGCAGCCCTGTCTTGCAGCAAGGCTTCTGATTCCCTCTTTTGTTCTGGGTCTTTATGATTCAACTTTTCTTGTTGACACATATTTACTTATAGTCACCTCTAACAAGTTACCCTTACAGTGACCATGTGTAAAGTTATGGCATGCGTTTTGCACTTGTGTCTTTGTTATTTGACCTTGCAGGCTCACTCAGTTGTGATTCTGAAGAACTGGTGGCCTTTGCATGCTTGTTTACACATATTGCATCATTACCACTGGGTCAGGTCACGTTTCATTACGCATACATTTGGCACACGAGGCTTTACAAAAAAGAAATGCATATTTATGAATGTGCTTGTATATTAATATTTGCACTAGCTCTATTTGCATTCATACATAATGTAGCTCCTTAATGTTTACAAGCAAGGTTAGACAGATTCACAGGTCTCATGCTAACTGGAACAACAGACCCTCACGCACAAGTCAAACACAGCTTTAACAGCTTTGTGTACTCGCACAAGATGTTTGTAATAAAATAGGAGATATGATTAAATGCAAACAGGATTTGCATAATCTGTGAGAGAAATTGTGAGTGGATATATGGATAATTTCATTTATGAATTCAGACACGCCGAGGCAACCCAGCAAATGACTCTCATGTGAGAAAAGCAGTAGTTCAACCGTAGTAATGACTTGGTTAAATATAATTTATGACTTGGATTATAAGTTATTCACTGACTTGCAGATTAATAATGTAGGCCCTGCAATGTAATATCTCTGATTATGTGTGACAGTAGATTTTCATCGTTACAGATGGAGGGAGTTTCTAACAGCGGGTTCATGTTAAGCAGCTTTCTTTAGTAAATTGATACAGACGCATTTGGGCAAATGTGAAAAAATGTTTATCCTCTTGCTTGATTGTGTAACAATGTAGGATTTCCTTCTGCAATAATATGCATGCATCCATTAAAAATCATTACTTTAGGGTCACCATTTAATCCCTATAAAATATAGAGGCTCCAGTCTGTAGAAGCTAAGCTGATTTTGTTCTGCTCTCATTTTCTTTTTAGAGTAACTGCCACTTATTTTCAAATGATTGAATCTCGTTGTTGAATAGGACTGGATTTATCGCCCTGGAGCAAAGTAGAGTCATTCTGTAATGATTCCAAATACAAGGAAGGATATGGTCAAAACCTTTCATCCATTTTTCATGCTTGTTTAACTTTCCCTACACACCAAGCTAAATCTATTTTCCACACAAAGTTTGAGGAGCCTTAGCTCGAGATTGGTGCAGACAGCTGGTTAAATATGTATCAGATGAGCGGTGGGCAACCTGCTGAAGTAGCAATGTACCTCACCTCCAGCTGAACAGAGCAAACGAATGATAGATCTTACAGTGAATCAAAAAAAACCTCATCTACTGTAGCCTTTCAGAAAAAGACTGGTGTGGCATTTCTCTACATGTACTGGATTTTGCAGGGAAAAATGTTCATTGTGCACAATATAACTGCAAAATATCAACCCAGGCATGGCAGCCAGAGCGACCAGGCTGCATTTGCTAACAAAGTATGATTATATTTATTATCATATCGGTATATTCCAGAAAAGTAAAGCATAAAAATGATAAACTTGTAAAGTTGATAATGTTTTCATCAGTCTGGATCTCTCTACATAGTCTCTCATAGGAAATCATACCTTTTTATTCCTGTGCAGTCTATTTTCAGGATAATGTGGCGTGCACAGAGCTTTCTTCAGAGATAAGCAGCACATCAGCTGCAGCAGGCACACCTGAAATACAACAGTTTCAGTCAATTCATTGTCATCATATATTTTTTTCTAAAGCTTATTGGGTTACCAAGATGGGTTACCAGAATTCAACTAGCTGTTCCTTAAATCCAACAAGACATCACGTGTGTGTTCCCTAAATCCTAAGAGACATCATGTTTGTGTTCCCTAATTCCACAGAGACATCATGTGTGTGTTCCCTAATTCCACAGAGACATCATGTTTCTGTTCCCTAAATCCACAGAGACATCATGTTTCTGTTCCCTAAATCCACAGAGACATCATGTGTGTGTTCCTTAATTCCACAGAGACATCACGTGTGTTCCCTAATTCCACAGAGACATCATGTGTGTGTTCCCTAAATCCACAGAGACATCATGTGTGTGTTCCCTAATTCCACAGAGACATTATGTGTGTGTTCCCTAATTCCACAGAGACATCACGTGTGTTTTCAGTAATTCCACAGAGACATCATGTGTGTGTTCCCTAATTGCACAGAGACATCACGTGTGTGTTTCCTAATTCCACAGAGACATCATGTGTGTGTTCCCTAATTCCACAGAGACATCATGTGTGTGTTCCCTAATTCCACAGAGACATCACGTGTGTGTTCCCTAATTCCACAGAGACATCACGTGTGTGTTCCCTAATTCCACAGAGACATCACGTGTTTGTTCCCTAATTCCACAGAGACATCACATGTGTGTGTTCCCTAATTCCACAGAGACATCATGTGTGTGTTCCCTAATTCCACAGAGACATCATGTGTGTGTTCCCTAAATCCACAGAGACATCATGTGTGTGTTCCCTAATTCCACAGAGACATTATGTGTGTGTTCCCTAATTCCACAGAGACATCACGTGTGTTTTCAGTAATTCCACAGAGACATCATGTGTGTGTTCCCTAATTGCACAGAGACATCACGTGTGTGTTTCCTGATTCCACAGAGACATCATGTGTGTGTTCCCTAATTGCACAGAGACATCACGTGTGTGTTTCCTAATTCCACAGAGACATCATGTGTGTGTTCCCTAATTCCACAGAGACATCATGTGTGTGTTCCCTAATTCCACAGAGACATCACGTGTGTGTTCCCTAATTCCACAGAGACATCACGTGTGTGTTCCCTAATTCCACAGAGACATCACGTGTTTGTTCCCTAATTCCACAGAGACATCACATGTGTGTTCCCTAATTCCACAGAGACATCATGTGTGTGTTCCCTAAATCCACAGAGACATCATGTGTGTGTTCCCTAATTCCACAGAGACATTATGTGTGTGTTCCCTAATTCCACAGAGACATCACGTGTTTTCAGTAATTCCACAGAGACATCATGTGTGTGTTCCCTAATTGCACAGAGACATCACGTGTGTGTTTCCTAATTCCACAGAGACATCATGTGTGTGTTCCCTAATTCCACAGAGACATCACGTGTGTGTTCCCTAATTCCACAGAGACATCACATGTGTGTTCCCTAATTCCACAGAGACATCACGTGTGTGTTCCCTAATTCCACAGAGACATCATGTGTGTGTTCCCTAATTCCACAGAGACATTATGTGTGTGTTCCCTAATTCCACAGAGACATCACGTGTGTTTTCAGTAATTCCACAGAGACATCATGTGTGTGTTCCCTAATTGCACAGAGACATCATGTGTGTGTTCCCTAATTCCACAGAGACATCATGTTTGTGTTCCCTAATTCCACAGAGACATTATGTTTGTGTTCCCTAATTCCACAGAGACATCACGTGTGTGTTCCCTAATTCCACAGAAACATCATGTTTGTGTTCCCTAATTCCACAGAGACATTATGTTTGTGTTCCCTAATTCCACAGAGACATCACGTGTGTGTTTCCTAATTCCACAGAGACATCATGTGTGTGTTCCCTAATTCCACAGAGACATCACGTGTGTGTTCCCTAATTCCACAGAGACATCACATGTGTGTTCCCTAATTCCACAGAGACATCACGTGTGTGTTCCCTAATTCCACAGAGACATCATGTGTGTGTTCCCTAATTCCACAGAGACATTATGTGTGTGTTCCCTAATTCCACAGAGACATCACGTGTGTTTTCAGTAATTCCACAGAGACATCATGTGTGTGTTCCCTAATTGCACAGAGACATCATGTGTGTGTTCCCTAATTCCACAGAGACATCATGTTTGTGTTCCCTAATTCCACAGAGACATTATGTTTGTGTTCCCTAATTCCACAGAGACATCATATGTGTGTTCTCTAATTCCACAGAGACATCATGTTTGTGTTCCCTAAATCCAACAAGGCACCGTGAGTGCTCAAAAAAATCCAACAGTGCATCTTTTGTGTGCATCCAAAACCCATTTGTCATAGCGTGTGATACCTTGTCTGTAAAACACACACAAAAAGTGCACGTCATCCTCAGTGTGCCTCCCTCCATGTTGCTGTTTAGTGAGTCACTGTCTCTGCAGGGATGTCTCCCGCCTGATCTGAAGTTAATCTCTCGGAGGTCTCCGGTGGGATGAAATGATGAAGTGAGGAAGAGAAAGACAGAGAGATACAGTTACTCTCTGCTGCATCCCGATGAGCTTCCCTAGGCTAAGGCTCCCCAGGGAGTGCTCATCTGTCCAAAAAGCCTAAGAAGACTTCACCGACTCAAGTGATTACGAGTATATATTGTGTGTTTATATGCATGGGCTCGTGTTCAATGTTTACTTACGGACTGAAATATCCTCTAAGCTTTTTGACATTTCGATCTCCGTATCTAACAGACTACCCACAACTGCAGGGAGTAAATGTATTTCATTAAATCTGTCTGATTTAAAGCGTCATCAGTAAAAATCTACAAACTATAAGCAACTGCCGCCTGTTGCTAAATCCCTGTCTTAGTTTCATCGAGGCTTTAAGTTGAAAACCTGGTTTCCTTAACGTACAGTGCATCCTCGTTATTAACGTTGATTGAGACAGAAAAATCAATAATGGCTCAGCTTTTAGTGAGTGTGTTTCATAGGAGGATGGTTTATTTCTAGCAGTTCAGATACAGGAAAGCGTTTCTGTGATGGTGAGTCAGTCAGTCGAACAAAGAAATCCTAATCAACAAGTAGAGTCCAACAGATTGAGGACACAGCTCTGTTTCTGGTGATGCTTCCATTTGGTGGGATTCCAGGTGGCAACCAGGCTGACAGTGCCGGGCTATTCTGCTGCAGGCTCTGCTCATTGATCTCCTCTCTCCTGAGATGCAGTTCACCTCCAAGCATAAGAGAGCTGCCACGGAGAAGACAGAGAAATCATTTTCTCCACTTTCTTCTGCTTTTTCTCCCCCTCAAAAAGAAGCTCTTGCACGTCTGTGATACAGCGAGCGAGATGAAGATCAACCTTTTATCCGCGCGTAAGCAAAAACAAGTAGACACACATTCATAGACAGAACAAATGCTTTCACGCATGCCGTCCCAGCAATGCACACTTTCTCATCCCACTGTGCCTAAAGGAGTTTCACAATTTGTACGAGATGAGAGGCAGAGAAGGAGTGAGACATACTGAGAGAACGAGAGGCAGAGAGAGATTGGATGTATTCTCCACCTCACTTCACTTCTCCTTGGCACCCAGAGGCTTTTCCAAAGCTTTTAGTAAAAAAACAAGCGGCTGTGTGATGGATCAAACAGCAGCAGCAGCCACTTCCCAGCCTACCCAGCAAACTACTAGCTTTGATATTTCAGTCACTATCAGCCCCTGCGTTGTGTCTGTTTTATTCACTGCCGGATAAATGAATCCTTTCCCTTCCATCACCCATCTCCCTCCTTCACCTCCATCCCCACACACCCTCATCTACCTCCCTCAGTTGTCTCCTGTCTCTGTCTACAATTTGTTCCAGGCTTCCCTTTCCTAAGATTGACTTCAGGTAAAGCTTACTGGGTTCCATGCCACAGTCCTGGCTTAAGTAGAGCGATGCATTTGTCATTGTAATTACTGCCAGCCCAGTGGGCAGAAGGCAAGACTGTCTTTCGATCACTTAATGTGAGTCTGTCTGAATCTGAGGAAGTAGAGACATGCCATTGAACCCACTCGCTCCTTCCTACCCTCTTTCCCATGAGGTAAAGCCTGTTGTGACCAGTTTATGGTTGTGACATGCATTTGATTCATTGCTTAGAACTGAGGATACACTACATGACTTTTGTTTTTTCAAAAAGGCCTTAGGCCGCACTCACACTGTCCATCCGTACTTTGCCCAAACAGGTTTTAGGGGTAAAGCCTAGTTCTTTTGACCAGCGTGAGAACAACTTCACTGCACGTAGCTGCGGCCAGCTTGCTGGCCACGGTCCGTTTGGGAGAGGTTGGCTTTTGTAAAGCGTGTTTGCACATGTACGAGCAGGAGCATGCACACGTGTACGAGCACGAGGCTTACGGCGGCTCTTATATGCGCCTGTTCGGACATAGAAAAAAAAAAAAAAGACGGACCATGCGCGGACATTTAACAACAACAAAAATGGCGGCGAAAGGTTCACGTTGGTGTGATGCGGAGGTGGAGTGTTTACTGCAGATTTGGTCGATGAAAATATTTAAAAACAATCGACAAGACGCACAAAAACTCTGAGGTCTGTGGAAAGATTTGTAAACAAAGCCACGCATCGTGATGACGTCAATCAATGCGTTTGACGTGTGACGGCGTGATGACGTATATGCAGCAAGAAGCATTCCGCCATGGCCCAGGTAGTGTGAGTACAAACGGGCCTGACCTGTGGGGGGAGAGGGAGGGGGGGACATGTACCCTAAAGCACGGGGCACGGTACGGACGGACAGTGTGAGTGTGCCCTTAGTCTCTTGCCAATTAAGGTCATGCTGATTTTTTCTCCAGTGCATCCTTCGATTATTACATGTCGAATCAGAAGTCTTCATGTCCTCTTGTAATTCAAAATCCAAGTAGTAGGGCTGAACAACTCGTCAATATTTAGCTGAAATTATTGCAATTTTGAAATGCAAGGTTGCAATAGTTGCCGAAAGGCGAAATGTGCGTCTAAATGCCATTTAAAAATAAATATTGTCGTGCTTCAGAGATGTTACAACCCACGCACCATATCCTACAGACAAAAGAAAACATTGTTGTTTAGTTCATGTAACTCAAGAACCACATCATAATCATTTTAATAAATTTTTTAATGGAAATGAGAATAATGCTGTAAAATTTATAATTCTCTCTAGGCAACTGAAAACAAACATGTTTCCCATAACACTGCAGGTTTCCGGAGCTTCACTGGACTGGTTGCCAATCTGTCTCAGAGTCCATTTTATACTCTTACCAACTACATACATCTAAGGCCAGGTGTCAGATTACATCAGTGAGCTTTTAAACCCCTATCGTCCCAACAGACCAAAGTAGAGCCAGGCCAGAGTCAAGTTAAAATCAAACTGCGATTGAGCTTTTAATGGACTTCTACCTCGGATTTAAATCCTCAAAACACATTTTATATTCTTCCTGACTCTCTATAAACATCTTGTTGTTTGTATAATATCCCTCTTTTATGTTACCACGAGTCTCTAGCATCCTCTTTTATCTTGTTACTTTTTTTAATCAGCTCTTTGATTAGTTTCTTGGACCGTTTGTATGAGGTTGTATTATCCTTTTATTGATCTGTTGTAATGCTTCATGTCTGAATTATGGTCGTTTTCACTCCTTTTATTATGTTGCTCTTGTGGTACTATAAATCTTGATAGTGCTTATTATCTTCTGAGTAGGTAGTGTCTGAGGGTCGATCATACACAGTCTTTGCATGTGTAAAAGACCTGTGCAGCTTATGGAGCTGGATTACACATAAGTGTTTGCTTTAAAGAGTATCTTATTTTAAGACGTTATTTATCCAGGGATTTAAGACATGCTGAACAGGCGTATTACCTGCATACATTTGTTATCAGCAATGTCCAGATTTATACACCCCTGAGAGCTGTCCAGTGCAAACAGTCACCCCAGATCCCCTTGTGTTGGTGAGAGGTCCTTCTGTGCATTTTTGTTGAACTTGTATGTAGTCATACTGAACTGTTATAACGTGTGACTGTATGACCTCTAGAAGAATGTGTTCGACACACTGTTGATACGGGGTTATTTGCTTCAATGAATTGATAATAATGCTGGTTAAGAGCAAGCATCAGATACGCCAGGCTTCATTACTTACTTTGGATGATACTGCGGCTGGCTCCGTGCACCTGTAATGCACCAAATGGTTCTTACATTCCTTTGATCCCATTTGTTTTCTTTAATAGCCATCTAATTTAAGATTACTATATTGGCCAGCTCCTAGAGGATGTAAAGACAACAAGCATGGTTCTTTACTGAGCATCTTAAGGAGAAAAGTATGCATGGGTAATTGATTGTTTCCATACAAATGGGTCTATGATGAAATATTGAACCGCTCGGTGATACTGAAAGAGAGTAATCATAGCCCTGACTGGAGACGAGTGGTATCAGTGTCACGGGGACCGACAAATCAGATGTGATTCATGCAGCACATGGCATGCTGAATAGGCAATAATCCAGAGCTTGTATAATCCTATTACACTAAACATCATCCCATCAGTGAACATTTATTTCATCTATTGATTTGCTACAAGGTAACAATTGAAGACTAATGACCCACTGAAATGTTCCTTGTATTGTCAGAACCCTATTGCTCCCTTTACGGCTAACTCTCTTTCAGTCAGGAGGCACATTTGCACTCAGGGTCAGCCTTTTCACATCTTGCATTTCCAAAGAGCTAAATGAGACTCTTGCAGTGGCCCCTGCCATCCTATCGATCCCCTTCTCCAGCTCTCCAAGTGGAGTTTATGCACTAAATTTAGTTTAGTGCTAAGGGTCCTTATTAATAATAGATCCATCGGTAAGGGATGGAGGGACCCTCGCTGATTGATTTCAAAGAGAGAGAGTGTGTGAGAGAGGAAGAGACAGAGCAAGAGGGTGAAGACCATTTATTTATCTGAGTCAAATCTCCTCAGTAGTCTGAGTTGGCTGTCCTAAGTCTTATACTAGAGTGTAGGACACGAACGCACGCACGCATGCATGCATGCACGCACGCACGCACACACACACACACACACACACAGCTAAAATTTAAATAATAGGAACAGAGGAGACCATGAAAACAGCAAAATGAGATGAATAGCAAGTCAAGGCATGTGCAATGTCACATGAGCAACAGTGTAATGCAATACTGCATGCAAACACACCATGTTTGAGTCTGCACTTTGCTAACAGATGGGACACAGCTCAGGTCATGAAACAGGCATTCACCCCTCCTACAGCAATCACATGGATACAATAAACCTGTTGACCATCAGTCATAATCAAGAAGACATGACGGTACAATGATAGAACATCTTACCCAGGGAAATGGAAAATGCAGATGCATGTGATGAATATGTATGCATGAAAAATTATAGTATTGCGAAAACATGTGACAGGTTTTCATCTAACCACACATTCTTGATATGCCATATGCACAGATGTCAAATTTCTAAAATTACACTTGCTTAGTAATAATCAGTCACATTTATTTAGCTCATCTAACCATCAAGTCAAATGCTCAGAATCAGAACATAGCATAGTCAAAATGTTTGCCTTAGCTAACATTTAGAAATCTACAATATTAAAAAATAAGCATAACTGTTTCCTCGACTTGTCAAATTACAAAACAGTAGTATTTGCGAGCCATATGCAAGTCAGAATCATACTAGAGAAAAATTTGAGATGACATTCATCAAAAATATGTTATACATGGCCAAAATATACATTTACAACATGTTGGATTTATGGGATCCAAAGTAAAGTATGGGCTAAATTAGTAACTTCCATTTACCGTGTTAAAATGATGAGTTAAATCATATTTATATAATTAAATCTATAATTTTAAATGTGGGCAATGCTCTTAGGGCTGGACATTATGCCCAAAATCTTCTATCCACACATAGAATACATCATATCTTGGGGCAGCAGTAGCTCAGTCCATAGGTGACTTGGCTGGGAACCGTAGGGTCGCTGGTTCAAGTCCCTGTGTGGACCATGTATGGAGCGTGGACTGGTGGCTGGAGAGGTGCCAGTTCATCTCCTGGGCACCGCGGAGGTGTTGTTGAGCAAGGCACCGAACCCCCAACTGCTCTGGGCGCTGGTCACTGGCAGCCCCCTCGCTCTAACATCTCTCCTGTATATAGGTCCTGTCTGTGCATGTGTGTATTTCGGGCCTGTTTGTGTAACATGTTTAATATTAAGAGTGAAAAAATTAAATTTCCCCTTCACATCAGTTTTCTGGGAAAATTGAGTTAGTATGTGTTTGCTATTAACAATTTATGTGATATAATTGTGTATCACGATAACTTGATATAGGATTTAATCAGATCACAGAAAGACGGTAAATTATCATATCGCATAATCGCCGAGCCCACGTGCTGTTGGCTGATGTCAGATTTCCATTTTAGCTTTTTTTCCCCAGAACATGTGATGCCCACTTACATATGTATTAGAGATATTGACCAAATGTTTATGATAAGTGGCTTTTAGGTGGGGCAGCTAGCTGTTAGAGGGGATCTTATTTGGATTGGAACTGGCTGCCTTGCCACAGGGTGCAGCTGTAATGACAGGCCTTTCAGCAGCCACACAACCACACTGAGCATGGCTCATCACAGACAGCAGCCCTACAGGGGAATTATGTGGAGCGACCTGGCACCACAGTAGTAGATTTTTCCAGTAGACTGCCTCTTGGGTTGTGTTGTCAGTGAGTAAGCCTTGAATTTACTCTGCCAGTCAATAAATCCCCCTCTCACCAAACCAATGGGAATTGATGGATCATTGGAGGGCTCTTTTCTTCCTGTATGTTACACTTGTTTTATGCAATGTGCAACTGTGGTTAGTGTGCTGTGTGGGTGTGTAAGCATCGAGGACAGATGCAAACAAACATATATTTGTAATTGCATTGAACACAGACACATGAAGCCTTCTGCTTCAGTACTTTGCACACATTCTTCACACTACCTTCCTCCACACCACCCTATCTCACCTGGAAAAGAAAGTAAGTTATGCAAGATTGCAATAATTTGACTACAGTTAAACATGTAACACCACAGGTTGCTCCTGGCTCATCACAAAGCTCCAGAACCTGTGATTAAACACCTCATAGTGCATGAGGATCCTTTACTTACTGACAGGCAGACCCCAGGTGGTGAGAGTGAGCAGACACACCTCTTCCACCCTGTTCATAACCCTTGAGCACCCCAGGGCTGTGTTTTGAGCCCCCTGCACTGTATACTAGGGGTGTGACAAGATATTGTCCCACAACATCTCGTGATATTTAAATGTGACGATATTTCTTGTTGATACCCCGATATCAATCAGTAAGTGGAAACGGCATCAGAGTGAACGATAATTCACAAACAATATGTAAGCAGTGAGCACTGTGAGAAGATTGTGCCGACAGCCCCGTAATACAAACACGTAACATGTGAGCCCAGCGGCTTCTTCAACGTCAGGCTACAAGTTATAGCCACAGTGTCAGCACCTGACGGACCCGAAGCCGCTGTATGTGACGTGCATCGAGAATTTGTCTGAGCCCAGTGACAGCTGCATAACCTGTCTTCACCAGCTGACTGATCACTGACTTGTGATCACCACAGACATTTGCTAAACCAAAATAGTTTTGATGTCGGCTCCATGGGAAGAAATCAGCAGTGTTTAATTGATTCAATGACTATTTCTCTGCCCAGCACAGCAAGTGAGGCAACCGGCAGCAGGTGACACACAGACTGAGCTTATCTGTCAATATAGATATGGTTAATATGTTCAATATTAAACCGTTGTGAGTACTGTAGGCTAGGGTAGAAGAGCTTGTAAGCTCAGTTCACTAGGAACCTAAATGAAGACACTGCCTAAGACTTTGATTCCCATGAAACGTCAGCCATCACAAAGGTGTACGGCGGAAACATGTGTATTTTGCTTTGTGTATGTGTGTTTATGTGTCTGTGTTTGAGAAAGCTCAGGATCAAAGTGTCAAATCAATCCCCAGTGCAGCACAACTGGAGGCAAGAGGTGTTTGCGCTTCCTAATCAACCTCCTGCGCAAAAATACACCGGCTTTGTCTCATGTCCCCTCTATTTCTGGAGATAAGATGACACATACAGTTGTGCTGCTTTAATTTATAATAATTGTCTGACTTGTAAGGATTATTAATCAGAGGAACTCCTGGAAAGCAGAGGCGTGTGTGAGCCTTGTGGGGAGTTGTGCATTCAAGAGCTGCATATCTGATTAAAATACTGTTGGCGATGTGAGCCAAGGCCCCCTGAGTTCAGATAGTTAAGCAATTATGCCTGTGTGAACACTCAGAAGTAATGGAGAAACTGGTACATGTTCCAGCTGTTCTGTCTCTGAGTGTGAGTGGCGTCAGCACAGCCAGCCCTTGACCTCGCAGATCTGAAACAGCTTGCGTACCCGTCATTTAGCAATATACTATGGCACCTACTGCAGATCCCTTTGGAAGAAAGCTGGATTAGATAAAAGATGAGAGAATAGAACATTGCATAATTTGGTGGATATGTTTAGAATATGAACGTCAGATTGTATTGTATACACATGCTTGATAGCACAGCATAAAGGCAGTAAAATGTGTCCATGTACTCGTTTTTGTATTTGTCTCAGGATACGAGTTCTGAAGAATTGAGTGCAAAGTTAAAGCTCCAACCGAACTGGGAGCTAAGACAGCGTTGCCTTATTAGATTTAATGAATAATGCAACAATCATCTGGATGAGCCAATAACTCTAAAATGACAGTGATCTTGTTATGTCGTGTTTGTTGACATAAATCAAAGGACATCCCCTCTGTAGACTTGCAACATGAGCAGTTACCACAAAATAACCCAAAACACTTGGGCTATGGCTAAAGCCAGTCGTTGTTAATATATTCATTGCATTAAATGTTTGACACACATATTAGGCTATGAAGTGAAATGCAAAATTCAATTAATTCCAGACTCCCGACGCAGTACATTGATGTTGAATGATTCAACAGTACATGATCTAAATCAAACGCCAACGTTCAGTGTCAATTCAGGAAATAGTGTGAAATTCATAGCAAAGCAAAACGTAGTATATGGAGATATGGTGTTTTAGCCTTAGGCAACAGAGAGCCTGTGCTTCTTGTAGGCATCCTGTTCGTGAGTAAGTCCCCACCCCACACACGCACACACACACACACACACACACACACAAAGTTATTCTAGTTCTTGTTTTGATGAGGCTCTAGGTTTGATACACCTCTTCTGTTTGCCTCTGTTTAGTTTCTCTCTGCAGTTTCAAATGCCTTCGTCATGACAGTCACGTCATTTTAAATTTTAGTGGTAGCAACCCCCCCCTCCTTAAATTATATGATATCATATAATTATTAATTTATATTCAGCTGTAACTTCATCGTGTTGAAGGACAAACACAAAGCTAAACACAATACTACACAGGTGTCTATTACACAAGTGGCACCCCGACATCCTGTTTCAGCAGGAAACACATTAACCACATTAAGATGTTGTCTGTCACTTTATCTTTGTCAGACACAAAACTGTTATGTGGGTGTACTTCTTCTACCTCACATGAACTTAAACCCATTATCATCCTCTCTATTACATTCTTAATTAAATTTCGTATGAACTGCATATTGTATAATTGCGCTCTTATATTTATGAATAATTGCAAAGATTGTTGCTTAATTCTGTCTATTTAAAGATACTTGAATAATTTGTATTTTCTACATTTCCGGGTGAGAGGGAAGCGGAACATTTTGGGTTCTACTGACCGATTAGAGGCCGTCCATGTGCCCCGTGCTGTGATTCTTATATCATTACAACATGCTGTTCAAAGGAAAAATACCCCAACTAAGGTCTGAGTAACGCATGAAAATTTCCATTTTTCTAATTCGGATTCTGAATCATAACCTTTAACTGATGAATTGTACACGGGCCGTTAATCCCGTTTCGTAGCGTCATCTGTGTCTACAGTGATGACTAATGAACCAATGCGAACCCCCATGGTCCCTGGAGGGAGGGGGAGAAGCCTCTGCAGGACTGCAGCAGGGCTGGCTAGTCTTGTCAGCTGGCTGTGTTCAAGTGTCAGCTCGGCTCCCTGGATCAGCTTGCTTTTCAATGCCACCACCTCCCCTCTAATCCCTGCCTGTCATTCCACTGCACTCACAGCCCGGGCCCTCCCCTGCACAAGCCCTCAGCATAACAGAGTTCTCAGTGTGCTCACACATCTCTCTGCATCCCTCCTTCTCTCTCTTTTCCATTCAGTTCCTTTCAATTCTATTTAAGTATGCTTTGATTGCTGCATATTTGAAGAGACATATGCTACCAAAGCAATTTACTATTAGATGAAATGGTATTATAAACAGGCTATTAAACAACAACCAGTAATATGAACGTATGAATTAAATGTTCAGTAAATTGTAGTGTTTCTCTTCACTCTGTCATATTTATCTCTGTCTTTCTCATTTAACTTAATTTGCTCCTTGATTTCATTTAATGTCATGCCAATCAAAACTCTATAACTGCTCTGGTTGCAGCACAAACAATATCATTTGACAACATTTCTCTTCCTGTCTCTCTAATATGGTAATGTGCATTCCTGCCTCAGTTCAGCTGCTATGACAACTCCTAGGTTTTCTCATCATGCAGGACCGAGGGACAGGAGGGACTTCACAGAGTATGTCCTATAGTGTAAAAGATAAGCACGGACACATCAACCGAGGGAAGAGGCTATTCACGCATCAGGCGCGGAGGCCATTATGGAATAGGTGCAGTGACATTTTTCCATGTGATGTAGAGTGAAATGTACAGAATGTCATGCTGCTTTTTATGTTGTGCTCACACAGTGTGTAAGGTTTAGCACAGTGAGGATGGATAGATATTTCAAATGGAGGCATATTCCTCTGGTCATTTTGTACTAGATAGGATGTCATGTTGTGCATTATAGGTATTAGTAGTAGTATTAGTTGTAGTATTAGTAGGAGTAGTAGTACCTGCATATATTGCACCTCAAATGGAAACATTGGTGTGGTAATTTTGATTATGCTTTGCTTCTTACCAAGATCAGCCAAAAGATAATATGTATCCAAGCAGGTATATGTATTACCATGTTCACCATCTTAGTTTAGCCCGTTAGCATGCTAACATTTTATGCCGAGGGGACATGACTGGCTTCACAAAATTCCAGAGCAATACATCCAATATGGTATAATAATGACATAAATAATGTCACATAATTCAGTCTTTAGTTGTGCCGGTGACCAACCAACTGACATACTCATCCATAGAGCCACACTGCATTGTCAGGCTCAAATTAGAATAAGGTGTAAAATTCCTCAAATACGTTTCGGTTATAATTTGTTGTTACTTGTGTATTTGAAAAGGTTATAATAGAGACATCTGGGCAGCTCTAGCTGCACCGACAGCACACATGTAAATACATTCAAAATTGTAGGTAGTCAATGGAAACTACTGTGTATGTGTAAAGTTTGTATTGCTGGCAGAGCTGTATGCTGAATGTTCAATAAATCCATCGGTTTGTATTCCCAGATGGTCTGGCAACTCCATTAGCCGTTTAAGAGCTTCTGCAGTGTTGGCTGATGGCTGATTCTGTCAATGTTGCTTTAGATAGCTCTGTCAGTATGGCAAGGTGACTGTGGCTGAAAGCAGAATGGAATTGACCTTTGAACCTCTAGCTACTCAGCTGTGATAAAATGCTGACACAATGGACTTCCACACCCCCTGAGAATCTCTCTCTCTCTCTCTCTCTCTCTCTCTCTCTCTCTCTCTCTCTCTCTCTCTCTCTCTCTCTCTCTCTCTCTCTCTCTCTCTCTCTCCTCTCTCTCTCTCTCTCTCTCTCTCTCTCTCTCTCTCTCTCTCTCTCTCTCTCTCTCTCTCTCTCTCTCTCTCTCTCTCTCTCTCTCTCTCTCTCTCTCTCTCTCTCTCTCTCTCTCTCTCTCTCTCTCTCTCTCTCTACCCTGTGTATTATCTACTTGCTTGAACAGCCAGCTAATTAAATCACACATCATAAATACACCACTCCTGACTTCTGTGCTTCTGTGTGTGTGTGTGTGTGTGTGTGCGTGCGTGTGCCAGAGATGCCTACTGTTTCCTGCCAAAGACGTTAAGCAGTTCATTTAAACTTTGTGTGTGTTTCCATATGTACTCACAAGCCATGAATATTTGCAGCATGTGCACTGAAATTTGAATAAGGCAAGTGAGGATTTTTGGCAGAGTGATTTCTATGTGATTAACAGCAGTGCAGATGGTTTACAGATGCCTTTTACCGAGGGAATTAACTCTTAATATTTACAATGAGGCCATGGCGGCTGCTCTGTGGCCCCCAGTGCCAGAAACAAGTATGAAACCCAGAGCCATTCTCAGGGCACTCACGCCCTGGCCTGCTGTCCAGCCTTTTACACAGATACTGTACTTGGTTTGCTGTGATCACATCAGATGCTTTGTTTTTAGAGGTTTAGCTACAAAGCTCTACTGTGAGAAGCAGTAGCAACAAGGAAAGCAAGAGATGTGTTGTTGCTGTGTAACTACCAAATTTAACAGAATACAAAGGGTAAATTTATGTCAAAGAGAGTCATTTTGTTCTTTAAATCAAGATGAAGAGATGTAGGTTAAATAAATATTGCTTTCCTCCACTCATCATCCATCCATCCATCCATCCATCTTCAACCACTTGTCCCTATCGGACTTGCGGGGGGCTGGAGCCGATCCCAGCTGACATAGGGCGTGAGGCGGGGTAAACCCTGGACAGGACGCCAGTCTATCGCAGGGCACATAGACACAAACGCAACCCTCTTGCTAGACACATCTGGGCAGCTCTAGCTGCACAGCACACAAAAGCTGAAGTGGATTGCTGCAGAGATTTGTCAACACATTGAATTATCACAGTGATGATATACTGTAGCTGCTCATAAAGGGTTCCTGGATTTTTCCATCTGATCATTAAACAGAGCGCCGAACTCTCCAAGTTGGCAAAAGTGGCTATAGCTGCGTTCAAAAAGCAGTCCTGTTTTATCTCTGTCTATTACTGAGTTCTCACTGTGGAGCATTGTTTTTAATGGCAGAAAGAAGTGTGAGTTAAGACTAAGAGTCTACAGCCATGCTAGCAGCTCTGTGAGGGTGCACAAATAGCTCAAAGCACAACTGTGCCTAACCCCAGCATGCTACATTTTCTCTATTAAAGCAAGGGTCTCTCTGTATGTGTGTATATGTATGTATGTATGTGCGTGTGTGTGTGTGTATGGCTCAAATATCTCTGCAGATCAGGTTCAGACTAACCTAAGATTTTCAACATGGCTTCCACATGGCATAAGAGTATGCGTCCTTTATTTTGTTTGGACCAAAAATGCAAAAGATATTGTGATTATATTATTAAAGAATTCCCCATCGGCCCCATATTTTCATTTCCGCTCCAGCATTCTCCACCATAGCCACACCCTCTGCATGTTGTTCTCATCTGGTGTTTTTACTAACTGCGCTTTTTCATATTCGTTGCGTGATCGTCTTCTCTTCCAACAAGCTTCAGATGTAGGCCAGCCTACGTTACAATCTTAAATATTTTGTTCTGCACAGTTAGTTTAGTTGAGTAGGCTACGCTACAAGTTAACGTGTGTATATGCTCCCAGTTTTCCTTCATTTTAGATGTAAATTAACTAGGCTATTATTATACTAACACAGGGAAAGCTGAGTTCAATTTATGTTTTCTGTAGGGCTGCTCCAAATAGTCGAACAAGCACCGGTTGACCAAAAAATCATTAGCCGACCAAAATTTCATGAGCAACAGAAAAGGCAACGGTGTCTGTTTGAGCCCCCCAAATTCAGACCAAGTGTCTGCTATTTATTAAAACCATTAGAGACTTGTTTAAGACTTGCTGCTGCCCACAGAGACTTGAGACTTGACTCGGACTTCCCCTCAAAGACTTGAGAATTGACTTGGACTTGCAAAAAGTTACTTCTGACCATCTCTGCACCAAACCCTGCAGAGCTCTTAAGGCTGTTAACTTGCTGTAAAAACTGATATGGGCAGTTGTTTATTTTGGTGCTTAGAACTAATATCACTTTCCATATGAATACTTGCTTTCTATGGGCAATGCACTAGGGCATATAATGGAAATGCTAACATGCTGATGTTTAACAGGTACAACGTTCACCATCTTTGCTTAGCGTGTTAGCATGCTAACATTTTCTAATTAGCACAAAGTACAGCTAAGGCTATGGAATGTTTTTGGGGATATGTCATAATTATTATAATAATAAGTCTATTCCTGATGATGGCACCAGTGTGGCTTAACACAATGATAAAAATGTATGTTGAGAAAACATGTACGTCTTTAAATTTTATGGCAATCCATCCAGTAGCTGAGATTTGTTGACATGTCATTCCAAACCACATAGCGGGTCTAGAGGAACAGTCAGGGGATCAAAAAAGTCATTATGATTCATCCTTCTTGGACCATAAATGTCAAAGCAAAATGTAATTCATATGATTGCTATCAAGACATGTCACTAAAATACAGACTCTTTTCATCATTGCCAGTAGACGAGTATGCCTGTTGTTTTTTTTCTTGTCTTTCCACATCGATTTCACAAATGCAGTTTGTAAACAGTAGAAAGCAGCATGGAAGCCTGTTAGAAAACTTATTTTTATATCTGTTACTTATAAAGTCCCTCTTTCAAACTCGGTGCCAACTACTTTGGAACGGATGACAAAAACAAACAGAAGTTACCAACAAACTAAAATGAGTGTATGCACCACAGAGTCATGTTTCCATCACTGCCGATCAGAGCTGGTGCAGATGAATACCTGTGACTTCTGCAGAGTCATTTGACCCGGAATTAATGTCCATTGTAACCTTGCCCACTCAAGACAAAAGCCAGACGTTTTTGTCCAGTGGGAAAGAGACTTAAAAATGCCCTTGGATAAATTTCACAGCAATCCATCCAAAAGAATCGCTTACCTTGAGCCATGCTATTGGCATGTGATGCTGAGTTTACCTGCCTTCTCCTCATCTTCACGTCCATCTACTTCCAGTGAACAAGTAATGAATAAGCAAAAGATCAATTTCTCTGTGAAGTCTATACACACCAGATGCACGACACACATGCTCCATGTGTGACACAGGCTGCAGTGTTTCATTGGAAGTGAAAAATGATGGGCTAATAAAGGCTGTGCTGTCAGTCCAACAGTCTCACACAGGGCTGTGAAATCACACCATGAATGTACTGGTGAAATGTATTTTGCACTTAGCCTTTATTGATAGCCTGGGCTTTTTTTTTTTACAGAAAATGTGCTATATCGTGCTATATCTCGTTATCGGGGTATGAAATGACCTATATCGCAATATGAGATTTTGGTCATACCGCCCAGCCCTATCCATGGTATTCCTACATCCTGCCCAACTTCCATTTCAATTGCAGTGTGAAATACACTATATACTGTTCTAGCTACTACAACTTTAAATAAAATGCTCCAGTAAATGATTCTGAAGGTGTTTTTGTTGAATGTCATCCAACTACTTCACATCCTGCAGTTTGCTGCTGCGGTTGAATAACATCCCAGAGTGGGCTCTTTTTATGCCACTATATGAGAACATAGTAAAATATATATATGTATATATATATATTAATGCAGCAGGAATGACGGCAGACCAAAATACTCTTATTTTAATCATATATTACTCCATGTCCCAATGTACACAGTACTGAGCACTGCTGGCGCTGAAAAATAGCACACTGTGGGCGCATTACAGCCACACTGGGCCCATTGTGTATGAGTTGTTTAAAACGATCCATTAAAAAGCAGCCCAGGCTGGCTGACCATTCGCTCTTAACTCACTGTGAAAAGGGAACATGTGCTTGAACGCGCAGTGCTAAGGCACGAGTGTATGATGGTTTTCCTCATGATTTCTCACTCTCAATCAATGAAATTTCCGTCTGGAAAATATGGGAAAATTACTCCCTCTAACAACTCACCAGTACTTCATGTCTTTGGGCAGTATTATCGGTGTCATGTGCATAGTGTCATGGTCATATGATCACTATTTAAATACACAATGACACCCGGTCCTGTCACCCATGCTCCCAGTACATGGAACCGCTGGAGAAGCTAAAGGAATTATTAAGTGCAAAACACCTTGACGTGGTTCTACTGGGAGCTGAGCTAATCAGAGTAAATGATGACATTAGCAAAACACAGGTTTATCTGAGCGGAGGGTTGAGGGCAGTCACTCTGGTAATGACGTTGTTCAGTTGTGGAAGGGTGGAGAGGTTAAGCAGGGGGATGCAGTATATCTGTTTTAATATCCCAATGAATTATTTGTTGCATCGTTGCAAATTTAATGCGTCTCCATTGCAATCAAACGTCTGCACTTCTAAAGGCTGAGTGCACATGTGTTTTGCTACTGTACTGTACATGTGTTTTAGCTCATACATAAAAGCGTGTGCATATACGCATGCTTGCATTCCTTTGTGCGTTCTCCTGTAAATGTCTCTCAGGATCAAGTAGGTAGGCGTTTATACTCCTACTGTATATTATACTCCCATTTTAATATTAATGAGGGAGAGACATCATCCCAACAACCACACACAGGAATATCTGACAACACAGTGCAGATTATTTATCTTTTATGTCTCTTATCCTAACCTTAACTTGTGTGGTTAAATTGCAACAAATACGTGAGACAAAATCCTTCCAAGGAGGCCGCAGATAAAACATTTCAGATTGAACCGTGTCACGTAAATTATATTTGAATGCTATATTAGGTTTTATGGAGAACTGAGCCATCATTTCAGTCCGCAATTTATGAACTGTCAATGAAAATTAGTCCTAGAGCGAAGGGAGTGTTTTAGTGACAGAAATATTGAGCGTGAGTGGTCTGGAGTTTTGTAGTTTCAAGATAAGCCCTCAGAGTGTCTGAGAGAGACCTTCCTTATCCTCCACTCTTTTATTCATACGGTGCTGTAGATTTGCGGCTCTCACAGAGACAAGATGAGAGTGCAGAGAGAAATGGGTGACTTTGAGATGCCACTTGTGAAACAGAAAGAGGGAAAACTGAGGAGGTCAGAAGTCCTCTCTTCTCTCTGCCAATACTATTCATGTTCGACTCTTCTTTCCTCCAATTTCTCACCAGTTCACAGCTTTATTGGCGTGATATTCCATCAGAAAAAGCTGTAGGTTCAGTGTTAAATTTAGCAGTTTAAGAGTCGACACACAAGAGATAAACACACTCAATCCGTAGTTGTTTGATTTTAACCTCCGGTCATGTGAGGTTATTAGAGCCTCTGCTGCTGAGTGCACAGAAAGACCAATAGCTTTTAGAGATTTAGTCAATGGCAGATGTTGGATTTCAGCAAACCTCTGTAGCACCAAAGCCCTCTGTTCAGATGCACACTGACCACCAGGCTCTAGGAGCGGTGTCCTCTGCCCAGTAATCAGGCTGGAGAGCTCCAGCCTGCTGAGTCCTGGCACTCAGAGCATGAATGAGAAAAAACAAGCCATGAGGAATCTTCCTCAACTAAGTCAGAGCAGAGTGGTGATGATTGCAATGATGATGAGGATTGAGCTTCAAGAGCACAAGTGACATCGAGGAATATAGCACATCTATTATCCCTGCCGATCAGAAACCCTTCTCCCCGTGTCAAGTTTCTTCCTCATTCCGTCTCAAATCCAGTTCCTCTATCTGTCTTTGTAAAACTGCCGACCCTAACGGTGAAATTGAGCGTGACTGTTGTCCAGCAGCTTTGATTTTGATATTTCGTTCTAGTTTGTGTTAATATGATACGAGTAGAGCAAACTGTCATATAACTAAATGTGTACTGCATGTTTCTCTAATGCTGAGCTGAATACAAAGCATTTGGAGACAATGAGTCTGCAGTGGGTGAACTGTGAAAGACCAAACCCAATCCCAGTCCAGGGAACACACTCACACACTCTATTTTTTGATGATACTAAACGTTACATTGTGAACAATGCGCTGGTTAGTTGCTAATTGTTAGTCGAGTCCTCAGGCACGTCTGGCTATTGAGCTAACAGCTGTTTCAACGGGTGAAGCAACGACCAGTGCTGTTCTGCCCTCCACACAGCTTCATAACACATCGGGAGAATTTCAGAAACAGAGCATTTGCCTGTCCAATCTTGTTGACTTGCACATTTTGTTGATGTTGTCACTTTCACTTGATATCGGTTAATTAGAGCTAACAGCTAACACAGCTGAACACACACCATTACTGAGAGTTTCTGTTCAGAGGAACATGAAGCGTTAAACAGTGAACTGCAGTTTAATGTGACAAGGCAACAAATTTACACTAAATAATTGTACTTTGAATTTGGAGTTGACACTTCATCACCGTTAACATTTTGCAAAATTTCTGTTAGAAAGATGAAAGTAGACAATAGTTCTGTTCTCAAGTACACTGCTGTTTATTGTACCCAAACAAAAAGTGCAGCATTGTAGATATATATAATGTTTTTTATTTGTGGTTTTCAATATAAAACTTTGTGTCTGTGCATCAGTGCTTTTTGAACATCTGCAGCACATTTGAACAATTCTGTGATAAATGGTAAATGGACTTGTACTTATATACCACCTTTCTAGTCTTCTGACTACTCAAGGCGCTTTCACAGTGTTTGTCACACACAGACATTCACACTGATGGCAGTGGACATCTACATACCATCTAATCTGATCTAACCATTCAAACCACATTTACACACCCATGCGCAGCACGGGGAGCAATTCGGGGTTCAGTGTCTTGCTCAAGGACACTTCGACATGTGGACCAGGGGAGGTGGGGATCGAACCGCCAATCTTTGGAATGGAGGACGACTCTTCCACTAAGCCGCCCCTGATAAAACCGACAACGTGATCATTTTGGTCACGGTATAATCGTACCATTTCATCTCTAGCACAGTGCAGAATCGAAACAGGAAAACACGGCAACCTAAAGCAGTTAGCATGAAATATATTACAAAAGTAAGGAGTGTCTCAGAGATGACCAACACTATGATTATGATTTATTACATCCTTGTGCAGTGCTGCCACTGATAAAATGAAACATGCAGCGGCTTTTAGAGCTGCTTTTTATTGTTTTAAGATTACCATGGCCCATCACAGTCTGACACATAGCTGCATTGCATTAGTGTTTATCACCTTAATGCATTATGATGCATATGAATACGTTTTCTCGGTTGCCTCTCTGCCTTTATTCTTATTCTTCTCTATCTGCACTTGTGCTTTATTGATTGCCCCTTGTTATTTTAGTGGTAAAACACATGATTATGAAAGAGCTTTTAGGAGGTCGTAAAGTAATGTCTTGCTATAATGAAAAAGAAATTGAGAAGTGATTTTAGAGAGAGCAGTTAGGAGAGATGTGTAAAATGTCTCTACCATTCAGAAAAGGTCAATGGCAGAAAAAAAACATTCACTAGTAGGTAGTTTTAATGACATTAAGCATTCTGCTCAACGTTAGCTTGAACCTTGTGGACTGAGTCCAGCCTGTTGAAGTGTCATGGGTTATTACGCTTCGCTGTAAATGGACGCAGTGTTTGTCTTTTGTAGTGTTCATATTGTATTTATGATGCAGAGCCGATACTGATTCATGGTTGAGTGGGCCCTAATGTGGTTGATAGTGTCTGGTTTCCTAATGAAAGGATGAGGAATCAATTTATATTCACATCACTGTTAAACAAAGTAGATTCCCAATCAGAAGGGTACCGAGTTGACCCTGGTATGGTAGGAAACCTTTGGGAGCTATTTTGTATTTACTTATGTTTGTTATTGACAAAGAGGTGCAGCCATTTTCTAAATGCTTATGTTTACATTGACTGTATATTGTGAGGACTGGTCTTGTTACCAGGCAGCAGAGCCAAAGCAAAGTGTTATATTTGATTAATTTCTACATTTTATAATTTCTACAATTTCTTATTGATGTTAACTTATCTTAAAATGAATATTCCATTCATAAAAACATTGTTTGTTTACGCCTCATTCAGATGAAGCAAACTGTTTTAGGAGGATGGATGGTAACGGGAACACTGGGATGTCGGGTTTGATTGTGTGGCAATGGCAAATGGTTTACATGGTTCATGGGTCAGGTAGGAGGGTCCCTTAGCAGAGTTTTGCTTAGGGTCTGTCACAACGCGGTGAGGACTGTCCTGTCTTTGGGTATTCTGTATTGTGAATTTCATGTTTTATTTTGAAAAGTAACTCTCCTCTCATTTCAGGTCAATTGCCCTTCTTCTTGTGTCACCGGTCTGACGTCCTCCCCTGATTCATGATCCTTTCCACCTGCCATGCGTATGTAGTCAGTGTCTTTCCCTGTCTCGTTGCCAGAGTATTTCGTCCGTCATGTCGAAGACGTCCAGACCGATCCACAGCCTTGTCCCAGCCTTTAAGTCTGAGTATCGTCACATTCATGTTTTCTGCTTTTCTGATTTTGATTTCGAATGTATTTTTGTCAGCCTTGTATTTTTGGAGGAGCTTATTTTATAGTCCCTTTGTTTTGTTGTTCAGAGTGACTTTGTTTTTTGTGCAGATCATGTTTGGTCTTAAGCCGTTTTACGAGCTGAGGTTTCAGAATAAAAGCCAACATAACCTGTTCACCTCCGCCTCTGAGTCCTCATTCCTACCCAGGCCTGACAGGGTCCAAGCGAAGCCACGACTGGATCTGTTCTCCAGGCAGCACATTACAGGAAGTAATAATCTGTATAGATATATCATTTTTTAACATATATAAAAAACAAAAATATAGTTAAGCATAGTATTTGACAACAATGCATACCAGTAATTTCCAACTGCTCAGTCAAAAGACCTTTCTTTTGGAGCTGGTGTTCATTTGAGCGATGGTTGTGGAAGTGGTTAACCTGTGTTTTTTTTTCTCAGATAAATAAAAGACAAGAAGGATGGCTGGCCTGCCTCTTTGAAAGGCAGAGCTGTAGAAAACAATAAACACAAAATATTCTGCCCTGACCTCCTGAGAGACAACACGCTACAAAAGACAACTTAACCTGAGTGCTGCAGGCATTATTCACAGACACCTCTGCAGGAGGCTTCTGGTTTTTAAAAGGCTATTTGTAAAAAATATTCCAGAGACTACCATGAATAAATGGTAACGCACAGAAACACATCATCAAGTTATACACAGGGTATGACTTGTTAACTGACATATCCTACATCAATTCTGCTTTGATCCGGGTGGCAGTAGCTCAGTCCATAGGACTTGGTTGGGAACTGGAGGGTCGTTGGTTCGAGTCCCTGTGTGGACCATGAATGGAGCGTGGACTGGTGGCTGGAGAGGTGCTAGATCATCTCCTGGGCACTGCCAAGGTGCTGTTAAACAAGGCACCGAACCCCCAACTGCTCTGGGCGCCGGTCACTGGCAGCCCCCTCACTCTAACATCTCTGCATAATTGCATGTATATAGGTTCTGTCTGTGCATGTGTGTGTATTTCGGGCCTGTGTGTGTGTAACATGAATAATAATAATAGAGTGAAAATTGAATTTCCCCATTGCGGTACAAATAAAGGAATTCTTCTCCTCCTATCCATTGTTCTTCTATTTTTTGAACAACATAAGAAACCTTTCAAAGCTGCAGGAGCTAAGAGCTGTTATGTTGGCACACATTTTGCCAACCCCTATTTTCTCACAATCACAACTTCATTATCTTGTAATCTCAAGTTAAAAGGCTCTTTCCTAATGATCACATATTAATTATCGTGTCATGTCAGATAACAAACTTTGTTTTCTTGTTAGAAAAAAAAAAAAAGTTCCCTCACAGAGACCAAATTTGGCTTTCATCTTTTTAGCTCCAGCTGGCTGCATGCTGGTTTCTATCTCCCTCCAGGTTTTCAGACACTGTGATACACACGTTTCAACGGTGCTGGGCAAGTTACATAAATGTCACTGTTAATCAATTACAAATAGCGTATTAGTCACTGTATTAGTCTCAATTCCTGTTACAACTCTAAAGCCTCCACACCTACACCCCCCATTTGTAAAACATTTTTTTATCATGTAAATGAGTTATCTGGAGTTACCTCAACAGCACATTTCTCCTTTTTTGGTGGAAGCGAGTCCCCTCCCCGCCCCTGCACCGAGCTACCACGTCATGATCAAGTCCCTCCAGAGAACACACCAAGATGAAATTGAACAACCCTTCTGGAAACAAGCCCATTGTTTGCGGAAGAAGCGGCACATTACAAGTTTTTTTTTTTTTTTACAAAAGAGAGCAAACTTGGGTATAACAATATTATGTTTTGTGATACTGTATTGATTCTAAAAATAAAAAAAAACCCTGCAAGAGCGCAGGCGATTTTGGACAACATCGCTGTCTTGAAGAGGCTTCAGCAGGCTCTGTTTTAAAGCTAAAGTGAATATATTTGTAAAATGAAAGTATACAGCCTAAGATGTCCATTGGTGTCATGCTAGCATGCCAGGAAGGCGGCTAAATAATGCTTCAAAGTTGGGCTAAGTTTTGGCAAGGGAAAATGGGTCCCTTGAACTCTCACCTTAAGATATCTGAATGAAAATATGATCTATGGTCACTCTGTTGTGAAAAGCTCTACGTACTGGAAATCTACTGATTTGTTTAATTAAAAGTATTAAAACTCGACAAAAAGATTATTTTCAGGCAAAAAGTAACATGGATAGAAGAATTACGGGATTAATAAAGGGTTATTAATATTCCTGTTACACACACACAGGCCCGAAATACACACACATGCACAAACAGGACCTATATACATGCAATTAATGGAAAGAGCAAGGGGGCTGCCAACGGATCGGCGCCCCGACCAGTTGGGGGTTCGGTGCCTTGCTCAACAGCATCTCAGCAGTGCCCAGGAGATGAACTGGCACGTCTCCAGCCACCAGTCCACACTCCATTCATGGTCCACAAAGGGACTTCAACTGTCAAGCCGAGTCACCTATGGACTGAGCTACTGCCGCCCCCAAATAGCTAATAGCTACTACAACAACAAAACAGTGAGCAGAGCTATCTTGAAAAAATACTTGTCCATAAAGGAATGAAGTCAGCTTTTGCATATTTAATATTGTGTCACTAGCTAGCAGACAGCCTTCTGCTCATGATCCTCTGATTACAAAGCTGTTTGCATAATTGATTGATCAACTGGTTGATACTTCATTAACATTCACAAAGCTACACTGTCTTTCAGTGACACCGCGCACACAGGCCTCCAGATATCCGTGAGAGGACACAGTTTCATCAGGGAAAGAGCTGGTCTCCCTGCTATGCACGCCGCTCACTACAAATGACTCCTGTTTGAGCACAAAGTGGAGACATGGCTGCTCTGGCTGTGAGGGCAACCGGCTCTCTGTTAGCTGCTGCCTCTCTAAAAGCCTCCCCCCACCAGACGGGCTGTTCCTTCCGAGGGGCCCCTGTGGATGAGGTGCTGAGGCTGCAACAATGAAGCAGTAGGCCCCCCTACAGCAGCAGCCAGCGGCCATTATCGCATTACATTGTGTGATTATGTCCAGGGGGGGTACGTTTTACTGTGTATTTGCCTTAGAGAGTATTGTACCTCTAAAAATGTTTCTGCATGTCTGTGAATGAACACATCATGGACACAACACTACAGCTGACCGCTTTCCTTATAAAAGACCAGCCCTCTTTGTCTCCTATAGAAAAGGCCTAAGAGAGTACTTATAGCTGCCTTGCTAGTGCATAGGAACTTGATTAATGGTGTTTAGATAGACTGCCTGGGTGGGTTCACTCTACTAAATCATACGGCAGAGGAGGGTTTATTAAGCAAACTAGAGGAAAATAGTCCAAATGTCCCACTACGAGGTGCATGCACTTGTTTATGGTTTAATGACTATATTTAAAAGTTAAGAAGGAATGCATGGTTTCAAGTTGCATCAAACAAGGACACTTACATTTTATTATTTTGGAAATGTTCGCTGATCTCTTTAGCAACCTTGATGCATCACACAGCAGCTGGGTTGATGCCCTCGAAGGATTCGTTTGCACAGATGTCCTCCAATATGAAAAATAATTTAGTGCAGCTATACAGCATCTGATGAATTCATCAAAGTGAGACAAAACAAAGACATATGCCTTTGGCATTTTTTTCTCCTGTTTTGTTGGCAGCATCTTGAGTTCGGAGCAACGCATGTCAAACTACAAGCCAATAATTCAACTCTCACACAGACAGATATCATTATAAGGCTGGAGCCATAATCCATCAAATATGAACCCAACTGTGTCCATTATATTTGCCACAATTATGTCCGTTCTCGTCTTCGGCAATAACTCATGACTGACAGCTAGTTCACTGATAAGAAGCTTTGGGATCTAGAGTTCTTTAGCTCTGCATTAATAATATAGTTCAGAGTAGAGTTCACAGGAGGACACGTCTGTAGTGTTGCACAGTCTGGTATTGTAAGTACTGAGAGGCACGAATACTGAATAAGGAGTTTGATTCTCTTTAGGACACAAATACCCTCAATTGCTATATTTACATATAATTATCCAGTGAATTTTAAGCGAACTATACTACCTATATGTTGCAAAAAAAGAAATGTGTACACCAGTGAACGGGATAGAAGAAGAAGAGGTTGCAAACTGGATGCAAAACAAGTCGTCTTGGCCATGTAACCATATCTAACGCATCTATGAAAGATTCGTTAGATAGTAATATAATGTTCGCTACATCAGAGTTTATTCCGTTTCCCTATCCCTTTAAGTGCATCATCTCTTTTCCGACAAAGTCAAAAACCCCCTCAAGCTTTTTTTCTGCAAGCTGAGGAAGTTTTACAGAATATGGAAATACAACTACTAGGTCTCCATGAAATGTTTGTACACTTTGTGCACATTTTCACAGTGGAACTAATTGAGGCGTCATCCTAATGCATGGTTCATCAATCACACACCTGTTTCCAACATTTTCACGTGTTTCTGACTCCAAATCCACCATAAATGTTGAGTGCTCTCAACAGACCTTAATTGTTATGACTCAATATAATGGCAACAGTATTACCGCACCACCTCCAAAATATTACTGCCTATTGAGAAGATGTACAAGAAATACAAAATAAGACAATAATTGGATGTTGTATAAGAAGCCTCAGAGCAGGTGAATGCCAGTTGCATACCCAGAAAAAGCTGTTACAAGAGAGCAGCAGAATATACAACTGCAGCCAAACCAAAAGGACATGAAAACCATAGAGCATGTCTCTGGGATCACCGGGGATGTGTTGATGGCCTTCTTCCAAAAGCAGATAGAGAAATCTCGCTCGGCGCTGAAGCTACACATCGAGCTGAAGGGGCAGGGCCTTGTCTGACTGTTTCTTAAATCTAGGAAAGACCTAAGTCACTGCTGAGTTGGGTATGAATTGTGTTAGAGCGTAAGAGCAGACCAAAGCTACATTAAGTTTTCATGAACAACCAAAGTATGAAAATTCCCTCTTCTAATGATTTACACATACATGTGTTTGGGTCACGAATGAGCCTCAGCATATGCATTTGGAAAACTCAGAGGTTTTGTGGTCCTTGTTAAACTACCAAATGTGAAATCTCTGCAGTAGTGAGCTTCCGTTGCAGCTGGCCCATAGGAGGCGCTTGGTAGCAGCCCCTCCTGCTCTACATCGAAATTAATTCATATTTTACTGGTTTTATTTATTCATTATTTTCATCTACTGATTACAATTGTATGGTCAATGAGTAGCTTATAATTTAATGTTCTTCAGTCTCGTCCTGTCTTGTCCATTGTACAGTCACATCCATCTAGTTTAATTTCATCTTTGTCTTTTAAAAGTAACTTTCTGCCAGATTTCGTTTCAAAGAAGTTCAGTATTTTATTTGATTAATAACATTTTATTAATCCGACAAACATTGTTTTAAGTTAGTGCTCGTATTTTAACTTGGCCAGTTAAATCAGGCTTAACGCACGCTCATATTCACACCTATGGGCAATTTAGGGGGCACTCACACTGTCCTTCCATACCGTGCCCAAACAGGTTTTACGGGTAAAGCCTAGCTCGTTTGACCAGTATGAGTGCAACCGCTCCGCGCCTAGCTGCGGCCAGCTTGCCGTCCACGGCCCTTTTGGGAGAGGTGGGCTTTTGTAAAGCGTGTTTGCACATGTACGAGCAAGAGCGTGCGCACATGTACGAGCACGAGGCATATGGCAATTTATGTGCCCCTGTTCGGACATAGAAAAAAAAAAAAGCGCAAACATTTAAAACAATGGCGAAGGTTCACGTTGGTGTGATGTGGAGGTGGAGTGTTTACTGCATATTTGGTTGGATGAAAATATTCAAAAACAGTCGGACAAGACGCACAAAAACGCAGAGGTCTATGGAAAGATTTGTAAACAAAGCGACGCATCGCAATGATGTCAATGAATGCGTGTGACGTGTTACGGCGTGATGACATATAGGCAGAAAGAAGCAATTTAACGCGAGGCCCAGGAAGTGTGAGTACAAACAGGCTGGCCAGCGGGGGGAGAGGGAGGGGGGACAAGTACCCTAAAGCCCGGGGCACGGTACGGGCGGACAGTGTGAGTGCGCCCTTAGAGTCACCAATGTCTTTGCGCCACTCCGAGCGAGGCCCACTGTTTCACACACTGTCTCTGGAGTTGCTAAACATTTTTCCGTATGGCAGATTCTTGGCCCTTGATACCTGTTCTGTGAGCAGTGCACAATGCCAGCAGTGACAGAGATGGAGATACAGAGTTATTCCAGGACACTGAGAATGTGTAGGCCTATTATACTGTGGAGCAATAGGCCGGCTGCCCCAATCATCTCCCCTCACTTCCATTCTTCTCCACTGATAAATGACTCTTGCAGCTGCCCTTGATAAGAGCCTTCCCTGCCTATTCATCAGCTCTCAATTCAAGGCTTTACACTTGCAGCATAGAAATATCTACAGTAGCAGTGTCAGTGACTCATGGCTTGCTTTCAAAGAATAGGCTACATCCAGATGTACTGTTCTTTAACAGGGTATTGATCAATACCAGCTGCATGTCACAGCATACACACTCAGTAATACACATTAGTGAGTTGTTTTTATGCCTCAGTTAAAATTCTGTTATTCTTTCTTTCTTTCTTTTCAAATTTTACATGCAAAGAAAATTACACTAGCTACTCAAAATAACTAAACTGCTGAAGCAGTATGTGTGTAAACTGAATGTTGAAGTATTTTCATTAGGTATTTTTAGCCACACTAGCAGCAGGGCTCTGGGATGACAGCCCACCCCTTTGGTCCAGACTGAAATATCTCAACAAATATCAGATGGATTGCCATGAAATTGTACGGACAGTCATGACAACTAGATCCTGCAGGATCCTCATGATACTGGTCAGCTGCATTGGCTGGTTAACATACAAGGTGAAATATCGTGACAGCTATTTGACGGCTTGCCCTGAAATTTGGTACAATAGACAGATACACCGGCCAATATTTGCGTTTTTTAGGTGTATCAATATCGGCCGAAGAGGGCTGCTGCGTTCCCCGATTTTTTAGCGGCTTTTTTTACAGACAGGCGTCCACAGGCAACAGGCGTGTTGCTGGAGATGCTTTTTTAAAGTTCATTAAATGTCCCTTTTTTAAAATTCAGTATGGGCTCCAAATATCTTCTCAAGAAAATCGGCAGACCGTATTGGTCATCGGCTAAAAAAAATTGGTATCGGCATCTGCCCTGAAAAATCCATATCAGTCGATCCCTAGTTCAAATCTTCACATTCCCCATACGTAAATCCTACTTTCTTTCTTTCTTTCTTTCTTCTACAGTATTTACTCAGTGCTAGCTTGGCAACAATTGGATTGATTGACAAAAATCAACAGTCCCTGCAGGATAAATTCTATTGACATTGGTGATCCCCTGGCTTCTTATCCAGCACCATTATGAGGTCAAAATTGAAATTAAGTCTTGTATTTGGTTAAGGGCCAAATACATGCAGAACTAATGGCATTGCATTTCCATTGCTGCAACAACCCGGTCGTGCAGATACATGCTGCACAACATCAGGAGAATAAGTCACAGGTTCTGGTCCAGGCTCTTATCATCTCACACCAACTCCCTCCTAGCTGGTCTGCCTGCACTTGCCATCCGACCTCTGAAGCTCATCCAGAATGCAGCAGCTTGAGCTTGGTCTTCAACCTACCTAAGTTCTCTCACACTACACCACTCGTCGGCTCCCCTCACTGGCTTGCTTAAGTGGCTCGCATCTGCTTCAAGACACTAGTACTTGCGTACTGTGCTGCTAATGGATCAGGCCCAGCTTACATCCAGGACATGATTAAACTTTACACCCCAGCCTGCCCACTCCACTCTTAATAGGCAAATCGGCTTGCTGATTCCTTTCTTAATGAGTTGAAAAAGAGAAAGGATACATCCAGCTTTTTAAGGATCGCTGGCTCCCACTTTCACACTTTCCAAGAAAACCTTTTAATGTACAGATACCTGAAGTGTAAGGGGAAAGAAGCCTTCTCCCAGCCATTACTCCCAATGCAAATAAACACACAGTAAAGTCTGTTGTAAGGGTGGGCAAGTTATTTCAGCTCGGCTTGCTTCCAGAGGCGCAACTAAGAGACAAACTCCTTGCAGCCTGACTCACTGGTAATCCAGGATGGAAGGCACGTCAGTGACAGTCTGTATCTGTGCTGTCACATCCCATCGCTCAGACAATGTATCACTCCATTCATAGCACAAGCAGGCTTTGATGTGCCTGAATAAACCCAGTAACACTGTCCTCTTTTGAGCCGGTAAGTGGGTGGATGTTGCTGACTCTTAATCTGTATATCTACACGGTTCCCTTCTCTGTGATCAAGCCCACAAACTTCAAATAAGAGCCGCAGGGCTCGTAAATGTGTTTGGCAAGGGAAAGGCATAGGTTTATGAAGCATAATTACCGTTTATAACCTTAGGGCTTGCAAGGTTTCTTTTCAACAGTGCTTATTTAAATATTATCTTAAGGCCGTAGGTAAATTAAACAGTTCCACTAGCTGGCATAGCCCTGTGCACATGTCTGAAGAGCCAGAGAGAGTGCCTCAAGGAGCCAGATTAAAGTACAACAGAAAGGCTCCATGTGGACAGAAAAAAAATATTCTCCATTGTAGTAGCTAGGTAAGGCGGAGCAAATGCCTTTCAACTGGAAGCCCTATATTTTAAGGCTAAAAATTAATGAACTTCAAGTAATGATTTTCTCCCAAAGCAAACATGTAGCATTTCTAGAATTAAGTCTTCTTGGGGCTCTTAACAGAGAGAGCATCTGTGTCTTCCTGTTTTGGCTCAGAGCTTGCAAAGTAATCTGCCTGCTATTTTGAGAGCGCAAACAAGATATAAAGTATGGCTTTCCCAAATGTCTAAACCCATTGTACAGTAATGTGAATTCTTTTTTCCCCTGATATGTAAATCATTTTAGTTTACAAAGTTTCTAGTTGGTAGCCAGCAGTTAGAGACAACCAAGCCTGTAGATAATACACATGTATTATGCTGTTGAGCTGGAACATTTAGAGAGGGCCATTATGTGTTTTTCTAATACTGAAAAAGTGCAGACTTGCTGTGTTATCTGGCTGAATGCCAGAGAACGATCAATAGCCTGCCTGTTCCTCTTATTCTGACTCAAGCATCTGGGATGTATGATGATTGAATTAATGAGCACTACATGCAACACTCTCCCCCTGCCCAGTCATTGATTTGAGCTCATCAAAACCTCATTGTGAGAAAGTGTGGTTAGCCTCAAATGATCTCAACTGGCTTCAGTCAATTAAACGGCGAATAAGCCTTCCTGCGGCTGACGCCTCTTCTTGTTAAGATGACAGTGATGACAGGGGACATCAAATAAGGGATATTGATGAAAAACATGTTGATTACTACGTCAACAGCTGGCTGATAAATGATAAATGTCTCAATGTTGTTGATGGGGTATGAGTCCATGTATTCATTTCAGTCTCAATCCTAGTCCAAGATTATTATTCTTAATAATCTTATTCAAAATAATTGTCCTTAGGTAGGAAACACCTCTCAGTATAATCTATAGGCTGTATATAAAGATGGACTACATGACACCTCCCCAAAAGTGAAGCCAAGTCATCTCCATCGCCTCCTGGTGGCTGGCTGCTGTACAGGTCAAAATGATGCTCCATTTATTAGGGCTAGGTGATCATTTATTATGGTAATGTATCAATGGAATCGTATCGTGATGAAATCATATATCGAGAAATTGTGATACACAATATCGTTGGTTTATTTTATTGATGTTATTACAGATAGACTGTCTATTTGTTGAATTACCAGAAAACATGCTTTATTGCAATATATATCATTATCAAGACATGAAATCATTACAATACAACATTTTGGCCATATCATCCAGCACTACCCTTGTTAGTGGGTGGAACATGCATGGGGCTTGACGTAATACCCTTTCAAAATACAATTTGAAAAACAGATAACAATGGCAGAACATGTGAACAATTACGATCACCTCTTTCGTCAGTTACACATTGTTTTCACCGATAAGAAAGAGGTAAAATGACAATATGTTGTTTTTTAAAAACTCAGATCTGTTCAAACAAAGGGGAACACGGTACTGCGGCGTTGTAGAAATACAAGACTCGGAACAGCTTGGACACGGTAATCTCCTTTATTTATTTAACATTTATTTTTGGAAATTGGGTGAGAGAGAGAGGGGGAGAGATGCCGCAAAGGGCTGCAGGTCGGAGTAGCAGGTCGTGGCCACTGCCTCGAGGACCTTCAGCCTCTTTGCATGGGGCGACTGGTCAAACCACTCATCAACCTGCCGCCCCGGATATTATATTTTCAAAGGGTGTGACGTCTTGACTTAACAGCCGGATTGGTCTGGTGGATGTATGGGAAGGACTTTGACACCCAGGCTCCATCACCTGCACTGCTGTGTAGCTTCTGGATCCAAATGAGCAAGACAGCAGCTCCTGTATCCAGGATGTTGGATTCAATTTTATACAGTGGGAGAAAATTGCGTCACATCATCTTTAAATAATCTAAAGTAAATGGTAAACACAATCCAATCCAAGGAATCCGAACCTCTCTGAAACAATTTCAACAAAAAGTTTACACCATAACCCTTATGCTGAGTTGACTTGACTGCAGGACGGTTGAAGTTTATGAGGAGTTTCTAATAAACTATGACCTGGCTATAATATCAGTAGAACACCCTAAGATCAAGAGAAGGAAAACAGGTTCTTTACACCATGTACTTATAATTTGTCTCACTATATTTTTGATGATTCATGCTCACAAATTCGATTTGTTTGCCTTCAAATTAAAAGAGACACTCAAGCAATACTAGTCTTAAATATAGGTCAAGCTCGAAAAACTGTAATTGGAATTTTCCTGAGATAATTCTAGCTGACATAATCCCACTCAGAGCCCCAACAGAAGACATAGTACATGTGTTTCCTCATAATGAGTGCTATGACCTTTCAGTATAAAACAAAATGAGCTCCCCTTCAACAATAAGCCAAAATCTCAACATAACACAATACAATCGAAGTTTTGATCATCACTCACAGAGCTGTTCGTTGACTTTACTCAAATCCCTCACCGCTCTTTCCAAAAAATAAAAGCTATGTTGTATCAGATGAGTGAATCTGGACATATATCACAGTTACTACTGCCACAACAACAATGTTTGCATTAAAAAATGAGTGATATGTGATGTTTGGCAAACACAAGAACAAGTGTGATGAGTGATGATGGCTTAAAATGGTTCCTAAAACGTAATTTCCATCTCAACCCATGAAACATGTGTGGTCAAATTAAATTCCAAATTGTACATTTATAAGGTTTGAGGAAGAAGGGCAGACGTCTGGTTTGCACTAAAAGCAGCTCCAGCAATTAGAGATAGAGAGAGAAAGCTGAACAAGGGAAGAAATGTGTATATAAACACACAAAACAATCGAGAGAGAGCCTAGAGAAAGCATTCCCTCCCTTCTCCAGCAAGGATATAGCCCCATTTGTCTCCAAACAAAACAATAAAACCAGCCAGCCAGTAGTTGTTAATTTCCTCTTTGCTTCAATTGCCTCAATAAGCTTTTTCCCCCATGGAGACAGCATCCACTACTCTACAGGTGAAAGCTGGGGGAAGAAAGAGGATAATAGATAGAGGAAGAAAAGAGAGAGATAGCCAGCGGCAGAAAAGCAATTGAGGACTTGACTTCCACAACACCCTGGAAGACGTTAATCTAGACTGCCATGGGAGTTTTTCATTAGCTTGGCAATCTGTTCCTGTGGTGAAGATGTAAGCTAAGTTATATTTTATAACTGAGACTCTGACTCACATAAAGAATAAATATGGGAAAATTTCATTGGACCAACAGCTCGCCTTAACCTTAACATCCTCCTGACTTTATAGAAATATATAGTACTGTAGCATCCCAGATACAGGTTTCTGAATATACTGTATAACCTGTGTGAGTGTTTTCATTCATTTGGACCTGTTCTTATGTCATCTGTCACTCTGGTTAAATCTTATTTAAAGAACAAACATCAACGCAGAGAAACCCTGGCACAGCAGATTCTCAATCTTGTAATTTAATCCACCTCTTTTATTCATACAGTACTTTATCATTCAGGACATGACAGTTAGATTTTGCAAGATTCACCCTGGTTTAAGACTCCTCTCTTGTAGTTGGATTGAATGTGATCTCAGAATTTATGCTAACTCTAACTCTCTTATGGCTTCACTGCAGTGGCACAAGAGCATTTAATAAATGCCTTATGTAATGTGCAAGCCTCTGTGCTAAATGTCACATTTCCAACAACCTGCCAAATTAGATAATCACACAAACAAGCTCCAAACTGGAGCTCCTCACACACCAGCATAAGGGGTCAAAACCTGCACCACATTGAGCCTGTGAATGTTCTCATTTGTCCAGGTCATTGTTATCCCCAAAGAAATGTAAGTCAAAATCAACTGGACTTGGTTGTTTGTCTTGGACGACGTTTCATCTCTCATTCAGGTGGCTTCATCAGTTCATTTATGCATCTGAACAGCCTGGGACTGGTCCAAAGATCTGGTGTGGAGATCCAGTTATTTAACCTCTAGTGAGGGCGTGCACAAGGCCAATGATGTCACTGGAACACTTTTTGCTCCATGTGCCAACGGCAGTCGTTGGAGTGACAGTCGTTGGTGGGAAGTTGGTTTCGACTTTGTTAGTGCTCTACTTGGTTATAACGACAGTCGTTGGAGTCACTGGAGGCCCTTTGTGAACTGTTGTTCTTTGAGGTTAGATTGTTGAATCTCCTGGGAAGTAAATTGTAAATTGTGAATTGGAGATAAGTGGTGTCTTAGACCTCCTCCTCTGGTTAGCGATGGTTTCTCTACTTTTACATAGATGGCTTCTTTAACTCCTCTTTCAAACCATCTGTCCTCTATGTCCAGGATGTAGACATTGTTGTCCTCAAAGGAGTGGGCTTTCCCCTTGAGTTGTCTTGAGTCCCCTTGAGCTTGGAATTACCAGAACCCTGCAACACAGAGCTGATAACGTACCCGCCAGCTCACAGGCCCAAGGGGAAGAATGCAAGCACCTGAGGGGCGCCCTCACAACTTGTGGTTACCCCAGCTGGATCTTTGTGAAGACGGCGGCTGCTTCCAGAAAGAAAACCAAAACAAAAGAGAAACAACGTAATCATCCCATATGTGGCTGGGGTATCAGAGAAACTCAGGAGGATCTTTAACAAACACTGCATCCCTGTGTATTTCAAACCCGGTAACACACTTAGACAGAGACTAGTCCATCCCAAGGACAGAACACCACACACCCACAAAAGCAATCTGGTTTATGCTGTCCAACGCAACGAGGAATGCAAAGATCTTTACATTGGAGAAACAAAACCACCACTGCATAAATGTATTACCCAACACAGGAAAACTAAATCCTCAGACCTGGACTCTGCTGTCCACTTAAATCTCAAGGGGAAAGTCCACTCCTTTGATGACAACAATGTCCACATCCTGGACAGAGAAGACAGATGGTTTGAAAGAGGAGTTAAAGAAGCCATCTATGTAAAAGTAGAGAAACCATCGCTAACAAGAGGAGGAGGTCTAAGACACCACTCCAATTTACAATGCTGCCCTTTCATCTCTTCTCAGGAGATTCAACAATCTAAGCTCAAAGAACAACTGTTCACAAAGGGCCTCCAGTGACTCCAACTACTGTCGTTATAACCCAGTAGAGCACTAACAAAGACGAAAACCAACTTCCCACCAACGACTGTCACTCCAACGACTGTTGTTGGCACATGGAGCACAAAGTGTTCCAATCACATCCTCTGCCTTGTGCAAGCCCTCACTAGAGGTTAAATAACTGGATCTCCACACCAGACCTTTGGACCAGTCCCAGCCTGTTCAGATGCGTACATGAACTGATGAAGCCTCTTGGATGAGAGATGAAACGTCGTCCAAGACAAACAACCAAGTGCTGTTGCTTTTGACTTAACTTTCTTTGTGGCTGCACTATAGTGGTACTATAACCTGCTTACATTTCATGTCTTTCAAGCTTGACTCATAATATATACCCTGTTTTCTATGGAGGGAAGTGTGAGCTCTCATCATAGTAGAGCCGTTAGAGGCCAGAGCAGAATTATAATCATCTCTTTCTAACAGAAAAGTCCTTCTGCACCGTGGCATACTCCTGATCCATGGCAACTTTTAATTAGTGTTTGTCCTTCAAGCCTGTGCACCTCACAGCTATCAAGGCCCTTAAGCCCTTTACAAATTAATTAGAAAAGACTAGGCAATTGCAGTTATTCAATTTGGCCCTGGGTAAGAGGCATGATCTTTGACCTAACTACTGTGTGGCTTTCTATGGGGACAAAGGGTATCATGAGCCAGGGCCTAACAAGTGTTTCAAAATCTGTGAACGTCTACTTTTACGATCTGAGATTTTAGCCAAGTGCCTGATCTGCTCATTCACTTTGGTTGTTGGTTGTATTAGGTAATGGAAACGCAGTCTTAAAAAAATACAACATCTTTTTCTCTATTGGAGGATATAGCTGGGGATATTCTTTATTGTTAACGATTCCCCCAAAAATGCATAGTGTATACAAGTCCCAAATAAACGCAGTATTTCCTTCTATTTGAGGAGAATTTCTTTCAGAAAAGCATTTAGCCTTTTATCAAGAATGGAAGTATATACACAGACGCCTTTATATACATTTATGTCTTGCGTGGTGAAAGAAAGGCTT
Organism: Echiichthys vipera; assembly: GCF_963691815.1. Lineage (NCBI taxonomy): Eukaryota > Metazoa > Chordata > Actinopteri > Perciformes > Trachinidae > Echiichthys > Echiichthys vipera. Next base: position 28,995,454 of record NC_139829.1, on the reverse strand, counting down.
GGGGCTGACAGCCAGGCAGGTTAGAGAAGTCAGAAAACATTAAAAGAAGATTAAATACCTGGATCTCACACCAGCTAGTTGGACCAGTCCCAGCATGGTCAGATGCGTACATGAACTGATGAAGCCTCTTGGATGAGAGGTGAAACGTCTTTCTAGACAAATAAGTTGCAAATCCAGTTGCTTTTGACTGAAATTGCTTTGAGGATAACGTTGCCTGGACAAATGAGAATATTCATATATATATATTAATATTCATTAAAAAGATATATTATTACACTGTCGGTTTTGGTTCATAATGGCATTTGTTGACCAAGAGAAAATTATACAATACTACCAGCCTTATTATTTAAGGAATCTGCATACCAAGTTCAGAAAGACTAAGAGTCCACTACCATGCAAGATGCTCCGTCAAAGTGTAGCTACAAAGCACAGCAGTGCATTGAGCTCAATCATAATGCCAGGATGCTAGCATGCTCAATATGACAATGCTTATCTGCTAATGTTTATCAGGTATAATGTTCACAATCTTAGTTTAGTGTGTGAGCATGCTGACATTTGCAAATTAACACTAAGCACACAAAGCTGAGGTTGATGCTCATAAGTATTACATACATATAGTATTTAACTTGATGATGGCACTAGCTGAAAGGTGAGTGATTACACTTGTACACTTGTAAACACATGTATGTGTTTTGGTAATGTGTGGGGAACTCTACATAACATTTCATAGCAAAAAAAGCAGTTGTTAATATATTTTAAACTTAAAATAGGTTTATATACATTTTTATTTCAATGTTGTGTGATAGAATGTCATTCAGTATATTTTTATTAATTACGTCATGATGACGTGTCAATTATTTGGCCTTCTGAAATGAATGCAACACTCAAGCAGGAATGATTTTCTCCCATTTGAGGGACTGAAATGTTTTTATAGCAGTGAGAATTTAACAAGCTGATGTGAGAGCTGCACAGCTTCAGGTTCCACTTCATGATGTTAGGAGACATGTTTGATACATGACTAAAAATACTAGAAGCCCAAATGAAAAAGGGCCAGACCAATTACTGCGATCTAGCTGATCTTGAGCTGCAGCTGACACACACACACACACACACACCGCACACACACACACACACACACACACACACACACACACACACACACACACACACACACACACACACACACACACACACACACACACACACACACACACACACACACACACACACACACACACACACACACACACACACACACACACACACACACACACACACACACACACACACACACACACACACACACACACACGTGCGCGCGCGCACACAACCACGCACACACACACACACACACACACCATGTCGCCTCAGGGGAGCATCATCTTTTTCTGTGTCTCTCCTGCAGCTAGAGTTCATTCATAAATGCAGCATTCACCTCATATGAGATTTTTGGTTGATGTAAACTTACCTGCGGAGAACATGAGACTTTTGTAAATTATTAATGGCAGAAACAAGCAACAGTGAAGTAAGAGAGGGTACAAAAAGCAGATGGATATTTCTATGTACCCAAAACATTCATGAATATTAAAGAGCAGCCACTAGGTGAAGAAGTTAGACAGACTTTTGATGTAGAGGTGTAGTCTAGAGAAGCCTCATTTCAGGATCAGCAATCATTAAACAAATGCCCCACACAGCAGCACAGTGGCTACCGCAGCAAGGTAGGTGTTAAAGTAGGCCAATTAGACTGTGGGGATTGTCTGGTCTGAGCTCTAGCTGTGGAAAAGAGGCCAGGACGTGAGATGATGAGCAGTTATTCGGCACTCTGCTGGCTTAGCCCGCCTGGCACATCTGTAACATCAGAACCACAGACCTGTCTCACCACTCCTGAGTCCTGTTCTAGATATGTCATTTAATAATAACGCAGTCCCTGTAGCAGAATAATTGTTTCCCCATTCTCTCTAACACAAACTGATTAAAAGAGATCTAGAGAGGGAGGGGTGACTGATCAATACTAACACTTACTATAGTGTTTCTATTCTCTCTGACATTTCTGGCTTTCAAACCTCACTTTTCTGTTGTTTTAAATTATTTCAGTCCCTGCTCAGTAATGCCAGACAGTGCAGTGAGTGATACCAGCATTGCTATGTACTTCAGCCAGAGATGAAAAAAAAGCCTGTAAAGAAAAGGAAAAAGTAGTGCCAATGTACCGTGTTAGCAGCATTATGCTGCACTTTGTTGGATGTGGGTAAATCCATACTCCTGCAACCTCGGCCAAAAAAACAAAGTAAAAACTTCTTAGAATACGCATTGGAATATAATCTAAGCTGCCAGTGTCATGTTCAAAGGAAATAACAGGATATTTTCCTGATTGCACTTACAGGACAGACAAGTAATTCTACACATCAATAAAGTCTCAACATGGATCATCGACTGGTGAGGATGATCACCTTTTGCCTGGGACATGCAGGTTTAAACAGTCTTTGTATGATATCAGGTACTATGCTGTCAGGTGCCTTTTACAAGATTACCGTTTTACAATAAGTTGGATGGTATTACTAATGTTATCTTAATTAGCTGGCTTGCTATAGCTGATCAAATCTGACGGAGACAGATGTCATTTCAGAGGGTAAAATTGATGGTTGCCAAGCAGAAATGAGAAGCCTGAGAAGCTTTTTTCTGGAATTTTCCTTTTAGGGTTTAGAAGGAATGAGGTTGTAACTTGGCAGGGCATGATTATGAACTTTGTACTGTAAACAATAATCAGTGTCACTGCAATTCCTTCTACCTGCCAATCGAGAATGAGATTTATTTGGTACAATACTGGGTCGTAGGTGAACGGCTACCCCCCTCCCTGCTTCAACTCAACAGGCGTACTTCATCGTCCCCCAAACAATATCCATTTTGAACCAAACAAAAAAGTGCAGTGGTAGTGCCAGAGCTGAAATAACAACCTTGCAACCTGCCAAATGTGGGAGGGAGTATTGGCTGACAGAAGTGAGCTGCCTGTCAGCGATCACTGTGAACATAATGAGAGATAGCAACTAGCTTGTATTTACAAATAAATAAACACCATGTGGTGACAAGACAGATTTATGCAGAGACATCTAAAACGGTTTTATTGCTGGGACAAGCAACAGTAAACTGAAAAATGAAGTTGTGGATTGGAAAAATGCAGTGAAACTCTGTTGTCAGCTTCATCTCTATGACAGTTGATAATCGATGGAATGCATGCATGCTTTTTCTGCAATACTTAAGATATAAAGTCTGAAAACTGTTAACCACATGGCCCTCTCCTGGCTGTCTGTGCTGTGTAATACGTGTATCACGCTTTTATTTTTAAAGATTTTGGCAGTTTCACGGTATATCACAGAATTTCTTTTTTAATTACTAGACCTTATCATAGGTTTCTAGTGGATTATTCTAATGTCAGAAGTATAAAAATATATAACTTAGATGGTTAAATTTGTAAATGTACAACTCAAATTGTTTACGTGTCACGTGTCATGTAAGGAGGGTATGCAGTCAATAGGGGTCCCTCTCAATACACACCCCTCGACCGTAGCGCTCTTCATGTCGAACAAAACCCTATGTTTTGTTGCCTATCGATGAGTTACAGCACCAGTATGGACGTTTATGAAAAATTCATATTAAAGGGGAAATTAAAACTGGTATGCCAGCCAGCACTACCCAGAGACAAGAAAGTAAAAAGAACATGTTGTTCTGTATTTTGTATTTGAACTTATTTCCTTTCTTAGAACGGGTACAAGGCTGATGATGAAGGCTATGGAAGTTTCTTTTTTTTCTAAACAGCTTCTATATCATGTTGCACTTAATGATTGAAAAGGTCAAATTGGGATGTATACATGCATGTTTCTATATGTAAATCCGTTATATAAAGAAAAGAAAGGGTTTCCAATGGGGATCTTTGCTTGAGTGTCGATCGAATCATAAATCAAGTGAAGATCAAAGTTGATAGAAGACACAGGAGAAAGTACATAATCTCACATAATCCATACTCATAACACAATAGATACATCGTGAAAGATCATGTATGTGGAAATAAGAGCCAAAGGCAAAAACAATAGAAGTCCTTTTTTATCACCAAGAAAGCAGCTGCGACGTATGTGTGTGTGTGTGTGTGTGTGTGTGTGTGTGTGTGTGTGTGTGTGTGTGTGTGTGTGTGTGTGTGTTTCAGCCCTGTGAGAACAGGCAGTTGTTTGATTGCAAAGCACAGATATGAGTATATGGCAGGGCCTGGAGGTCAGTGCGGTAAACAATACTCTCCGTGATAAATCCTCCTGCCTGTTCTCTGTGTGTGCCTCGCTCTTTTGATTTATTCCTTCAGAGAGCATGAGGAGAAGGCAAAGAAAACACACAGATAAATAATTCACCGGGGCATTAACATCAAAGAGGGCCACGGGGAAACAAAAACATGGCCATTTGGGTCGAACTGCCGTTTTGAATTAAACCTGACATAGTGTGTGTCTATGCGCCCCTTAGTATGGCCTTGCCGAGAGAGGGCCTCGTTGCAGGGCAGGTGGCTGTTGTGGTGCACACACACACACACACACAAACACACAATCCCCTGCTCCGTTTCACTGCTGGAGATGAGGCTACAGATCAGAGAGGAGAGCAGGACTAATTTAAGCCGATGTTTTGCATTACTTCAGTTGCAACCACTAATCCCTCGAGCAAGACAGCGCACTCACACACCCACAACTGTTGTGTTGATGATAAATAAGGAAAATTATCCCCCAGTTGATTGTCTTGGTGGTGCAAATGCCCAGAGGGACACGTCTCACTGGTGAATGGCTCTGTGTGGTGGCAACGTCTCATCGCGCTCTGTCATAACATTCCCATCCTGAGCAGCAGAAGGGTCCCCACTAATTGCCGAAGGCCATGACGCCTCTCTCCTTGATACTTTCCTGTCGTAAGTGTCTGTTCCAGCCTGAGTTTGGTGCGAGATGAGTCTGTGGTCCATATGGAAATGAGGGCTAATTATGGGGAAAAAGGCTAATTTTATTGGTATGAACAATAAAAACAATAAAGGTTAACAGAGTCAAAATGTTGCAGTGCTTATTTCTTTAGGCATTCTCATCAGTACATGTATATTAAGTTTGTGGAAGGCTTTCGCCATTTTTCCTATGCTGATATACATGATATGTAAAATACATTACCTTTCCCGTCAATTTTCATATGAACAAGTAGATCAAACTAGTCAGACTGGCAGTCACTGGATCGATCAGGTACTTGTTGATATTGTTAAACACCTGGTATTATTAATATGTAAGCAGGTTTTATTACTTAGTTACTTAGTTACTTTGATACTCTCCCTGCAGAGCTCTTTTTCTTATGCCGTGTAAGTTATTGTTTCTACAGTTACTCTGGTTATTCTACCGTCCTCTATTCACGCTACCTGATGATAGCTTCTGTAAGCTATTTTGTTGATTTGCTCCTTAGCGAATTGCTCTCTGGTTAGCAGTGATACAGTGTAACATTATAGTCCAGGGCTTTTATTGTGAACAATAAGAACAAAGTAGTGAAGCTGTAATGCTGTTGTGACAATGTGGAAAGCAAACTACTTTGCTTTGTTGGTTCACACTTTGAAGCTGTGTTATTATTTCATAATCTTCATAAGTACTGGAACTCCCCAAGCACTTCCCTCTTCCTTTGAGCCAAAAAGTGAGTTTTCATTTTCCTAGGAGAGCATAGTGAAAGCGAGTCTTTTAAGAAACCAATCTAAACACTGATGGTGTCCTTTTTCTACAACTATTACAGAGTTCCATTAACATTTACTGTACTTAATAATGATAAGTTAAAACAGAAACGTTATGTATTGCCGCTTTAACTAAATCATCTCTAGAATCGGCACCCTACTGTGCATTAATAGATGTAACTGGTGGAGTGGCAAGACCGCCCGCTGAGCCCTGTTAATCAGCATGAGTGATGAGTGAATTTTAATACTTTATTACAAACCAATTTGACATCTCTTTTCCATGGATCTGACACCTTTCTGACAGTCACCCAGCCTCCCTAGAGCAGCTAACAGGAGCTACATTCAGATCAGATCCCACCGTCTGCTGGGGGTTGACTTTCCCTGGTGCGGAGCCTCACTTCCAATACACAAAGGCTAGCCTCCACCATGGTACGTAAACATTTATTACATATACCAAATAGCTGCATTTCCTCTTACTGACATGAGATTAGCTTTCTTTGAAGTGAGGCCCCCACCCACATGTAATTAATACTGGTATCATTATCACTAAAGGAGGCAGAGGAATAGCTAAACATTTGTAACACAGATTAAAGAGACAGCAGGAGTGTGTCTGAGAGAGAGAAGCCATTGCTCAGTATGAGGCTGCAACTAACGATTATTTCGATGAATCGATATTTTATCCGATAAAAAGAAATAAGCTAAATTTTATTATTTCCAGCATTTTCGTCAGAAAACTACAAGGATTCCTTGTTTTCATGTTCAGTGGTCTTTCAAACATTTACATGTGACCCAATGTTTTTTAAGTTAATAATTGCTGTTGTAAAAGGAAAGTACAGACCAGACCCGACAATTAAACAAATGTATAAATGGACATTGAGGATTGCAGCCATGCACTGTTAACAAAAAGGGAGTTGTGAAAAGTAACGGTCAGACTTTAGGCAAATCAGATATTTAAGACAAACTGCCCAAGATTTTTGTGTGTGTGCATGGTATCATCTGATTTGTGTCCAGACATCACCAACTTATATGCATAGTTGCCATAGTAACGATGTAGACGTCATTAACCACATACCTAATTAACCTGTTATTGTGCGTTTGTGCGTGAATTTGAAGGAGAGACACTGGAGTACGGTGAAAACACACAGAGAAGCAGCGAAGTGCAGCTACCTGCACATTTTTCCGGCAGGGATATGTGTTCTTGAGTTTCAGGCAGGAAACAATCCTAAACACAGGTTAACTTATCACAGGAGTCACAGGACTCTGTAATTGATTGGCTGCGGTGGGTATTACCCGGCTGCACATGCTGCTTCTTTTCATAGACACTGCATGGCAGCTCGCTACCCCTGGTGTTTTACGGCGTAACATGTACGATGCAGTGCATCATAACCTAAACCCAACTTATCAATGATAAGATTTGTTGACAACTATTTTTTAAATCGATTTTAATCGATTCAGTCGATTAGCTGTTGCAGCCCTACTTAAGTAGCTAACAGAAGGAGAGAGCATTGGGTGTTTGAGCAGAACAACTGTAGGTTTAAACGGGGAGCAGATAAATAGCCACTGTTGAAGAGAATGACAAAAGACGGATTTAAGATAGAGAATACACAAGCCGGTGTAGCCAGTTTCAATGATTATAATGCAAATGTAGTGTTACAGTTGCGTCAAAGGTTAGCATGTTCAAAAGTACCTGCCTATCAGACTGAAGATGGGATTGCTGATGTTGAGTAACCCCAACTGGACATGGTTCCTTTTCAGTCAGTCAGAAGTACTTTAATTCCTAACAAAATAATTAAACAATATTCAGTGGCGGTGGAAATAAACCACTGGTGGTAAGGAAGTCAGTCTGTATTTCACCCACACAAAGTATAAAGGGCAATGCTGAGTTATTACAGGAACTCAAACATGACTTGAAAAATGCAGACTAAGTGTTCATTAATAATTTGTAAGTGTGCTCTATGAGACTGCTTTATGTGCCCCTAGTTCTCCAAACTAGGCAAATACAGTATGTGCTATAAAAATGTGTTACCAACAAGCCGCTGAGATAATAGCTGCTGACCCAGGGAGACCAATAGGATTTGTGGTAATGAGCCTGGGGAATGAATCCACACACACACACACACACACACACACACACACACACACACACACACACACACACACACACACACACACACAGACACACACACACACACACACACACACACACACACACACACACACACACACACACACACACACACACACACACACACACACACACACACACACACACACACACACACACACACACACACACACACACACACACACACACACACACACACACACACACACACACACACACACACACACACACACACACACACACACACACACACAGCCTGTTTAGTAGAGCTTGTATTGTAGTCAGTGCTTGGTCCAGATATGGCCGGAGCAGCAGCTGGTCTCGGTTTCAAACTGTGACACAGAATAAGTACTCTGGATGACCTTGGAAAGTCTTTGGGGACGTTCACTTATTCATCCAGTGCGGCCGCTCTTCTCTGGCCGGATGGCTGACACGTGAACCTGCTCATTACACTCTCTGATTGCCTGATGTGTTGTTTATTTATGTTTGTGAATACTTTCTACCTGTCCATCTGTCAAAATTACATATTAATTATATCTACAGTACAGTATGTGGGTAGTCAAACAGCACACCCATTGTGTCAACGCAGGGGGCCTAAACTCAGGACATGAGGAGGGTGTGAAATGAGAAGCTGTGTTGCACATTATTGTTGTACAGTTGTATTTGAATGCACTGTTCTGTCTGTTACTGTACTTTAATTGTAGGGACAAATAAAGTAATAGTAATCATGGCCAAAGGATGCTAGTGGCTTTGGTTGCTCAGACCATATCGTACCATACCATACCATACCATACCATGAGTAGGCTAAATACTGGCAAGATTTCCCTAAAATTTGGTAAGAACATTAATTAAACAGGGGGCGACACCGTGGTGTGGTGGTCAGCACTGTCTGCCTCCCAACATTAATCATTCTTCTGGAGCTTTCCACATTTCTGCTGAGTGAGTGGCTGGACAGGACTTCTACCTTTTGTCAGACAGTTTAAGCGTTTTTCCTTTAGCACCACAAAATATTAAAGAAGATGAAACAATGATTGCTGTTGAGCATATCAGTGTTCCCAAGGAGATAAACACCTTCAAGTGTCTTCAAATTAGAGCAAACTAAACATTTATTACCCCGCCACATTAAAAGCTCTCAGAGCGGAGAAACTATTGAACGAGCAATCAGATGGTGACAATAAAATGCCCCCGGCAAAACTGGATGATTACATTGCCAATAGATAGTCATGCATATCTGTGTGTAGCCTGATCAAAATGCTAAAACCAAATTTGATTAAGGCTTTCCATAGACAACCAGCACTGATCGATTACAGAGCCAACCACACTATATCATATCATTATGGAGGAGGTGGATGACTTTGTTCTGCCCATATCACATTTTTTAGTCATGTTCAATACAAGGAAATGATTCATCAGTCTAACTAGGGTAAGCACTCTATATACTTTAGTTGACAGCCTGTTTAACAGAGTGTTGGTGTTTCCATTTGCTTATCTCTGTGCTGGCTGCTGCCTATTCAGGCGCTCTTTCAGTCTGAGTGAGAACTGGGGTCAGGTGTGATTGACTCCCCTACTGTTGCCGAATGCCGGCTTGTCTGTGAAGTGCATACAGTCAATGTCCTTACATCAGTCCACTTGACTGACAACTCTGTACCCTCAGGGGAGAAAGGGAGGTGTCACAGTGTTCAGCCACAATGTCTTTGCTAAAGATGGAAAAGGTCACTGTGTTGAAATGGATGTTTTTAAGACCATGCCAGAAGTACCACGGTGAGTATATAACAACACAGAGTCTTTTTTGCAAAGCAGAATGTTCTAGCAGAAATAACCAAGACCAGGTGCATTTAAATCCACTGTTTAAAGCATAAGTGTAACTGAGTTTTAGTCAGCTTGGCTTTCTTTTTTCTCTTTTGAAGATGGGCTTTGTGAGTGGCTGCATGTTCAACATTGAGACTGGTAATAATGAGTACCCTCAATGCCATGGACTAATTAAGCAAGACAATAGAAAGGTTTCAGGACTGTTTTGTTCTTCTCTCACTCAGATATCAACATGAAAAATATGGCAGATGTTGTGGAAATAGTGTCCACTTTAATTTAAAATGCTCAACCAAGATTAGTATGAATACATTTAGGTAAGAAAAAGAACATGCAGCCAGGGGCATTTCAAGGATTTGAGGGCACTGGGAACTGCGGGGGGGTTGTTTGTTGTTTTTCTGTTTTTTCATGCACTCGGACACCTTATTTACTCTTAAAGTACACTAAAGACGTGTACCTTAAAAAACTGTTGTTTACTTTCCAGATGAATTAAGAATTGTGAGGATAAAAATACAAGAAGTAAGTTTTAAAAAAGGGCCAGCCAGGTTTGTAAATTGTTAGAGGCTGCATGCCACGTCACTATATGAAAATTGCTTACTGCTTCAGTAACAGGTTCCTGGTATTGTGCATGCTGGCTCAGTGCTGCACTGTTAGTGCTAACTGGAAAAAGTGAATACAATCTAGCAATTGCTAATGTTGCTAGTAGCACCTGTGCTTTTCCCATTAAGACAAGACAATGTCTGCTTTGAACAAATTTTCACATATTGTGATATTGTATATTAATAAATTGATTTCAGCCATATCCCTAGGTCTCCAGATGAAGTTAAAATGTATACCCCAGTACAATGTTAACATTTAAAAATCCTAGATACCCTTTGCTTTAGGTTTACTCACACTGTAGCTGGAGCTGTTACAATGTCTATTAGTCTTGAACTTCTCCTCCCATCTGGGGTCATACTCGAGACCTCTATGATATTGTCAACAGCTTCCTACATCAACAACGTTTAGCTGCCTATCTGTGGGTTGCTGTAAACCACTTACCTTTGTCTCGCACTTTTCCTGTAAATCTGTGGGATAAGTGTGGGGAGCATAAAAGGAAAAGACAATGTCTATATTGTTCTACGGTACTTCAATGATATTGGGTAGTGGACAGCTCTCTTTCTAAACTGGACAGTTTGAATTGATGGTGTTATTAGATGTATCAGTGACTGACTCTGTGAGCTTGTGAAATCGTTGTTTGGAGGTACAACAGCTAAACGGCTTTAATTTGAATACCAGGTGTCCAGTTTCAGAATCCGTCCCCATATCCCAGGAAAATCGCCAACGCTTCTGAGAGTTTTTCCATCCTGTCTCTCTAGCAGCTCCCAGATTAGTCTTTAAATGACATCATCTCTACAAAATCTACTGCTCATCTCAGCAGACGTGTTCGAACTGTCAAATTAATACTGGGATGAACACTTTCATAGATAGAAGAAATATAAACTCAATTTTGGAGTGCATTTTCCTTCTGAAACCAGCTCAAATTTCATAGTTTCAGCATGTTTTCACTATATATGAATGTTTTCAGATGCGTTCAGTACATGGTTTATGTAGCTCAATCCTATTCTGCTTTTTGACATCTTATTAGTCAATGCTCTTAAAGAGATTAGATTAGCAAACCGTCTGTGCCGCAACAGACTGTGCGAGTGGTTCCAATGGAAAGGAATGGTACGCCCTTCAGATCTTTGATTTCAGCATGCTATCATTTCTCAGTAAATATTGTGATGATAAGGATTAACAGACTCTTCTTCTCTATTTTAGGATTACTTGTGTTTGCTATTGTGATGTGGTTAGAGACCAAGCCTGGAATACTGATAGCATTACGGGTGACAGATTTACAAGGATAATCTCCTCTAAGGGTTTAACAACCATTTGTAGAATTACTTATCGCTTTATCCCACTGCATTAAAATCTATAGGAGGAATTACAGAGTTCCAACATGATGAATGCTGACGATCAATGGCGGTTACTAAATGCTAGGGCTGCTCGGTTATGGCAAAAAGCATAATCACAACGATTTTAGTCAGAATTGAGATCACAATTATTTAACACAATCACTCATTTTAAAATGTCACACCCTTTTTCTCACTTACTACACTGGGGGCGACTGTAGCTCAGTGGCAGAGTGGGTCGCCCTCCATTTGAGCGATTGGCGGTTCGATCTCCACCTCCCCCGGTCCACATGTCGAAGTGTCCTTGGGCAAGACACTGAACCCTGAATTGCTCCCCGTGCTGCGCATGGGTGTGTAAATGTGGTGTGAATGGTTACATTAGATGGTATGTAGATGTCCACTGCACATCAGTGTGAATGTCTGTGTGAATGGGTGAATGTGACAAACACTGTGAAAGCGCCTTGAGTAGTCAGAAGAAAGAAGAAAGAGGGCACTAGAAAGGCACTATATAAGTACAAGTCCATTTACCATTTACACTGGGTGGGGAAATAAAGTCAATGAATCAGTTCAACACTGTTGATTTCTTCCCATGGAGCCGACATGAAAACAATTTTGGTTTAGTACGTTTCTGTCGGTCAGCTGGGGAAGTCAGGTTATCAAGCGTTTTTGTGGTGTTGGATGATGGAGTGATTTGGTTTTCGGAGAGTTACACAGAGAACCTTAAAGGGGAGTATGTTTATACAATGGTAGAACTGTCATACTTCAGATTTGTATTGGGATGTATTCCTCTATTGGTGGTTATTTTCTGACATTGGGATCTGTATCTGTATCTTCATTATCAGTGGTGCATAGCAAGAGCAAACAGTGTGTGTAGTTTTGAGATCAGCAGAAAAGGAAAACATTATTGGTGTGGAAGGCCTGGTGTCATGATAATGACTAGGGATGGGCACAAGTAGTTAATTCCAAGATCGAGGGATCACATCAATTCCTCAACGGTCAATCGAGTACTCTTTTTTTCAAATCTATTTTTAGAACGAAACGCATCTTCCTGCAGAAATAATGATGCACAGCATTACAGCCTACCCAACACCTAATGCTCATTCTCATTCATCAGTTACAGTTACCCTTTAAGGACTTATTTTTCACAACGACAACTTCAAAACATTGTTTCCTTACAAAAACATAATTTAATTTGCTTTCACTTCTGTTAATGATCAGTCCCGCTGTGGAGAACAGGCGCTCCGCTGGCTCAGTGGTGGCAGGTATCAGCGGGTGCTGCTTTGACACAACACTCAGTTCTTTTGTACCGGTACCTGTTGGACATCCACCACTCCAGTGGGTTTTCTGAGGACGAACTCACTGAAACAAGCTTCTAGCTTGTTGAAGGTCCTCGAGGCAGTGGCAACTGGTTTGACTCCGACATGCATGGCCCTTTGCTGCATGTCTCTCCCCCTATCACCCCATTTACTGTCTGCCCTATATATTAAAAAGGCTTGAAAAACTGCCAAAAAATTTAAGAAATACATGGAGCTTGCGAGATAAAGATGGTCTCACAAGGCTAACGGTAATTAGCTATGAACCCAATTCTGACCTGATACTATAGAAATGCTAAGGGATCACCAAAGTGATTACAATTCATTCTGAGGGGGGTAGGAGTGACAAAATGGTGTAAACAATCTCATGGCAATTTATCCAACAGTTGTTGAGATATGCCAGTAAAAAACGATAGTGGTGTTAGGGGTAGTGTCAGGGGATCTCGAATGTCAGACTATTTTATTGTCTATCAGCAGCAAATTATGTGTGCTCAACTGTATTTTCACAATTCTTCATTTCATTTGAAGAGGCAAATTTTTTCATCTTACCTAAATTGCTGTTTTGTCTCTAACTAAATGTGCTGTTGTTGGCGCCAAGAGAAACAAGATATGCAAGGGAATGTTAAATCAACATGTATTTGTGTAGTCAAGTATTCCCTTGATGCAATGCTAATTACTTCTTACAGTGATCTAGAAGGAAATATTATTAAAATGTTTTGAGTTAAATGAGAAGAAAAAAGAGGTGTTGCTGGCATGCAGCTACTTTTAGCTCAAAATCAGAAGCTTCATTTGAGGCATGAGACTTGTATATAAATGAATAAATTATATATATGATTTTTTACTGACATCAGGAACCTTACATATCTTCTGTCACAGATTGAGAAGTCACCTGTGCAGTCTGAATCTTGGCCAATGAAAAGATAATAAAATAAATCAACTTTTCTATTCCTCAACAATAGCACTTGAAAAACAGTTTTGCATATTTGATCAGTTTTTACTCATATTTAATGTGCTTTTTGGGTTATATCTTCACGGTTGAATGCACTTATTGTAAGACGCTTTGGATAAAAGTGTCAGCTAAATGAATGAAGTTAATATAACGAGAACCTGGCCAAGAATTGCCACCTGGCATAATCCAGTAATTCTGAGTACTTGTAGTGTATTCTCAAAATACATAGATAATTAATAAATAGATCAGAATAATTCCAAGGAACAGATGAACATATTTGATCATAACTGGCAAAGATAATTTCAGATATACTATAATACCATTGGGTATACATTCTAATTTACACTTTAATTCACTGTTGTCTTTTTATTATTATTATTTCTTCTACTGCCTCCATCTGTCCCTGACTCTCTCAAATACAAAAAACAGTGCAGCACACCACACACTATGATTGCAGAAAATGGCCACTCATATGTAGTTTTTAGCCTTACTCCTCTCTACGGCCCTCTGCTTTCTTCTGTGTGTTTCTCAATATTCCCAGACTGGGCTCTTGTATTGAACAGAGCCCTGGAGATGTTTTTCTGGCCAGAGATGGCGTCCTAAAATGCCCTGCTGCTGCTGTTACCATGACAACCTTGGAGAAAAAAACCCCCAAAAAACCCCCAAACAAAACCCAACCTTGTCCAAAATTCTTCGCCCAGCGAACCTCATCATCAACTTGATGCAAGCTGCACCAGCAACAAGCAAACAGTGCTATTTTTGCTGTTCACTGGAGAATATGTTGTCTAAATCCCTTGCTAGACAACAAATAATCTAGAGTCTTGTAGTTTGTCAAATGGACTGCTTATTCCTCCATAATCTGAGGCATCTACTGTCCAGAAACTTAGTAAGAATTACATCTAAAGAGGCATTCAGAAGAATAGCACCACTAGCAACACTCCAGCCACAATAGTGGATGTGCACATTATTATCTGTTCTTATGTCTTTGTGCAACAATGCTAAAAGCCTCTACAAACAGCCATTTATAGTTATGTATCATTGTGATATTTAATGCACTTGATAATTAGCAGTGAACCGCCAAACGAGGTAAAGATAAGACTGCTGTGGCATACAGTGTAGGTATTCTGTGCACCACCTCTGGGCAGGCAATTTACCACAACTAAAGATCAGAATCAGAATCAGAAAAACTTTAATAATCCCAGGGGGAATTGCGCTAACCGTAACAGGCAGCGTACTACTTTCGCGCATGTGCACTAACTGATATATCCAGAAGTATGTATCATTGCAAATATTGCAGAGGGAGGCTGCAGGCATTCATGCTACAGTCATTCAACAGAAGCTAGCTCAGGCACACACAACTACAAATACAAATCAAACACCCAAGTTGTTAGAGTTGTTCCTGTATAGCAGTTTTACTATATATTGGTGAAACATACCAGATGGTAACAACTGCCAACATGTTTTATAACCACCATAAAAGTGACTGCTGCTGTTTTCAGAGGGCACGCACACGCACACACGCACACGCACACGCACACGCACACGCACACACACACACTTGACTAATGACTAATTAGGGGATACAAATGTATGCATATCGGCATTGGGAATCAAACCCAAATCAGTTGGAAAATATCCAGATATCTGTAATATTTTCCTATAAAATGTGGAGGTGTTGACGTATGAAGTAGTAGTAAATACTCAAGTAAAGCTCAATTTGAGGGGGCATGACAGCAAATATGATAAGGGGGGTTGGAGTCTGTCACAGTATACCAACACACCATAACTACACTACACCACCGATCCTAGAAATGCTTCAAATTAAGTTCTGTCTTGTCTTAGTAAGCCGAGTCTTTCTTCTGCTGTTTTTTTGTTAACTAGCAGGCTCTTGAGGCACAGCAAACGAAGCTGATATTAATGTGCAATTACAAGGCTTATCACATGTTTGCTACTGTGCAAATGAGCCGTGTATACCTGACTAGATGGTTGCTTCTTATAATGGATTCTTTTTCATGTGCCTCACTTGATGTGTTTCATGTAAAATGATCCAACAGCTCTCATATAATCTCCTTTGCATGGTACAAGGCTTAAATGAAACTGTCCACTGAACCGTTCACTGTACCACTACAGTCCAGTGGATAGTTTCATTTTTACATGCATGAATCCGAAGACTGCAAGGATCGCAGTATATTTCACAAAATACGCTGCGATAATAATGCATTCTCTAAGCAGTGGTTGATTTAAGTAGAAGGGAAATAGATGTGACATCTAATGTGATTGTAAAAATTGTTCTGTATTCTTATTTGTTCCATCTTTTTAGAGTAAAAATCCTCAGTACATACAATAGTTGAAAGTATCAATAAAACATTTCTGGTACATTCATTGTACCGAGTACTTAAACTGCATCTTTTTCCCACTTACTGCTTCAGCCAATAGTCCATAAAAAAATCTTCACTCAGATTCTCCCACCCAAAAGCCTCATGAAATCCTTTAGTCTGCTCTGGACATGTTATGACCTTTCCTGCAGGTCCTTGTAAAATACCACAGGCAAGGCGGTCTGCTGCAAGACTTTGGCTGCAATCAATATTAATCAATTTGTCATTCTGTTAGCTAATGACAAGCTAAGAACCCGCTGCTCGGAAAAATATTGCTTCCAGACCTCTTTAATTTGTCATAATAGGAGGGCAGAGGAAGCAAACCAGATTATCTGGCTCTTGGTCTCTGATTCCTCATGTGTGGCAGATACGATTTGAAGCCAAGCAGGGTTATTTAAGGAGGCCGGCTGCCTTTTCCTGCTTTACGCTGTCAGGTGGATTCGATTTGGAAATTGGACCGTTGCTAATCACATTTTTTGCGCCAGTCAAACTCTGATGTGTGCGTATCCCTGAACACGTAGAGAGAACAAACATCACCATAAACAACATATTTGAAATGTTGATCACGCTTACAATGTGTTGGGTAAAAATAAGCTGTGTCCATCAAAGGCTTGAGCTGCCATTTGGCGCTGGTATTTGATTTGTGAATATAAAAAAAAAACGGAACCATGGGGCAAAATAATCATAGAGAAACATGTCATAGATAACAAGCTTAGATAGGTGTATAAAAATGACATCAAAGGCTTGTTGGCCGGTTTGATAAATCCTAAAAGCACAGGCAATCCTTCATATCGGGTCAGTAGCCCTTGACTAGTTCCAGCCCTTTGAGTTCCAGAGGAATAACTGGACGGAGGATGTATGGGCTTGTCCAGGGTTTTTTAGCCTGTCACTTCACCCCTTCGACATCCAGCAGCTCCCCTGGACCTCTGCTATAGAGCTGCAGAACAGAGAGACCATTAATCAAACCCCAAAGGTCAGGAGCTAAACTCAATTTACCCGCATGCTCCCATGGTCGCTCACAAAAGTAATTAATATGTTGGTAGCGGACCAGGAGGAGCCCAGCTGAGGAACTGTTCAGAGGGATTTAGTCTTTTTACAAAATGTAACAAGGTTCATCTGTGACCACTGCCTCTTTGCCAGGGGAATTCTGTAGTTAGCTTACCATAGTATTTTCTTTTGTCTTTGTATTCTGTATAAAGCAGAGCAGATGAAAGTGTTTATAGAGTAAATATAACCCCCTTCTGATTTGGTTTGAAGTTACAGAAACAAAACTGCTCTGTGAAGTCTAGAGGCTTGAATATTCATCAGAAGCAGACACAATGCAACAAGCTACATGCTCTGTTGTTACACAATATCAGGAAAAGAAATCGGCATGAATTATTTGAATGTTTGCTACTATATATATATATATATATATATATATACTGTATATATATAGTATATAGCATTCGTTTTCTGTATAAATCTATTTATATTTGAAACCTGTTTGAGTAAACACGTGCGTCACATAGAATTTTATGCACTACTTTGAATTGTTTAAATAGTAAACTTATTCATGCTGAACTGCGAGTGTATTGCCTTCAACACACACACACATCTTGTTTCTCTCTCTCTCCCCCTCACGCACACGTGCACACTCAAACACAGACAAACAAACACACACCCGCCCCTGTTAGGTTACCACTCCACATAGTTCTACCACAGACATATGTTTTTTTGCAAAGTAACGCAAATTATAATAGTTTTTTACGCAAAATTATTATCATTTTTTCCCCCCGATTAATCGATAGAGTAATGTGTAGAATACTTGATTACAAAAAAATTTGGAAGCCACAACCCTAATTCAACCCGCCTCAGCTCCACCCACTCCAGCAGCCATTGTCAGGCACTGTCAAGACGACGACGGCTGCAGCTGCCCACATTGATCTTCATTTGGGCTCTTCTGAAACAAATGGGTGACGTCACACAGAGTACGCCCATTTTTTATACAGTTAGTTAAGGTACTGTACTTGATCTGGAAAATACCAATATAGCAGCAAACAACTGTTAAAGAGACAGGAGTAATGGCCACCTGTGCAGAGAATGACGCCACTCTCCCTCTGTGTGTGTGTTGTAATTTTAGTTTCTCTGTTTTGATAAGACGGATCATCCAGCTGCGTGTGCATGTATCCGTAAAAAACAACAACTTTATTTCACATATTGGGGTGAGAGCCCTGTGGAGGCAGTCCCAGCCCACTTTTTTTCCTTATTCCTAGTAGACCCCTCGCCCTTATTGTTCAGTCAGATTATCCTTTCTTCAGTATAGTAAAAATATATATTAGTGTAAATAACATGTCTAATAATTTAATACATACAGTTGTCACAGCGTTGTTTATATACTCCTTTGATAGAGCGGTGATCCCCAGTAAAATTCCTAATGGGCCAGTTTGACCCCCTCGTATCACTGCAGTCTGCTGTACATTGTACCGTATGTCTTACAGTCTCTTGCTGTCCTTGTATCATCTAAACATAGCATTGTCCTTATTTAAGAAGCAACCTGAGACGTTTTTTTATTCCGTAATAACTGTCATTTAAACATAATTCAGGCTTTTAAAACTGTGCCACAGATCTCCCCCCATCCTTTCGCCCGCCCTTCAGCTGTCTGCCTGTGTTGTCATGCGTCTGCAGAGAGCATCCTGTCACTATCCTCAGCTTCCTCTCAGCGCTGAGAATCCAATGACTTTCCCCTCATCCATAATTGAGAGGCCATGCTAGGTGCCTGGAGAGCTGAAATGAATTAGCTGGAGGTATTAATAGCCATCTAAAAATACAACTGCAGGTCTATTTGCAGGGGCCTTCAGGGGCAAGGTTTTCCTGCTATTAGCTGCATTGGAAATTGCTAGAAAGTGCAAACCTTGTTGGAGGACATTGCGTGTAGTGGCAATAATTTGAAATGTGGTATGTCATGAGTCGTGTGTATCACAAGGTCTGCAGTGAAAAACATTCATTGGAGATAAATTGTTTTTCGAGCTTTAAAAAACGTAAAGTAATGTTGAAGATTTTTAAAAAGCACTCCCAGTATCATCATTTCTGTTGCACTCTAGACTCC